>NC_138882.1:31166143-31478656 GCF_965194825.1 Balaenoptera physalus
CCCAATCAGGGATCGAACCCACGTCCCCTGCATTGGAAGGTGGATTCTTAACCACTGGACCACCAGGGAAGTCCCTATCATGGCTCTTTCAGGCGTCTTTTAGCGACTCGAAGATCTAGGCAAAATAGTTCATTTTCTTCTTCTTTAAGCAAATTAGAAAACATTAAAAACCGTTGAAGGATCTAAGAGGCTATTTAGTTCAATATATTATGTTAAGGTGAGGAGACCGAGGCCCAGAGAGTTTAAGGGCTGGGCCCAGCTGCAGGTCCTGGATCAGATGCCAGCCTCCCAAGGTCCTATTCAGTTCTCTTTCCATTAAGGTGGGACCAAGAATGGTGTCTGAATATCTATTATGAAAACAATGAACAAAAATGATTTTTTCATTTTCACCCCTTTATTTTCCTTCTCCTTTCTGCAGCTCCGTTTTGTTGAAGATCTTCAGACAATTCAAATGTTCAAGATTTTAAGATATGAAAAGAAACTGGCCAAAATGTGCTTTTTTATGGTATTCGCCTTTCTGATCTTTTGGATGCCTTATGTTGTGATTTGTTTCTTGGTGTTTAATGGTTATGGACACCTGTTCACTCCTACAATAATATCTACTGTTTGATATCTCTTTGCTAAATCAGGCACTGTGTATAATCCAGTTATTTATATCTTCATGATCAGAAAGGTAAGCTTTGTAATTAACTGCTCGTTTTCACCATGTTGGTGGGATTGTTGGAAAATATAATACTTTTATAGAGATTATTCATAGCAGCTTCAATGATAAAAACCTAAATCAAGCATTTTACAGGAAAGTAGAGGGTTCAAGAAGAAAGGTAGAATATTCCCAGAGAAAATAATAACAATTATAAGACCTACCAATGGAGGTTTGCACTTGTTAGGTAAAATTCTATTAAAATCAGTATTTAGTACATCAGAAAACATTTTATGTTTAGTAATAATAACTACAATCAAAGTTAATAATTTATTTAAAATTCTTACTGCACTATGCAGATTGTATCAGTTATCTTTACAAAACTCCATGAAAAAGGCACTAATAGTATCTTATTTATGGATTATGATAGGTTCAGAGAAGTTAAAGAACTTGTTTGCTTCAGGACGTGTTGGTGCCTGGATTTGAACCTGGTTTGCTGTTGTATATTTTCACCAATTGATTTGTAATCTTGATCCAAAAAAAAAAAATCTTAACCTAATTAAAGGAACATTAGTGAGTACACCAAGCTGTAAACTCTACCAGGAAGGGTCTTGTCTGTCTCTGCTGCCCACAATACCCCCAGATTGTAGCACAAATTGCCTCACCTCGTAGGAGCTCATTGAATATTTATGGAATGAATTAATGTTCAAAATCACTTAAGGAAACACATCTAGCTGCCTGCATGGAGGATTCATGCAACTTGAATCTATGGATATTATAAGGTATTGAAAGAGACCTATGTGGTAAAGTTAATAAGAATTATAATAAATAAAAGACATTAAACTCCAGGCTTAAGTAGATCTGAGCATTACCACCTAACTCCATGTCAGCTAACAAATAGAAAAGAACAACCCAAATTAAATTTACCTAATTTTCTTGAATGTCAATCCAAACTTTTACTTAATATTCAACTTTATTTTCTCCCTGCCCAGTTTCGAAGAGCCCTTTTGCAGCTCCTATGTTTCCGACTGCTGAGATGCCAGTGACCAGCTAAAGACCTACCAGCAGTTGGGAGTGAAATGCAAATCCAACCCATTGTGATGTCACAGAAAGATAGGGACAGACCAAAGAAAAAAGTGACTTTTAACTTTTCTTCCATCATTTTTATCATCACTAATGATGAATCAGTATCAGTTGACGGTGACAGAACCAGTGGGTCATAGGTCGATGTAATCCAAGTTAGTCCTTTATAGGAAAGAATAATGGGAATGAAAGATAGGGCTTTAAATCAGATACCACTTTTAGACTACCATTATAAGGACTGTTTTGGAATCCCCATTCTATGTAATATCAACAGAACTTTTGTGGTCCAACAGAAAATCTGAATTGCTCTCTGACCTCAGGGGGTAACTGAACAAGACAAATTCTTTTAATTCAGAGGGTGCTTTGTATAATGAAAAACCACTTGTGGCACAAGGTGGGCATCAGGCACCATCAACTTCTAACATATTGGAAGTTTTCACTTCAAATATATATTTTTAAAAGACTGTATTTTCCAAGGCACATAACATATTTCTCAAAAATACTTAGCTCTTAAAATAACTTTATCTCATACACTTGTGTGAAATAGCTAGAAAATCTTGAATTTTCTGTAGTGTTGGGTCCTATTCAGTGTCATGTCAAATGTTTTCTCAATCAAATGTATCAAAGAGACAATTCTAGGATGAAAAAGAAAATCAATTCTTTAACTTTATGTGAAACAAAAGACTATTGCTCTATGTATAATATGATAAAGAGGAGCTTCAGACCAATGTGCTGCTGAGCAAGCTCTAGAAGATACCATTAAAAAGAAACACAGGAAAGAAAATAGAATTTCAAGGTGATCAAGGTTTATTGGTAATCATACATTAGCAGAGGATGTACATGGTGAAGCTGATGTTAATGGCAGTTAAGTGTCTCCATCTATTTCATTTCAAATATGAACATGGCAGGATTAGCCTCTCCTCCTAGTAATTTCCCACAATTTTGCCAAGAATTCTATTGATAGATTTAGAAAAGGAGTTCCAGCAAAAACCAAACAAACCTACATTTGAAGAGGAATGAAAATAAGTGTAAAACTGTATTCACAAAATGTGAATATTAAATAAAAATATTTAATCTTTATTGCTCTTCAATCAATACACTGGATAAATAGTGGTCAGGGTTAGTGAAGAGACCATTTTTCCATGAGTCATTATTTAGTCTAAACATGGATTATTAGGACTCAAGAATTTCCTTGACAATATAGGAAAGAAAGTGAATCATTTTATTTCTTAATTTTTATTTCTTACATGACAGTTCTACTAGTGTTGCATCTTCATAATTAATCATGTTTGAAAGAGTTCTAAATGATTCAGTTGGCCTATTGAAGAAGGAAGAAGCAAGAAAAAAGTTTCACTAAATGAACATTTAAACATCAAGTTTGTTGCTAGTTTTGCAGCATATAGTTCAAGAATGTTAGTAAATTGCTTCTGAAATGGAATAAAACACAGCTTCATATTTCTATGAAAACTGTCTCCCCTTGTTTCCTTTCCACTCTTTTATGTATATAGATATTTAGTTTATAAATAAAACTCTTCCTATCCTTCACTTAGTGTGGCTTTAATAGCCTTTAAAAAAAATCCTCAGAAGGTAATACTGCCTTTTGAAGACTGGGAAATAAAATCAATTCATTTTGAACTCTCTCGAAAGTCCCCCAATCCCTCATTTACACTTCTAGTTTTAGCAAAAAAATCTGAGCCTGTGCTTAGGTAAGTTCCATCCAGGTAATGAAAAATGCAGTTAATATATTAGGCAAATTGTGACTTTTAGTCCCAGGTGTTAAGTCAATCCTATCATGACTTCTATTATGTCCTTTAAAGAAAAGGGTGATCAGTGACTTCCTTGAGGTCTCTAGGGCCTTTCTTTTTGAGAAGTGAAAGAGATCTTAGTCACTGCACTTTTATATTTAGAATGACCTGACCTAAGCATAGTGCTGTGGGGAAGCTGCGTTTTACTTAAAGTGGTGGGTTATTTTTTCAATAATTTCAGTGAGCTCACAGAGAAATTCTACATTGAATTTAACTGTAAGCTGATAAATATCTTCCATTAGTGAATTAAATATGATGATGGAAACATGATTTTAATCCTGTTTTGGTTACAGAGAAATCTAATATTTGCTACTTCAGGATCTTTTTATCACTTGTTAATGACATTGGGAATTTGCTCTAGTGACTCCAGAGAGTTTACAGGGAGACATGCCCTGTATTCTGGAAGTAAGTGACCCAGTCCCATGGTCTTCTCAAGTAGTCCAGGGGTCTCAGTGACTTGGAGCGCATAAGTAGGTAAGTACCACTGACAGCTATCAGTGTTCCAAAGAAAAAGAGTCCTTTCTTTATCACCTGTAAAAAAGAGCAAGAACTTTCACTTTATTTGTGCAGAGATTAAAATCTTGCAAGTAGACTTCATTTTTAAATGACGTTTTATACAATTTCCTCTTTGTTCTTTAACCTGAAACAGTGATGTAATTGCATGACCACTAGGTGAAGTCCTGCAATATCTGGTAAGGTCAAGAATTTGGAGCTTCCTGCCTCCCTCTCTCCCTCCTCTCTCTCTTCCCAGAAACTCCTGAATCTATGTGTTCTGTATAAAGAATTCTTAACAGCCTTTGTCCAGCCATAAAAAAAATTCACAGTTGAAAAAAACAGAACTGTTAACTCTGTCTTGAAAGAAGCCACAAATGATTCAGTCATTGCTCAGACCCTGCACAAAGTGATAGGTTCAGTGGCCTCTGTGACTTGGAAGACACACATTCAAAGACTTAAACATGCACCATCACCACCTACAGTCTATCAACCTCATGAGCTGAGGCTCTGTCTAGTCTGGGTTATGTGCACTCTCGTATCATCCTGGTCTCTTTCACTGCACTTATTTTCCTGCATTCTAACTGCCTGTCACTGTCTCTTTCCCCTTTGGACTTTTAGTTCCTTGAGGGCAGGGACCTTATTTTATTCACCTCTGTATGAATAAATCTTGATTCGTTCCAATCTAGCCTCTAAATCTTTCTAAAATCCACACCTGAGACTATGAGCTGCCTTTGTCTTCCTGTTTCCCTCAAAATAATATTCAAGATGTTTCAGGTCCTACTTACTATTCCAGCTCCACCTCTAGCCATTTTCACACATACGTGCTTCTTCCAGGTCCACTGAAATACTTGCCATTCCCATTCTGAATGTGTGAGAGGTTTCTTCAATCTCCACGCCCCCCTCCCTATGCCCATGCCCATTCTCCACCAGGGCAGTGCCTCTCCACTGCAGGTGTCCATTTCCCCCACTAGTCTCTGAGCTATGCAAAGGGTAGGGGCTGCTTTATGTTCATCACCATGCCCAGCTCAATGTTTACATACTATTTGTTTAGTGAGTGAAGTTGTAAAGTTTCCACAGTGGAAGATCAGGAATCTGAATCTCCATTTAATGGCATCTGTGAGTCAACTGCCCAAAATTAATGTGGAATAGCATTACACTGGAATTAGACTGTGTTTTATAAGTGATTTGATTCTGTCCAATTTTGTAAATTAAACCCATAGGAGTATTGCATGAAGCAAAAGTCAATTGCTAAATAAAAGTAAAAGGTCACATTGCTAAAATAAAGTAGAAAGTTTAGAAATACTAGCATCAATTTCTTTTTTGAATTTCTTCTCCTCAAGGATTGCCTCTTCTTTGTAATTTTGTTCATTAGGCATTCTGCCACCTGTGTATCCAGGACATTTTTTAATTTGGAAGGCAAACATCTAGTGTCTGTCACATTATTTCCGTATTTGCCTGAGGTAAACATAACCATATCACTGTGAACTTCAACACATCAGATTAAAAATAAGTGTAATCTGTTCCAACCTTTTTTTGCCAATGCCAACGCAGCACTGCCTCATGGTATCTTATTCTGGAAAAGGTGACCTGTAAGAAAGTTTAAAAAGTATTCTTGTGTATTCTTTAATGGCTAAACAGAAGATTAAAATGAGGAAAAGTCTTAAATCCAGACCTTACCATGGTGTAAAGAGGGATAAAGGTAGATGGCATAATAGCATGAAGACATCTCTCTATGTTCTTTTGGAAGAGGAACCACCTTGAGTTGACGTGTGCTCGCATCTGCAATAATGTAAGGAGTCTCAAAGAATACCTTGAACAAAGTAACTTTAATTGTTTACTGCAACTTTATCTCTCTTCATTCCCATTCACCACAAAGCCAGACTCGAGGTAGTCAAATAAATTCTTATTTCCAATCCTTCTCAGTCATTTCCAATCCTTTTCAGTCAATGTCAGAGAACAATAACTTGAAAAGGTAGAGCAATTATGCAAAACCTGTTAGAGAACTCTATTTTGCTCGGGGGCCAACTCTATTTCAGTGTTTGTTTGTATGGATCTGTGAGTAGTCTGTGAGCCCAAAGATTTGACTAATTTCTGTTACTTCCTGGTCAGTTTGGAACATTATTTATGGCAAGAAGAGATCTGTTTAAAACTAGGCCTGTCTTGATATACTCCATATTCAGGATAAATATTATGTTGTAGTTGTCTTGTTTTCAAAGACAAGGCAAAATACATCAGTGAGACTTCCAGTATCTTATAGAACGTCCTTCACCACATATGAAACAATTCTGCTCAAGTTGAAGTCTACTTTATTTCTTTCTGTCTTCAGGAGAGATGGAAAACAACTATACTCTTTCTAAAATTTTTATCTTGTAAATTTTTTCATTTGATTATTTAAAAACTATAACCACAACCATTTACTGTGAGGTTTTCAGGTGACTGGCTTAAAATGGAATTGTGTTTTTCTTCTGAGTAGTAATCTACTGACTATGAATTTCTTTGGTATTACATATTTCTTTCAGTGCAAAAAACCCAGAAGGATATTCAGTGCTAATTTAAGTTTGCAGCTTATAATGTTAAGAATGGAAAGGTTATTTAATGTCTCTTAAACTTTCCAAATATGTTAACTCATATCAAAAATATTTTTTCATTAAAATAGCATATTACTACCTCTACTAAATGTCTAAGTCTTGAGCCTATGAATTATCAGATATTGAAACCAGACATTTTGTCATTTTTGTTACCGCCTAAATGTCCCTGAAATGTAGATGGAGATGATGTGTGTGGGTCATTATCACTGTCTTTATAGTCAAAGTTCAACTATGTGTAAGGAATGCTCTGTGTGTGTGTGTGTGTGTGTGTGTGTGTGTGTGTGTGTTTTCTCTTGGCACCTATTCTTATGTAGCATGCATGAGACGGAACTCAAAGAAACATTAAAGCAAAAGATGTTTATTAGAATATCAGTGCATGATCTCATTGAATAGAACCAAACATTCTCACTTGCCTCTATGTAGTTGTACATGGATAGGTCTGAAATTGCATGGTCATCTGGAATTCTTAATCTTGAGAATTCAGGAAGGCACATACCTAGAAACCAAGTTAAATAATAATGTCTTTTCCAAAACAGTCTGTAAACAATGTGCTTGACTCTACACAGTTCAAATGAAATGGTGTATTCTCTATCAATGTTCTCTCTAACCTTTTAAAACTCTGGACAGCAAGACTGTATGACCAACAATCTATGAATACTGAGCAATAACACATGGGCATTTCCCATTGCCTATGATTTAATGAAACTTATGACAAAGTTGTTATAATATATACTAGATTAGTGAATCATTATTTTTATTTTGCAAATGGAAAGCAGTTCATATAAATGACTGTAAATGACCCCAAATCCTTAGAATTTACTACTCTCCTTTTTGTTCTTCTTTGCTACCCCATATACATTTGTTTCATTTGTACCTAAGCCACCTTATTAGCTTAAACATACCCCGTTATTCTGTTATCTCCCAGAGGCAGGACTCATGTTATATTCATGTTTGAAAACTTAACCTGGTATATGGTAAACACTGAATAAATATTTGATAAATTAATAACTTACTAATATAACTTCACAGGGCCAGACAACTCTAGTTTTGAGGAAGCCATTTCTAAAGTCAGAGAACATGGGTGCAAGTCCCAGCTTCTCCACTTCTAGCTACTTGACTTTGGGCAAGTTACTCTCCTCAGTTGTAAAATAGGGACAAGAATAGTACCTATGCCCCATGTTTTTCATGAGATAATACATTAAAAAACAGCAAGATACCCAACACATATTACATGTTCAGTGATGTTAGTTATTATTGTGATAATTATTGTTCTATCTTCATTCTCCTGTAACTAAAACCAGTATTGACAGTATGTTCTGTTATATGAGCCCTCCATCTGTCTCCATCATTGTCATTACATGCCAACCAATCACACAAGGGCTAAGAAGGGAGGAAACAAAATACTTCTGGATCCTGAGCATCTGAGTGAGATAACTGGGAAAGAAAGGAAGAAAACCAGAAGAAATTTACCCTGGAATCTATAATCTCTTCAGATTCAGACAATATATTATTCACTGACTCCCTATAACACTATAAAAAAAATTTTTACTGTGAATTTACTTTGTTCCAGGCTTTTAAAAAAAATTTTTTTTTCTTGATGTATAGTTGATGTACAATATTATATGAGTTACGGGTATACAACATAGTGATTCACAATTTTTAAAGGTTATACTCCATTTATAGTTATTATAAAATATTGGCTATATTCCCTGTGTTGTACAATATATCCTTGTAGCTTATTTATTTTATACCTTGTAGTTTGTAACTCTTAATCCCCTTCCCCTATCTTGCCCCTCCCCCTACCGTTTTACCCACTGGCAACCACTAGTTTGTATCTGTGAGTTAGGCTTTTTTTAAATAAAGCTTTCCACAAATCATTTGATTTAACCTTCACAACTCTCTGAAGTGGTATTATCCCCACTTTATTGATGGGAAAAAAATCTGAGACTTTAAAAAGATAAAGTGACTTGTTCAAGGTCAAAGGGCTAATAAGTCAGCAAGTCAAGACTGGAATCTGGGTGTAGATTCAAAGCTGGTTCTCTAAGTCTGTCCCTTACCTGAAACAGGTTTAAATTCAGAGGTGACCTTTGAGAACATGTAATGCTGAGAAGCAGTAAAAGTTATCCAGTTCTCAGGCTACTATTTGCAATTTATTTTACGGATGGAAATTATGTACATTTAATTTAACTTACTTTCAGAATTATACATAAAGTTTAAAACTTCAATACTTGTAAAATTAATATATTTCTGGAATTAATTTTAATCAAAAGGCAAATGGAAGTATCAGATGCAACCTTTGATAAGGCAAAAAGCAAGAAAATGCTGGAGCTTCTAAAAGTGTTTCTGAGGGCATGCTGTAGGGATTATAGGCATGGGGGTTAACTGGGCTGAGAGGGAGGGAAAGGAGTATATCTCTGCCAAACTTTGGTGCTCGGAACTTTTATCTTTGTATTGATCAATACATAGACCTCCACGTAAAAACTTAAAAGAAACTATCTTTTCCTCTCTGGGTGTTCCTTGTCTGATATGGAAAACAACAGTGGCATAGAGTGTTAATAGAAAAATTTATAATCCTGAACAGGAAATATGCATCATGGTTTGTAATCTTCCAGGATCAGAAATAGGTGTACAATTAATCAGCAAGGCTAGTCCGTGTCCAGTTGAGAAATTTTACTTACTAAGGTCATTATTGAATTTATCCATTAATTCATCAAATACCAAGCAGTCTTCAAATCCCTAAAACAAGAAAAAATAAACTGTAAATAATAAATACTTCTTTAGCAATTTTGAATAGACTTTTCATTGGTGAGTATAATTCGCAGGATGTTTACTCTCAACCAGCACATAACAGCCAAATAGTCACACTTAGCATTGAATTCTGATTAAAAAGACAATTGACTGCATGTTTGATGGTTTTGTCTTTGCCTGATTTATTCATATATATATATAAAATTTAGAATATGATCAAAATTTTAAATTACTTGTAATTTTGACAATTCCATTGCTTCTTCAAGAAGCAAAAATAATTATATTGTTCTACCATGAACATTAGAATAATATTTAAACTATTCAGGGCTTTAAGATTCACATTTAGAGCAATTTAATGACAGGATAGAACTTTCATATTAACTTACTTCCTATAAGCCAAGATTAAAGCAAATTTCCAATCAACAAATCCACAAAATTAGTAAGGTACTATGCTAAATGCAGTAGGGAGAAGAAAATAAAAAGCTATGTTTCCTGCATCCTAGGAATTCAAAATATGGTTTTAAGACAATATAAAAATATGTAAAGGTTAAGAAATAAAATATTTCTATATCAATTTTACATATCATACCTGAAGCAAATAAATTTGTCAATTATATAGGCTGTTAATGCTATAGGAATTTAGAAATGAGAGATACCATATAGGGATGAGATAACACTCTTAAATTCTTTATTTAATTAATTCATTTATTCCTGGAGAATCCCTATGAGATTGGTACTATTAACATCCAAATTTTACAGATAAGGAAGTAGAGATAAGTTAGTTGCATGAGAACATATTCTAATAAATCATGAAGCCAGGTTTTGAACCAGGGAGTTCTAATTATCCACTATGCTAAAATTGATGTTTCCTTACTTTTTTAAAAATTTAAGTACAGTTGACTTACAATATTATATTTATTTCAGGTATATAACATAATGATTTGATATTTTTATAGATTATACTCCATATAAAGGTATAATAAAATATAGACTATATACCCTGAGCTGTATATTACATCCTTGCATCTTATTTATTTTATGCCTCATAGTTTGTACCTCTTAATCCCCTTCATCTATCTTGCCCCTCCTCCTACCCTTCTACCCACTGGTAACCACTAGTTTGTTCTCTGTATCTGTGAGTCTGTTTCTGCTTTGTTATATTCGTTCATTTGCTTTATTTTTTAGATTCCACATATAAGTGAAAACGTACATTATTTGTCTTTCTTTGTCTGACTTATTTCACTAACCATAATACCATCCAGGTCCATCCACGTTGTTGCAAATGGCAAAATTTCGTTCTTTTTTATGGTTGAGTAATATTCTGTTGTATATACATAGCACTTCTTTATCCATCCATTGTTAATGGACACCTAGGTTGCTTGCATATCTTGGCTCTTGTAAATAATGCTGATATGAACATGGGGTGCATATATCTTTTTGAATTAGTGTTTTCATTTTCTTTGGATATATACCATGAGTGTAATTTCTGGACCATATGGTAGTTCTATTTTTAATTTTTTGAGGAACCTCTATACTGTTTTCCTTAGTGGCTGCACCAATTTACATTCCCACCAACACTACTAGAATTCCCTTTTCTCCACATCCTTGACAACACTTGTTCTTTGTTGTCATTCTGACAACTATGAGATGATATCTCACGGTGGTTTTGATTTGTACTTCCTTGATGATTAGTGATGTTAAGCATCTTTTCATATGCCTGTTGGCCATCTGTTTGTCTTCTATGGAAAAATGCCTATTCAGGTCTTCTGCCCATTTTTTTAATTGGGTTGCTTTTTTTCTTGACATTGAGTTCCATGAGTTTTTATATATTTTTGATATTAACCTCTTATCAGACATTACATTTGCAAAGATCTCTCATTCAGTAGGTGGCCTTTTCCTTTTGTTGATAGTTTCCTACACTGTGCAAAACTTTTAAGTTTGATTAGGTCTCACTTGTTTATCTTGCTTTTGTTTCTTTTGCTTGAGGAGACAGATCCAAAAAAATATTACTAAGACCTATGTGAAAGCTTTTGTTTTCTTCTAATAGTTTTATGGTTTCATATCCTACACTTAAATCTTTAATCCATTTTGAGTTTATTTTTGTATATAATATGAGAAAATATTCTAATTTCATTCTTTTACATGTAGCTGTCCAGTTTTCCCAACACCACTTATTGAAGAGACTGTCTTTACCCCATTGTATATTTTTGCCTCCTTTGCTGTAGATTAACTGACCATATGTGCATGGGTTTATTTCTGGGCTCTCTGTTCCATTGACCTATGTGTCTGTTTCTGTGTCATTACCATACTGTTTTGATGACTATAGCTTTGTAGCATAGTCTGAATTTAGGGACCATGATACCTCCAGCTTTGTTCTCTTTTCTCAAGATTGCTTTGTCTACTGAGGGTCTTTTGTAGTTCCTTACAAATTTTAGGATTTTTTTTCTAGTTCTGTGAAAACTGTCATGAATATTTTGATAAGAATTGCATTAAGTTTATAGATTGCTTTGGGTAGTATGGACATTTTAACAATATTAATTCTTCCAATCTATGAATACAGGATATCTTTCCATTTATTTTTATCATCTTTAATTATCTTTATCAATGTCTTATAGTTTTCAGAGTATAATTCTTTCACCTCCTGGGTTAAATTTATTTCTATGTGTTTTATTATTTTTGGTGCAATTCTAATGGTATTCTTTTCTTGCTTTCACTTTCTAATAGTTCATTATTAGTGCATAGAAAAGCAACAGATTTCTGTATATTAATCTTGTATCCTGTCACTTTACTGAATTCATTTTATTAGTTCTAATATTTTTTTGGTGAAGACTTTAGGGTTTTCTATATATAATATGTCATCAGCAAATAGTGACAGTTTTACTTCTTCCTTTCCAATTTGGATGCCTTTTATCTCTTTTACTTGTCTGAGTGTTATGGATAGGACTTCCAGTACTATAGTAAATAGAAATGGTGAGAGTGGACATCCTTATCTTGTTCCTGATCTTAGAGAAAAAGCTTTCAGCTTTTCGGGCTGAGTATGATGTTATCTGTGGGTTTGTCATAAATGACCTTTATTATGTTGAGATATGTCCCCTCTGTACAAATTTTGTTCAGAGTTTTTATCAGAATGGATGTTGAATTTTGTCAAATGCCTTTTCTACATCTATTGAGATGGTCATGTGATTTTTATCTTTTGTTTTGATAATGTGATTTATCACACTGGTTGATTTGCAGATATTGAACCATACTTGTACAGCAGGGATTAATCCCAGTTTATCATAGTTTATGATTCTTTTAATTTATTGTTGAATTTATTTGCTAATATTTTGTTGAGAATTTTTACATCTATATTCATCAGAAAAATTGGTCTGTAATATTCTTTTTTTTTTTTTTTTGTAGTATCTTTGTATATTTTGGTATCAGGGTAATGCTGGATTCCAAATGAATTTGGGAGTGTTCCCTACTCTTTAATTTTTTGGAAAATGTTTGGTAGAATTCTTTTGGGAAGTTATTAGTCCTGGTTTTGTTTGTTGAGTGTTTTTGATTATTAACTTAGTTTCAATACTAATAATCAGTCTGTGCAGATTATCTATTTCCTCCTGATTCAGTCTTGGAAGATTGTATGTTTATAGAAATCTATCTATTTCTGTAAGGTTGTGCAATTTGTTGGCATATTCATAGTATTCTCCTATGATTGTTTGTATTTCTGTGATAATGGTTATATCTTCTCCTCTTTCATTTATTATTTTGTTTATTTGGATCCTCTCTCTTTTTTTCTTAGTGAGCCTGGGTAAAGGTTTATCTGTTTTCATTTATCTTTTTAAAAAACCAGCCCTTGGTTTCATTGATCTTTTCTATTTTTTTTTTTTTTTGAGGGGGGTTCTCTATTTTATTTATTTCCACTCTGATCTTTATTATTTCCTTCCTTCTGCTGACTTTGGGCTTTGTTTTTTCTTCTTTTTCTAATTTCTTCAGATGGTAAGATAGGTTGTTTACTTGAGACTTTTCTATTTTCTTGAGGTAGGCCTGAAATGCTATAAACTTCCCTCTTAAAACTGCTTTTGCCATTCTGTAGATATCTATTAAGTCCACCTGGTCTAATGTGTCATTTAAGGCCACTGTTTCCCTATAGATTTTCTGTCTGGATGATCTATCCATTAAGGCAAGTGGAGTGTTAAAGTCCTCTACTATTATTGTATTACTGTCAATTTCTCCCTTTATGTCTGTCAATATACACTTTATATATTTAAGTACTCCTATATTCAGTGCATATATGTTTACAATTTTTATATCCTCTTCCTGTATTGACCCCTTTATCATTATATAATGCCCTTCTTTTTCTTTTATTATAGACTTTGTTTTAAAATTTACTTTGTCTGATATGAGTATTGCTACCCAGCTTTCCTTTTGTTTCTATTTGCATGGAATATCTTTTTCCATCCCCTCATTTTCAATCTGTGTGTGTGTCTTTAGCTCTGAAGTGAGTCTCTTGTAGGCGGCAGAGAGATGGATCTTATTTTTTAATCCAATCAGCCACCCTATGTCTTCTGACTGGAGCATTTAATCCAATGACATTTAATGTGGTTATTAATAGGTATGTACTTATTGCCATTTTATTATTTGTTTTCTGGTAGTTCTTCTTTGTTCTTTTCTTCTTCTTTTAGTCTCTTCCTTTGTGGTTTGATGATTTTCTTTAGTGTTATGTTTGTGTTCCTTTCTCTCTAATCTTTGTGTATCTATTGTAGGTTTTTGATTTGTGTTTACCATGGAGTTCATATATGTTGACCTAAACTATACCTACTTGTTTTAAACTGATAGACATTTAAGTTCAAAAACATTCTAAAAGATCTACTTTTTTTACTCCTCCCCCATGTTTTGTGTTTTATATATCATATTTTACATTTTCAGGCCTATCCTTTAACTGTTTATTGTAATTATACTTGATTTTACAGTTTTTGTCTTTTAACCTTTGTTCTAGCTTATTTAAGTGGTTGAGCCACTGCTTTTACCATATATTTGCTTTTACCATATATTTGCCTTTACCAGTGGGATTTTTCCCTTCTTATTTTCCTTATTTCTTGTTACAGCCTTTTCTTTTTTACTTAAAGAAGACACTTTAACACTTCTTGTAAGGTCGATTTAGTAATGATGAACTCTTTTAGTTTTTGCTTGTCTGGAAACTCTCTCTCCTTCAATTCTGAACAATAACCTTGCTGGGTAAAGTATTCTTAGTTGTAGGTTTTTTCCTTTCAGCACTTTAAACATATCATGCCATTCCCTTCTGGCCTGCAAAGTTGCTGCTGAAAAACCAGCTGATATGATTGCCTTATGGGCGTTCCCTTGTTTGTGACTCTTTGTTTTGTTCTTGCTGCCCTTAAAATTCTTTCTTTAATTTTGCCATTTTCATTGTCTTGGTGTGGGTCTTTTGGGGTTCATCTTGTTTGGAACTCTCTTTGTTTCCTGTACCTGGATATCTGTTTCCTTCTTCAGGTTAAGGAAGTTTTCAGCCACAATTTCATCAAATACATTTTCTACCTCTTTCTCTCTCTTCTTCTGAGACCCCTATAATGTGAATGTATGTTTGATATTGTCTCAGAGATCTCATTTTTAAGAATTTGTTTTTCTTTTTGCTATTCTGATTTTGTGATTTCCACTATTCCTTCTTTCAGATCACATATGCATTCTTCTATATCACCTAATCTGCTGTTGAATCCCCCTAGTGTATTTTTCATTTTAGTTATTATATTCTTTAGCTCTGATTGGTTTTTTCTTATATTTTCTAAATCTCTGTTGAAGTTTTCAATGAGTGCTTTCATTCTACTCCCAAGTTTGGTAAGCATCTTTATGACCATTGCTTCGAATACTTTATTAGGTTAATTACTTATCTCTGTTTCATTAGGGTATTTTTCAAGGGTTTTACTTTGTTCTTTTGTTTGAAACATATTCCTCCATTTTCTCATTTTGTTTAACTTTCTATGTTTGTCTCTATGAAATTATGTGAAAGTTACCTGTCCTGGTCTTGAAGGCATGTCCTATGATGTCCTATTCAGTCTGCATGTGCCCACTGGCTTTGGTGGGAGAGCTGCATCTGAAGTGAGCATGGGCCACACTTTCCCCTAGGATATGCTGGCAGCTACCACTTTGGTGGGAAATAGGGCTGGATTCAGAGGGGCTAGAGCCACCACTTTGGTGGGAAATAGGGCTGGATTCAGAGGGGCTAGAGCCAGATCCAGGTGCAGCCAGGGCTTCTCCTAGGCTCAGTGGCAGTCACTGCCCTATGGGGTAGGGTTTGAGGCTCAAGGCACTGGAGTAGAAACCCTTAGGGTGGTGGGTTTCTGCTGAGTGTGATGGCAATCTCTGCCTTGGTTGGGGGCATGGCCAGGTTCCTGAGGGCTTGGAGCTGCACTTCTAAACGGGTTCTGCTTTTTCCCCAGGTGTACACACCTTGGTTAGAGGCAGGGTGGGGGCTGGAGTGGTTGGAGCCACACTGCTGAGCTGGTTCCATTCCTTCCCTGGTATGTGCATGCTCATTGGCAACAGCAGCCACCACCTTAGTGGGGAACAGCACCAGAGTAGAAGATGCTGGAGCAGGAGCCCAGTGCAGGCTGGTGGGCACACTGGGGCAGCCCTGGCAGGCCATCCAGAGCACCCAGCAGTTGTCAGTCTGCTGCCTCCATGCTGGGATTGGGAGCAAGCAAGTCTGTGTACATGCTCTTCAGGAGCAGAGTATCAGTTTCTTACTGCCCCCTAGTAAGCCACACTGGTTTTCAAAACAGCTAAGGAGTCTCATTTTCCTGGCCTTGAACCCCAGACCTGGGGTGTCTAATATGTGGCTCAAGCTCCTCGCTCCCCAGGGAGGATCCCCAAATCTGTGATATCCCCCTCCTCTTCTGGGTCACACACTAGGGGTGTGTGTCTTGACTAGATCAATTCTCCTCCCCTCCTACCAGACTCCATGTGGTTCTTTCTTTACAGGCTTGGTTGTAGAAGAGCTATTCTGCTAGTCTTCAGGTTGTTCACAGTGAGTTTCTCTATGTGTAGCTGTAGTTTTGATGTGTTCGTGGGAGGAGGTGAACTCAGGGTCCTCCTACTCTGCCAATTTGATCCCACCTCTCTTGTTATGTTTTTGTAAAACAAAATGTTTACGACTACTTTGCTCAAAATATAATTGATTAGATTCATAAGCCCTTTATTCTTGGACTATATCCCATTCACCAAAACAATATAAGACTATGGTTATAAAACTATTAGTAATCAAACACACATGCACATAAAATAATTGTTTGTCTAGACAATTATTTTAGAATTCCTTAAAATTAATGTTCAATATTTGAACACTATTCCTTTTCTGAAATATTTTTTAGCCAGAATGGTAAAATTTCCATGAAAGCAGTAGTATTCAACATCTAGTCTGTTTCATTATTTTATTTAACTCTATCAATTGTGTTTTCTTTTCCTTTGGCATGAAAAAACAGAGGGGAAAAAAAGATAATTTGGGGTATTTTTCTTTTTTGTTACTAACATTATAATCTCTAGAAAAAATATACTTTAAAAATTAAGTCTTGAATTGCTGATAGTCAAGTTTCCAAATTTCAAGTCATCAATACATTTTCTAACTGAACAGAAAACTATCTTATGCTTTTTTATACACTAAATTCCTGGATCAAGTAATCCAAGAATTGAGTATATTTAGAAATCAATCTAGTTAAATAGCTGGTGTGGTTGTTGAGTTGACTGTTTTCTCAGAGATTATGTGGGGATAGTTTTAAACATGTTTTTTATTTAAGACTTTTTAGTTGAGACTGACCCAGAGAAATTTAAGGGACTTACCTATGGAAAAAAGAACTTACCGCATTCATTCCCTGTCCAAAAAAGGGCACTATGGCATGAGCTGCATCTCCCATCAACACACAGTGTGATTTAAAGTGAAAAGAAGAGCACTTAACGGATATCATGGGCTGGGCGGGCAACAGAAAGAAATCTTGTGCCAGGGTTTGCCTTTAGAGGAAAACAATAAAAATGTTAAGCTGGGTATTAAATATCATGTAATTCTTTCAGATTTACTGGCTTTGTTAACATAATATTTCATTGAAAAGTACGTGAGAATGCCAGGAAGAAAACAGAAGAGGGAGAACTGAAGTTTCTTCTAGTTCCCAAATTCCACTGTTCTATTTATATTCTTAATTTGCAACAGTGTTAATCACATCCAAAAAGAACAAGTTTAGCTGCATTTGAATAACTTGAAATATGTCTGTGTTATATGTCATGAAAATTTTATTATCAAGCACACAGATCACACAATTTTCAACTGCATTGGAATGTTTTAGGTTTCCTTGGAAAAAAATGAGATGCAGTTGTGCATTTGATTAACACACAACAAACCAAAATTAAGTTAATGTGAATCCATGTGTATTTGGAAATGAACAACCGTAATTAAGCTAGTATCTGTCAAGCATCTACAGAGGTTTTGTGGAAGCTATAGGTAGAGAAGTAGTACATACACTAGAGGATCTTAAATCTAGTGGGAGAGGCAAGAAAGAGCCACAGAACAAGTTCTGAAGTAGCTATGGGCTAAATTTTGGTGTGCAGAGATATCCCTTCAAAGTCAGAGAAGGAGAAACCAACACAAGCAATTGAATTGTTCTGCAGGAAAGGATGAGAACTGACAATTTTTAATAGATCTGCAATGGGTGGGCAGTGGGCTATTCCTTTTACATAATTAGTTCATTCAATTTTCAAAATTGCCCTAAAAGTTAGGTATCCTGATGTCTATTTTAATGATGAAAAATCTGAGACTCAGGGAAGTCAGGGACAAGAGCAGTATTAAAATCTTGCTCTTTCTGCGGTATTGTGCTGCCTCCATGAAGACATCGTTGGAGATAGAAAGTGAGCTGGATTCCAGGATGGAGTGACAGTGGGAGAGAGGCACTGAGTGAGACCAAATGACAAGATCCATATGGAGGCGAAGTTGATATGGGCCAGAGGAGCTGAGACTGATAAGCCAGACAGCTAATACAATTAGCTATCAATTTGGAGGAACTTTATATGTGCCTGGCCCTGTGCTGAATGATTTATAGGCATGATCCCCTTTACTCCTCACAACAACCCTTTGGCGCAGGTACTACTATTATCACCATTTTACTGTGAGGGGCGTGAGACATAAGAAAGCTTATACAGCTAGCAACTGGTGGACTTGAGACTTGAGGTTGCCAGCTATTTCTACCTTGACATAGATTTGTGTTCCCACCAGCAGAAGGAAGCATAGCCAAGCCCTAAGGGGCCTGAGCACCTGTTCAGGGTACATAGAAGGTCCAGGGACATTGGTGACTTGTCTTTCCCAGGGAAACTGGCCTGGCCTGGATTTTTTCAGAATTCCTGTTCACAGCACAAGATCCTCTTGGACTTTTGCTGTAATCTAGGCTTCTGTCCAGGTCACTGCATGATTGGTCATGTTTAACAAAAATGGAAATAAGTGCATTAGCCTTTATTTGAACTTTGAATAACTCAAACCAGTGGGGCAAAAGGCACAATTGCACATCTTGAGACTTACTTTCCAATTAGAGGGATAGAATCCGGAAAGTACTTCTGGAAGAAATTCAGCACATCACTACTAGTTAGCAGTTTTTCAAACTCTTCAAAGGGCATGAACAAAGTACACGTGAAAGATTTGTTCTGTGAGAAGAAGAGAAACAGTGTGAGAGAGATCAGGGGGCCAGGCAATGCTGGCACTAAGGCAGATCCCTGAATCACAGAGCGCGTGCTGTGGCTCAGGGGCCTCTGGGAAGAATGTCCAAGCAGACAGGAAAGGCACTCTCTCTTTCTTCCCTCACTCCCAGGGAAAAGCTCCGTCAAGTCCCAAGGTGCTCCCCAGCTTCTTGGTTATCAGGAGAATTTTATACTGTAAACTCCAGATATTTTCACCAAGCAAACATTACACTTCTTAGATTATTAATAGGTTGGTTGGATTTGAGTTCTCCTCTTTTTTTTTCTTTATTGTTGTTGCATTTAAGATGTTAAGATATTAAGGCATTGGACCCTAGGACTGTTAATAAGTGAAAGAAAAAAAAAAAAGAAAGTAAAAGACCAACCAGAGAAATATCAATAGGTATATCTGTCTATATTATCTATATAGATAATATAGATAATAATAACTATATATATGTATATATTATGTATTAATATAGCCAAAAAGTCTCTTTCTTTCTAATGAAAGAACAGCCATACTCTTTTGAGATAATGTATATTCCAATGTTGTCCTACAGATATTAAAGGATGAAAAGTACTTCCTAATATATAATCTAAATCTCTTTGGCTTTATTTGGGGACCATTTCTTCCTGTGCTGTGTTGGGGGAGGTGGCAGTGAGGTACCACCACCCATAAACTCCCATTAGTCATTCATATATGTTAAATATCCTTTCCAAAGTAAATAATTTGGATTCCTTCAGGTTTTTCCTCAGTATCCCCAAAGTTTCAGATATAATCACTAAATAGACTAAACAATGATGAAGTTGATTACATTCATGTATACAGAGTATAAAAGTAAGTAACGAAAAACATTAATTATATATGCAAAATGACAGTTGATAAGAAATTTTACAGTACCATGTTAGGAAGTGCAATCATCATAAAGGTATCTCTAGGCCAAATATGTAGATAATTAGGTTCCATGGCATACTGCAGGGAAAAAAGGTATACATAATTAGTGTATTAATGTAGCACATCTGCATTAACAAATTAAACACGATGATTCTGTTTATGTTATAATTGTTTCCACAGCAATTTAAATCAGTGTCATATGCATGGTGATGTGCACATCCATTGCTACATAAAGCAGAAGTTTTCTTAGAAAAGACTTTGTGTTCTGTCTTTATAAACTCAGGCTTAGGTGAGTTTTTGATACCATGTATAATACAAGATTTGAGAACATGCTATAAGATATTCATTTTCTCTCTCTCCTCTATTTCCATGGACACACGCACATATATACACATACACAAATATGTATACATATATATATAAAATATATATTATATACACACATAAGCTGTGTATGTGTGGATGTGTGTATATATGTGTAATATTTTTCTACTTTTTTTTTTACCTTATTTGGGTACTTATTTGTATAAACAGAAAGGTCCTACGTTTAAATTTCATGGACAAAACAAAATTTTACAGACAAGCCTCTTATCACTTGTTTACTACAACTAAATAATAGAGAGAAATGCTGCCTTTTTAGCAAAGCCACTACAGGGCAATAGCCGCCTGAGTAGGTATGTATGGTTTGGGCACATGAATTGACCCAAAGACCCAAGTGATCCAAACCACTGAGGTTCCCAGGGGCATTACATACATAAGAATATGCAATCAGTTTCCCAACTATTTTAAGTTTGTATTATTTTCTATAAATGTTTAGAGAGCACCTACCATGTATATGTCTTATGTAGTAAGAAGATGACAGAAAGTACATCTTAGTCTCCTAGCTAACATTTTCACACTTTTTTATAGTTATTTGTGTCTTAGGAGGTGAAACTGTTTCTTCCCGGCTTTTTTATCCCCAGAGCCCCAAAGAAAGCCCAATACACAGACAAAGAGATGAATAAGTGAATAACACTTTGACACCAAAGATCTCACAAAGCAGTTGAATAGGCAAGATATATACATATGAAAAGCTCCCAAAAACTTCTCTTTAAAGACAACTCAAGTGGTAGAGAGACAAAATGATTTGGTGCCTAGGTAGAAGTTTAGGAAATAAAAGCTGGTCAGGTAAAAGGATTGTGGGGCTGGGATGGCTGAAACAAGGGATTGGTAGATTAGATAGCGGTGAAGGACAGTGGCTGCTGGGAAGGGTGGGCACGCTGAGCAGCGTGGAGGAGGCACAGATGAGCACGGCGCCTTACTGGTAATAGGACACCAGCCTGGATGAGGTGAGCCTCCTTGCTTCCCTCTTGCTATCTTTTGACCTCTCCTACATGGTGTTGATAAAGCAAATATGATACCAAAAACATTTTGATATTCATACATATTTCATGACCCTAGAAAACAACTCTTTAAATTTTCAGCTTCTTTATTCCAAGTCACGCTCTCAATAGATATCCTTATGCAGCAGCAGTCCCAAGGTCAGGTTCGTCATAATTCCCATGGGTCTTCTTACTATAAGTCCCTCCACACATAAAGTCTAAGCAAGACAGTTTGCTTGCTGTGCAAAAACAGCTTTAAGATGAGCTCCCACATAATTCCCAAAAGCACTCCCCTAATATTCACCCAACTCTGTCACTCACCCAATCTCTCGCTCCTACTCCACCTGTCAGAGATGGAGTGAAAATGTCTGCTACATTAGAAAAAGAAAAAAGGAAGGAAGAAAAAAAAAGAAAAGGAAAAAGAAAAGAAAGGAAGAAAGAAAGAAATGGAGAGAAAGTTTCATAGAATTGTTTTTGGGCCATGTCAAAATATTCCTACGTCTGGTCACATTACTATGTCAAAACAGCATTTCTTAAAAGAGTAAAAACTTTCTATAAACCACCAATCATTACTCTTAAATAGGAACACCTTGAAAATAAATGGCTATCTTAAATCTACATTAGTAGGCATGATCCCACTCAAATTGGGGACAATTTTTCAACAGAATCCTTTAATCCAGAAGTATCAGATCCTGGGCCATTAGAATACGACCCACCTGAAGACCATAAAATATCATTGAAGAAGTAGTAAATCCATTTTTAACCAGGAGGAAGAAATAGAAAGACAATGAAATGTTAAAATATGGATTTGACTGGCTGATAGTTTAGTATATAAGTGGTATATAATACCACTATCCCAAACTGACAAACTATTTTATAGATGTCTGAATTTCAAATAGTATAGATTAAATCTGTACCTTAAAAATGTATGTTTTATATACAAATCAATTATTTAACTAATGCTGTTTACTTTTCATTACTGATAAGCCAAGATCCTCATTGCTTCTGTTGGTGTTTTAATTTTCCTTATTAAATTCCTACATTTATTTGCTTATGACAATACACAATATACATACTACATATGTCCCTCCGGCCACGTATGGTTTAACATGGGAAGCAGGGAATGAGAAACATGCAATGCAAATCTCTTTGCAACAACTTGCTGTTCGCTTTATTTAATAACTTTTTCATTTAATCATGAGTATAAGAACTCTGGATTGTCAGTATACATAGTTGATTCCCAACCCAATTTTTTTCTCCCAAGAGATAATAGAAAAATGATATTATTGTGTAAGACAAATCCCCTGTGTGTTTCCAATAAGGTAGTTGTAATTCCTCTCCTTTCTTCCCCATTCAAGAAAACATATCAAAAGGTAAGGGAGTGAGAGTGATATTATTAAAGGGATACCTGTACATCCAATTTATTATTAACTACAAAATTCTTGTGGCATGGATCAAGATATGCTATGAGAACAACTGCACTAGAATACGCTTCTATACTAATACGGGGCAGGGGGAGGAGGAGAGTTGTAGAAAGAAGAAAAGAAAGGGAAAGGACTTACATCCCCATTCTTAGGTGGAATAGTCAATTCCATGAACCCATGAGGAATGTATTGTTGACTGTAATCAAAGCGGGGTTTCTTCATGAGGTGAGTTCTGACAGTGGAATAGGCTCCATCACATCCTACAATGAGGTCACAGGTGACATCTTTGGGAACATTCTCATGTCTGAAAAATAAAATACATCATCAAAAAAAAGTCTAGTGGTGAAAATGATGAAGTACCTCTATTGGGTATAAAAAGTAGTGACTTAATGGGGCCACTACTCACTTTTACCTATCTGATTTAGAGCTTTGAGTGGATAGCTATAAAATGAAGACAACAATTGTCCCAATCATGGGTTTGCTTATGAGAATGAGGAAAACACACAACCATACTGATTAATAAAGACATGCTAGGCCACAGAAGCATGACTAAGAGTTGAGTTCCCTGCATGAGAGAAGAGAAACTTGAAAAGAAAGCAAAGTGTTTCAAATGGAGAGAATGTATGAACAACCACAGGGATGTGACCAGAAACTTCTAGGAGCAACACATTTGTCTTGAACAGAGGGGATCAGAAGATGAATTTAAGAAAAGAATACAATTGGGAAGGAAGGAGAAGAGAATTTTGAATGTTAAGACAAAAGGTTTAAATACATTATTCTGGCAAATGGGAGAAAACAATTTTTTTCCATTGGAGAGATGGTGTATAAAGAGTGGTAATTTAAGATAACTTACTTAAGAGTGGAAACATTGCAGTGGAGCCAGAATGCAAACGGGAAAGAAATAGGGACAAGGTGACTGTAGTAGCCTGCATGTGTGGGGATGAGAGCCCAAGGATTGCGGTGCTCAGGAAGAAGAAAGACAGAGGCTCTGAGGCAAACAGAAAGTATGAATGATTGGTGAATGTTTATAGGTCTAGTGGGAGAAAATAAGGAAGGGGCTACATCAAGGATGATTTTAATTATTTGGGTAATAGTACTAGGGAAGTCAGGAATGGGAGATGCTTGGTGACAAATAGATGATCAAGGTTTTAGATGTGTTTGAGATTATGGCAAGTAGTTGTGAAGGTGTTTAATGGGAAATTAATATTGATTAAGATTGCAATAAGGATTGAGAATGAAGATAAAGGCCTGGCCTGGAGATGTTAATCATAGAAATGTGAATTTACAAGTAGTTGTTGAATGAACTGTGAATCCATTACATATCCCACGAGTGGGATGTGAGGCTTAGAACTCTAGAGGAAATGGACTCGGCCAAGGGGAGGCAGACAAATAGTATTCGGAAAGAGGGGAGGAGAAACAGGGCAGCGGAGGGTCATCTGTTTCAAGGGAGGAGAGTATTTGAAGCAGAGTATGGTTACTAGTGTCAAATACTATAAGAAGATGAGTGAACAGGAGAATCAGGAAGAATCACTGGTGCTTGTATTCAGAAGGCATCCAAGACCTATTTTCAATATAAAATTACTTGATTCTAGAAACTATTTGAATTACCCTGTTAGCAATCATTTAATTCTTTCAAAAGAGCCAGAGAACAAAGTTTACAGGTACAATTCTCCACGTCACCCCTTCACCTCTGAAGTCAAAAGGCTAACTGGTGATTACCCAAGCACTGTGATCATTCCTTCCTCAGGATTACATTTCAACAGCCTGTGGCCAAAGTGCACCTTTGCATTGGGATATTTCTCAACAGCTGAGGAAACAAAGAAAGACAACTAATAGAAATGAAATTCCAATTCTTATTTCACTTAATCAAATTGAAATATTAATCATTTTATGAGAACAGTGTGATAGAGATACTTATTCTTACCAATGTAAAAATGAGTTAGTTAAAAAGTAATTTGACAATTATTTGGCAAATGTTCCAGGATAATTTGATAGCAAAAGAGATGAATAAAAATCAACTATCCTCATCTCAAAAAAAAAAAATCTAATTCCATTATGCAAATTCTTACATCACTGTAGTTGTCAGCACCCTAGGAAAGAAGCTGTCATCACATATTTTAAAAGTTTTCCCCAATTTAAGGTTTAATTTGTGATTGGAAATATTCAGTCAAACTTCCTTTTTCATACTATGTCTGACTTTATGTTTCTTTTTAGCAAGTCCTCTAGACTTCTGACTCAATTTGTCATAAATATAGATTATTGATACTAATTCTTTGTGTAATCAAACACTGGAACAGTTAGGGGAAAATGAGTAAGAAGATTTGAAACTTAATAAGTAGAATCAAATTATTTTAGTGCTTTCTTTGCCTGCTAACAATCTATAGTGTATTTCATTTTCTGAATTATTAATTATGTTCTTATCATAGTAGTAAACTTATATTTGTTCCTATTAATTCTCATGGGCAGGAGATCTATAATTAGTGGTTATTTATTGTTCTTAAAGCTGCAAATCAGAATGCAGGTGTTAGAGCTGGAATAGACCTCATAGATGATTTATTTCAAAACTCTTCATCTTATAAATGGAATAATCAAGATCCTGGAGGGAAAGACAAGATGCCTGAGACCATACAAAGTAAAAATACTAGGAAAAATAATCCAGAGGTCTGACTTCCAATTCAATATTCCTAACTGTACTTATCTCTCCTTTTCATCTCAGGTTTTGTCTTTTTTTTGTTCTGCTTTGCTTGAGTTTGATTTGGGGTCTGAAGACTTTAAGATCCTTGGACATGGGATTGGAAGCTTTAGAATATTGAAATCTGAGATAAGCCAAAGACTTATCTATGTTTAAGAAACCTTTTGACAAATAACTTGGAGAAGTCAGAGTTTACCTGAACCACTATGGGTGTCTTTTATCAATACAAACACAAAATGTGTTTGTGGAATCAACCTTTTTGTAAATTAAATTTTATTTTATTTTCAAATTAGATGTATAGTAATACATCCCAAAGAATTTTCCATGGAGCACTAGTCCTGTGACATGCTCCCCAAAATAATTGTTCTGTGGTCAGTCATTAGAGAAATGCTCATACTCTGACCCTCCTGGCTGTGCTGTCCTGGTCCCCAGATATATGTGGCTCTAGAGTGCTTGAAATGTGGCTGGTCTGAATGGATATGTGATGCACCCACTGGGTTTTGACAACTTAGTACCAAAAAAAAAAAAAGAATAAAATATCTCATGAGTAGCTTTCTTACATTGATTGTAGATTGAAATGATAATATTTTGGATATATTAGTTTAAATATACTATTAAAATTAATTTCACCTATTTCTTTTTTGGTTTTCTAATGTGGTTAATATAAAATTTTAAATTATACATGTGGCTGGCATTTGTGGTCACATCTTAGACAGCATTGCTCTAGAAAATTCACACTGCAGACTAGTAGAATAAAGGCCCTGAGAAGTACTGTAAGAAAAGACTTTTAAAACTAAGTTGATGCAGGGTTTATCAAATTTACTTGACCACACATACTTGTTCTGTTTGTTTTACTTAACAATCATTAACAGCCCACCAAATAGTAAACTATGAAACAATCCTACATGAAAAGCTGATGCAGGGAAATGATTTAGTTACAATACTTTCAGAGGTGAGGCTCTTCTATTAGAAGGAATGAGCATTTATATGTAGAATGGGTGGCTCACACATCTGATGCCATGTAAAGAAATAAGAGCTGTGTAAAAGAACTTTATATGCCAAACAAACTTTAGGAGTCAAGAGATTCAGCATTCTTTTAATCAACATATTTATGTCATTTATGAAATTGCATGCTGTGCAGTGCATCCCTAATGAAAAACGGGAGCATGCAAGATTGGATCTCCCACATGTTTTAGCTCCTTATTATTAGCAGGTGTTTCATATATTATATATAATACTGGAGGCAGTGACTGTAATAGTTAAAAGCATGGACTTTGGAATAGACAGACTCAAGTTCAAATCCAGATTCTACTACTTATTAACAGTGTAATCTGCTGCTCTGTGGAGCTCTCCAAGCCTCCTTTACCATCTATAAAACTGAGATAAAAATAATTCCCACTTCACAGAGTTGTTTGGAGGGTTATACAAATTGATGCAATATAAAGCCGTTAACATAGTGCCTGGTGCATCAGTGAATATTTTCTATTATTTTTATCAATAAATTCATAGGATACCCTTAAGAGATTATCTTAGGTCCACTATGCTACTTTTTCAAAATGCTGTTTTGTAGTTTCTTTTCTTAAGATCAAGATGAATATATCAAGCAACCTAGCTCACCCCCACCTATCTACTCATCCAAAAGTCAGTCTTACAACTGCAGGTAAAGAAATGGAAATAAAAAGAATACTAAGCCCTATTTCTTAAGTACCTGGTGAATCAACTAGAGTGACCTTCCCCATCACTCCTCCTCCCAGTTGAATTCAATTCAACAGATATGTTGCAAACTCACTCTGGGTAGGGGACTGAGGAGAAACACAGATAAATCATTGGAACCTCTGCTCTCCAAAAATCCAAGGCTGCTGGAATGCATCGAGGGATTGATTGATTTAAAAGAAAGTAGAAATACTAATGGCATGCTTTGCATGGAATGAATCTGTTTAGTACAAATGCTGAAGAAGAGAAAAAACTATGATAAAGGGCTACATAGAATGTGATTGGATTGATTATCCAAGCTACAAATTTAATTTGCAATCCAGGGGCTTTTCAATTAAAAGGTAGGTCTTTTTAGTTACATGAGAATCTTCAGGCTTATATACACCTTCCTCTTTCTCAACCTCCTAAACCCTGAATCTGTTTTGTCTCCTACAAATATCTTGAATCTACACCTCTCCCCAACCACTTGGCTATAGCTTTAGTCCAGGGCCTTGTTTTTGCACACAGGGATTATCATAATACTCTAAAAACTGCAGCCCTCTATCAGCCTTCACACTATTGCTTTTCATCTTTCTGGTAAGAAAATCGAATTGTCTCTTTGAAAATTGTTACATCTGTATATCTGTTGTTCCACTAGACCATGAGTTCTTACCGATGAGTGAGCACTCATTCAATCCAGTGCCTAGAAAACAATAGGATTTCAATACATGCTGAACAAATGATTTTTATTTAGACCACTGATAAAATGAAAAAGAGATGCTGGAAGATGCATCACCACTACTTTTAAAGAAACACTTTGTATTGTACATAGTCTTGCTCTTAATAACCCAAAAAAAGGAATAGTAAACAAATCTCAGTAAATCATGTGACAATCATTAGTCTCATGTGCTTTACAGAAAATGACAACTGGTGAATAAAACACTGGACTTACCAGTCAATAGATCCTTGTTTAGATTTTCTCTGCTTATAGAAAGAATATACTGCAAGAAAAATATAGTAGATACTGTTTGTTTCTGAAGAATGGACAAATATGCTTCTATTTTATTCACTCAGCAATAGGAAATATGAATCATTTAGCAAAAGGTTGCAAGCTCAGTTTTATAAGCATTTAACTAAGTAACCTTTTTTCTATAAACACCTTAATCAAATACATGTTATACAATGTTCACGTTTAAACTTAGGTTCGATACTATAAAAAACAAACCTTTTTCTGGTAGCAAAAACATTATTTTCACTAAGATAGTTTTAACAATCAAACATAAATCTCATATATTCATCTTAGGTCTCCAAATCGAGCTGTGTAAAAAACTTCAGAAATGACAACATTACTAGAATAAATGTACTATTTCCCAAAGAAACTACTTTGAAAGCCTTCATTTCGGTGTGAAAGGCTGTGTGTGTGTGTGGTGTGGTTTTGGTGGGGTGAGGGTTGCTAGGAGTAGGTGGACCCCAGCTGGGACATGTGTTGGTTGTTTCTGACTTCATAGGGCCAACCGTTCCATGAGGTATGGTCAGAACAGTGCATAGGGCCCATGATATTTTCAGGGATTCATGAAAATATTTTAATTTTAGTCTATTTTAAAATCAGAAGAAAAAATAAATATAATGAGTATATATAAGAATGAATCCAGTCTGGATTATATTAAAGATTAATATAATCTTTATAACAATGCACTCATACAATCTAATTTTCAATATTTATTGTTTTATAGAGAAAGGGTCTCACAAAGGCAAAAGTGCCTATCTAGGGCTCATGAAAGTCATAATGCAGTCTTGCAATTCAGGGCAAGCCTATTGCTTTAAAATTTTAAAGCATATAATTTTCCAAATTATGGGACATTACAACATTTAACACAAATATGGTAATTTATTAATCTTTACCTCATTCAAATATAGGCATTTAAAATTAACAGCTAAATCTATACTTGGTGTAAAAATAACTTGGTCATGCTACAGAAGCAGTGACTGAGGAGGAGCTTCCTGTGTCTTTGCTATAAATTAAAATTAACAGGGATGTCTTCATTATCTGCCTCATGGTTGTTTTCTAGTCTTCTACATTATTAATCATTGCATTTCCATAGAAACCACACTTGTTATTCAAAGTATATTAGGAAACATTCAAATTATGAAGGCTTATTAATGTGAGGAAAATATTCTTTCCCTTTCAGTTGATTCCTATCAGGCTTAGTTGAGATGATCTGGGAACGAATAATCTGGGAACCAACAGACATGTTGGTCCTGCAGGAAGGCCAGGGAGAGTCCCGGTCTAATCTACTCCATATCTTTGAGCAGTATCTTATTATAACCAAAAGTTAGAGTCACTCACATCAAGCTTCATTTCTCCAATACATATTCTAAAAGGCTTATCTTGTGAAGAATAAGTAAGAATAAGAACAAACAAGTCACGAGCTATAAAGTGGCCCTTGTAACCAAACCTAAAAGAAGTAGGATAATCTCCTTTGGAGATTTGTAAAACAATAGTTGCAGTGCTGACTTTTTCAAATATGCTAGGAAAAAATGTTTACATTCTAGTCCTGAAAGCCTTCAAATGAGAATGTTTTCTAGTAAGGGGGCACCATTTCTGTATTTTGGGTATAGGAGTTTGGCAAGAAGAATTGGGGGAACTCTGATCTGCTCTGTATATTGGAGAGTATTTTGATATTTGGCACCTGGGGAGGGAAATGGGAGGAACCAGTAAGACAGTCACCGCAAGGGAGAAAGGGCAGAGAAATAACAGCTGGGGGAGGGAGGCTCAGAAAAGGGGGTATGGAAAGGATTTCAGAGGTCAAATTGTACACACTAGAGATTTATAAATTGTTTGCTGCGCCCTGGGCAAGGTGGGCCTTCCATGACCCCCAAGTCTTCAGCATATTCATGTGTATTTTGAGTGAGTGCTTTTTGTGTGGAAAATGGTGAAAAGGGTGAGTTTCATGTGTGGCCATTATGGTCACAGCCAATACTAGAGGCGAGGGAGTGGACACCAAGAAGTCCATAGGACAGTAGGTAGGCTCCCTGAGCATTCGAAGAAATCCTGGGGTCATGGGGATGGCTTTGCACTTCCACAGTCTGTGGAATCAACCAATTCAAAGCAATTTTATATAGTTCTTAAAAGATAAGGAGGCCCCATGTTTGACTCCAGTTTAAAGACAGTGATGCAAAGCTATAAATTTAGCATTAACTCAGTTGTTAAGAATTGAGAAATGGCAAAATGGATGGGGAAGGATCATTTCCTCCTTCTGTATTGAAGGCCCCGAAATGAGAACTCCCACCAACACTTTCACCTTCCTGGGGAGTCACTGGTGACGAAATTGCTCCGCGCTCTCTCTCTCTCTCTCTCTCTCTCTCTCTCTCTCTGTGAGGGTAAGGAAGTCAATTTTAGCCTCAGGTCCAAGTCACTCTTTTCATTTAGCTTCCCTGTTATTTTTGAACCATATCTTACTCCTTGATCTATTCATACTTTATTGGTTCAATCTCTGGGGAAGGTATGGATATGCTGAATTGGACCTCCTCAGCACAATGTTAATCCAAGAGAAAGGTGGGATGACTATTACGAGTTGCTCTCATTTTAGCAAAAAGAAATAGTGCAACTAAGCAGTACTACCAGCACTCCTCTGAGGGCCTCCTACACCATGCTCGCTGGCTGTTGTCTGTAAGGCAACCTGTCTTGTTTCTCCCTTGCTGCTGACTTCGTGTGATCATGCAGCCTGTTTCTTTCTCCAAGGTGGTTGGAGTCAATGCATCTAAAGCTGCTGATCGCTGTGAGATTCTGTTATTCGAAAGTGCGTTTGCAAGTTTTCTCATCATTGGACACACGTGACACTTAAAAATTTACATTTTTTAGAAATTTGATCTCACCCAACGTATCTCCATAGATAGACTGTCATTTGATTGGGACAGTGTTATTTTGCTGCCAATTTAAGATTTAAACAAAATGTCTGTTTCAAGCTTCACTTTCTCTTCTCTGAAAAATGAAAGCTCTCCTCCCTCTCTGAACCGTATAGCTGAGTGCTCCTGCCATCGCTCGGGTGAGTTCTTTTCACAAGAACTTGATTACTATCTGTCCTCCCCAGGTTGCAAGCTCCTCTCCTGTTCCCCAGCAACTAGCACAGGGCATGGCTAGCATAGCACAGGAGGACAATTATTGCTTACAGAAAAGATCCATTTAGTTAGTATAGTTTATACTTGACTTGCATGTGTAAATCTTACTTGCCTATCAAGAAGAGGCAATTCTTTTCTTATAGCACCAAGCTCAATTTGGGGCCAATTAAACAGGACATATTAATTATCTGAAGACATTTATCTGACTATGGGTGGTCAGTGGACTTTCTTTCCCTTCCTTCCCCTGCCAGGCTCATGTATTAAGACTCTGTACCTAAGTTTTCATAATGCCAAAATAAGCAGGTTATTATTTCTAAAAAGTCATTTAATAGACAATTTTAGTCCTTCCCCACTACCCCCTCATTCCCACTTAGTCGTTGGAATGTTTTACTTTTCAATTACTTTTTAAATGCACACAAAATTTACCATCTTAACCATTTTTAAATATACAGTTCGATGGCATTAAATACATTTACATTGTTGTGCTACTATCAGAACCATCCATCCACAGAACTCTTCATCTTGTAAACCTGAAACTCTGTCCCCATTAAATAATAGTTCCCCATTCCTCCCTTCCTCCAGGCCCTGTCAACCACCATTCTACTCTCTCTTTCTATGAATATAACTACTCTAGATACCTTACATAAGCAGAATATAGTACTTAACATTTTGTGACTGGCTTATTTAACTTAGTATAAAGTACTCAAGGTTTATCTATGTTGTAGAATATCAGAACTTCCTTCTTTTTGAAGGCTAAATAGTATTCCTTTTTATGTTGTATAGAAAACCTACACCTCTGTTGTGTGTCTCTCCTTTACTCTCATACTATTACCACACTCACCACACTTCTGACACCATACATGTGGGAGTTTTCCTCAAACCAAGCAATTCTCTGCAACTCCAGCTGGGCATCCTACAGTTTATTCTGACACTATTAACTTGGAGATGGCATCAGATTCCACAGGTTAAAAGCTCAGCCCCACAAGACCATTCCCCTCCTTCACACGCCAATTGCAAATGCAGTTTGTCGCCTGTGCTTCTGACTAATCAGCTATAAATCAGAAGTTCCCATGATCCCCTCTTTAAGTTCAATCAATTTGCTAGAGTGGCTCACAGAATTCAGGGAAACCGTTTACTTACATTTACCAGTTTATTATAAAAGAATATGATAAAGGATACAGATGAACATCTAGGTGGAAGAGATGCGTAGCATAAAGTATGTATTTGCCATCTCTGGGTGTGCCACTCTCCCAGTACCTCCATGTGTTCATGAACCTGGAAGCTCTCTGGACCCCATACTTTTGGGATTTTTATGGAGGCTTTATCATGTAGGCATGATGGATAATTAACTCCATTTCCAGCCCCTCTCCCCTCTCTGGAGAATGGGGGTTGGGTCTGAAAGTTCCAAGCTTCTAATCATGAGTTGGTCTTTCTGGTGACCAGCCCCCCTCCAGGAGTCCATCCAGAGTTACCTGGAAAGACACTGCTGTCACCCAGGAAATTCCAAGGGATTTAGAAACTCTGTGTAAGGAACCAAAGACCAAATATTAGAACAAAAGATGCTCCTAGTGTTTTTATCACTTAGGAGATTACAAGGGTTTTAGGAGCCCTGTGTCAGGAACCAGGGCAGAGACCTGTATGTATTTTTTCTATTATCTCACATAAGTATATACCACATTTTGTTTATCTATCCATCCATCAATAGACATTTTGGTTGCTTTTACTTGTTGACTACTGAGAATAATGCTGCTATGACCATGGGTGTTCAAATATCTCTGCCAGACCCTGCTTTCAGTTCTTTTGAATATATACCTAGAAGTGGAATTGCTGAATCATATGGTAGTTCTATTTTTAATTTTTTGAGGAACCACCACCCTGTTTTCCACAGTAGATGCACCAATTTACATTCTCACCCACAGGGTACAAGTTTCCTATTTTTCCACATCCTCACCAACACTTATTTTTTGATAGTAGCCATCCTAATGAGTATGAGGTGCTTCAGCTTCTTTAATCAGCACAAGATCCACAAAGACCTTACTCCCATGAGCATATGTGCTTTATTTCTTGCTACCCAAAGTGTGGTCTGTGGACCTGCAGCCTGAATACCACCTGGGTGAATTTGGTTTGCAGAACCTCAGCTTCCCCCCCAGCCCTACAGAATCAGACTCTGTACTTTAACAAGATCCCAGGTGAGTCTGAGAAGTGCTGATCTACCTGCAATGGAAGCTCTGCAGAGGATCAGAGACTCAGAAGAATATGAACCTCGCTTGGGCTCTGCAAAATGAGGCATTGCTGGATAAAGCAAGCTGGGGTTTTTCTATGGTTGATAGATTTATGGTACATTCATTCTCTCTCTCAAAGAAGTAAATGTAGAAAGAAAGTGTAATCAGATAAAAATAAATACCTTGCCCAACTCTGTACATTACTATTTCAAAGATAAGAAGAAAAACACAAAGCAGGATAATGGATTTTCTTTCTTAAACACTACATCATCATCTGGCCTCTGTTTGAGAAATTATACAATGCTGAAAGCATTTCCAGTTCATTCTATAAATTCTATTATAACTAGAATAATAATAATTTGGGGCAAGAGAGTCAGTTAGGGGGAGGCAATAGCATCATAAAACTTAAGTTTGCATAGCGTTGTTCTTGCATAGTATGCTTAACAATAAATACATGGTAATCTCTATCTAGTTGAAAGGAGATGGGAGGGAAAAGGCATCCCAGGCCAGTATGAGCGAAGCATAGAGGCATAAAACAGCCTAATAGCAATAACAATAATAACCATTATTGAATGGTTATTAGGGACTGGGCCCTTTCTAAGCATCTCATATGAATTAACTAGTATATGTTCTTGCATTCTAAACAGGCAAGCAATGTCAAAGATAGGGTTAGAGAAGAAAGGCAGGGCCAACAAGCAAGTAGCAGGTTCCAGACATTAGACTCAGTTATTACCATTTTACAAAAAAAGTATCTCCAGGTAAACCTACCTGTGACTTTGTTCCATAGGGAATTGCAGACTTTTTTCCTGAAAGAGAGTGAATCATTCTTGCTCTCATGGGGATACCTTGGGATACAATCTGAAATAAAATCAGAAATATCAATGTCAATTTCCATAATGCAGCATCATGCAAATAAGATAGATATTGATTTTAAAATGTGATTATTCAAGTATTTTCCAAAAATAAAAAACTAATGTAAAGGTCCATGCGAACACAGTATGGTAGAAAATCAATAAAAACTATGTTCCTGCAAATTTTAGTTTTTAGGTTTTTTTTAACCTTTAGATTTTAGAATAGACATCAAGTTTATTTGGTCTAAATCAAATATTACAAGAGAAGAAATGGTTCATTGTCAGAGAGATTAAGTTACTTTTCTCATGATCACAAAAGAGAGTAATGCATGAGGGGTAAATCCCAGGATTCCTGAAATCCAGTGCAAAGTGTTTTCCTACACATGCCTAAGAAAAATGTGGAAATGCAAATGGCAGTTATATTGACTTATATATCATTTCAAAGACGCACTGTTGCAAAAGTACTATCAATAAAAATATATTATTTCTCTTCACATTTCCAAGATACATGATAGTGAGAAGTTTAGCAACATTGAATCCATATAAGGAAAATCTGCAACAGGCACACAATCCAAACACTGAGAGCTCATTGGTTTCAGAATTCAGAAGTTTTCAAATTTTAGATAGGCAATGTAGTGCATATGTGGTTATTATATGACACACAGAGGAGTCTAGGGCACCGCCCCATAACACAATATTTCTTTAGTAAAACACATTCACACGAAATGAGATTTTTTAAAAAAGGCTATAAAAAGCCTCACATCAGGTCAAGTTTGCTGCTGAGTGGGTGATGAAAAAGCTTTCTAGTCCCAGAACTTCTGGAGTACAGAGTTGTGGATAAGAGATTATGGACCTAAGAAGTCAAAAGAACGGAGGTCCCCTGCCTCCTCTCACCCTGGATGCCATCTCAGATCACACTTCTGTAGGCAGAGGTTCACGATACTGTTGAGAGCCCAGTGTCAGAAGTGATGATCAAGTTCCCACCAGATACAATATCTGCCTGCCCCACAACCTGCTCTGGTCCCCCCGGGTGCTTCAAGTGGGAAATGTTCACCCTGTTGTGAAATTTAGAAGTTTGAAAACCTTTGTAAGATGAGCTCTCATGCAGAGGTTTCTTTGGCATTAAGTGGTGCTTTGAACTAGGAGAAATCAAGACCGTGCAGTTGTTGAAAAACAGCAGGTGTTATTTTCTATAAGGAAAATGCATTAACAAGGTACCTGATCTTCCAGACCAATGGATTTCAAGGCTTGTCGTCCTCTATAAGAAAGGGCCAAATTAATGCTTCTTCCACGTGCAAATTTAGTCACTCGGATATCTAAGATATTGGAAGTAAACCCCATGTTACACACACTTTCTTATATCCTAATACAGGATGAGCATAGAGCACCTGAAAAACTGGTGCCATCTGGACCAAATTAAAAGATCTTGTTAACTCTTTTAAAGAAAACACAGATAGTAATATATTTGCATTAAATTAAATTTAGATAGTCGAGGTTTTTAATGAAATCTAACAGTTCATCTTTTAAAATTTTTTTCTTTTTAAAATCTAAGGAGTTGCCAACAAACAAATGAAAGGATGCTCAACATCACTAATCATTAGAGAAATGCAAATCAAAACTACAGTGAGGTATCACCTCACACTGGTCAGAATGGCCATCATCAAAAAATCTACAAACAGTAAATGCTGGAGAGGGTGTGGAGAAAAGGGAACCCTCTTGCACTGTTGGTGGGAATGTAAATTGATACAGCCACTATGGAAAACACTATGGAGGTTCTTTTAAAAACTAAAAATAGAACTACCATACGACCCAGCAATCCCACTACTGGGCATATACACTGAGAAAACCATAATTCAAAAAGAGACATGTACCACAATGTTCACTGCAGCTCTATTTACAATATCCAGGACATGGAAGCAACCTAAGTGTCCATCAACAGATGAATGGATAAAGAAGATGTGGTACATATATGCAATGGAATATTACTCAGCCATAAAAAGAAATGAAATTGAGTTATTTGCTGTGAGGTGGATGGACCTAGAGACTGTCATACAGAGTGAAGTAAGTCAGAAAGAAAAACAAATACCGCATGCTAACACATATATATGGAATCTAAAAAAAAAAAAAGGTTCTGAAGAACCTAGGGGCAGGACAAGAATAAAGATGCAGACGTAGAGAATGGACTTGAGGACACGGGAAGGGGGAAGGGTAAGCTGGGACCAGGTAAGAGAGTGGCATGGACATATATATACTACCAAATGTAAAATAGATAGCTAGTGGGAAGCAGCCTCATAGCACAGGGACATCAGCTCGGGGCTTTGTGACCACCTAGAGGGGTGGGATAGGGAGGGTGGGAGGGAGACGTAAGAGGGAGGGGATATGGGGATATATGTATATGTAAAGCTGATTCACTTTGTTATAAAGCAGAAACTAACACACCATTGTAAAGCAATTATACTCCAATAACGATGTTTAAAAAAAAAAAAGAAAAAAAATCTAAGGAGGAAGAAGTCAAAGAATCAGAACAACATCTCACATTATTCAGTATTGTCTTACCTTCTCTAGCTTCATATACATTAACTTGGAAATTCCTCTTGGCAAGGAAGCACGCATTTAATGATCCAACCTAAGAATCAAAGCAATTTTTTTCATATTTTTATCTGATTCCACAAATACAGGGAATTTTTGCTGGCTAAATGCAACATCATGTGTGGTCATAGCCTCAGTCATCACATTGATTTGCTCAATCACTACTGGAAAATACCATTTGCAAAAATAATGGGATTAACTCAAGATTAAGCAGTATAATTTTCAAGGAAGTTTTGGGTTTTCTTTTTTTTTTACTTTTGTATGATGAGATATAACTTTCATACGGAACAATCATAAACCATGTGTACAGTTTACAGAATAATTAAAAAGCAAACACCCATATAGCCACTTTGATCAAAAGGTAGAACATTGCCAATCTCCTATAGCTCCCCTAAACTCCTCCCCAGTTACAATCCCCAAACTTTCACCTAGAGGTAAACATTCTGACTTTTGTGATAACCAATCTTTGCTTCTTTATAGTTTTACCACTTAGGTATACCTCCCCAGGCAATATAATTTAATTTTGCCTGCTTTTGAATCAGATAATTAGAATCACACTTGTGTATTTTTTTTGCAGATGCTTCTTTAACTCAATAATATGCTGATGAGATCTATCCATATGATCTCGCATAAAATCCATTTTCATTCTGTATGATTCTTCATTATGTGAAATCTCACAGACTATTTAACCATTTTACTGTTGAAGGATATTTGAGTTGTTTCTGGCCTGAGAATATTATTTTTTCCAGTTTTATTGAGATCTAAATGATATATAAATTGTATAAATTTAAGGTATACAGCATAATAGTTTGATATATGTGTATACTGTGAAATGATGGCCTGGTTTAATTAACGATGCTGCAAAGAACATTTCTGTGCATGTATCCTGGTACACATGTGCATGATTTTTCTCTAGGGTTTTATGCACAGAAGTGGAATCCCTGGTCAAAGGTTTATGTATCTTCACCTTTATTATGCCAAACTGTTTCAAAATTTTATACTAATGTGTTTTCCTACTAGCGGCTTCTGAGAGTTCATCTTTGCTAGCACTTGGTGTTCTCAAACTTTTAAACATAGCAGTGGTTGGGTAAGGTGAGGAGGAGTATAGGTTTAATTTACATAAATAAATAGTTATTAATAAAGAGATTGAACACTTTTTCATTTATTGATTACCTATTTGGATCTCCTCTTTTGTAAAGTGTCTGTCTTGCCCATTTTCGGTTGAGCTGTCTGTTTTTTCTTCTATCGATCATTTGAGCTATTCAGAGATCTGAGTACAGGGTCTGTCTTTTTTTTTTTTTTTTTTTTAAATAAATTTATTTATTTATTTATTTATTTATTTTTGGCTGTGTTGGGTCTTCGTTTCTGTGCGAGGGCTTTCTCCAGTTGTGGCAAGCGGGGGCCACTCTTCATCGCGGTGCGTGGGCCTCTCACTGTCGCGGCCTCTCCCGTTGCGGAGCACAGGCTCCAGACGCGCAGGCTCAGTAGTTGTGGCTCACGGGCCTAGCCGCTGCGCGGCATGTGGGATCTTCCCGGCCCGGGGCACGAACCCGTGTCCCCTGCATTGGCAGGCGGATTCCTAACCACTGCGCCACCAGGGAAGCCCTTGTCATTTTTAAATGTTGCAAATATCTTCTTCCATTCTGTGGCTTGCTTTTTAAACTATATAGTATCTTTAATGATGAGAATCTGTTTTAATGTAGTCACATTTATGAATCTTTTACATTATCATTAATGCATTTGGTATCCTGCTTAAGAAATCTTTCCCTACTTTGAGATTATAACAACTTTTTTGTTTATTGTCTTCTCAAAGCTTTATAGTGTTGCCCTCCTAAATAGCTTTATATAGGTTGCAGTGATTAATGCCTCACCACTAGCAACTTAAATTTGAGAACACCATCTATATTTAATTATCACACTCGAATTTTCAGCAGCATTCAATACTGTTAACCTTTCTTCTTGAAACACTAAATTTCCTTCATTTTCTGTTTTTTCCATACATCTCTGGCCATTGCCTCTTTCTGTCTTTCACCCTTGCTAAGAAGGACAATCAAATGTTGGGGTTTCTTAAGCCTCCATCCTGGTCTATCTTCCACATCCATGGTGATGCAAAAACTTACATCTCCCACTCAGATCTCTTTTTTGAGCTCATGCATATAGATGTTTAATTGATGTACCTTTTTAAATGTCTCAAAGCACCTCAGAATCAACAGATATTAATTGAAACTTGTGATCCTTGCCCCAAATTGTGTCAGTTCTCTTCACATGGGATGGATGGGATGTCTCAATGAATGACATCTCATCCATCCAGTTGCTCAAGCTAGAAATCTAAGAGTCATCTGTGGCACCTCTCTCTCTCTCATTCTCCCCATCCAATCCATTCCAAGTTCTGCCAATTCTACCCTGTAATGTTTCTCCATCTCTTTTCATTTTCACCATTCTGCTGCTAGTTATCATAATCATTGTGCTTGATTAATGTCAAGTTTCCTTTTTATTCTACCAGCATTCATCTGACTTCTTGACCATTGATTCTCCACAAGCAGCCATTTGGTGTAATAGTGAAACAGGTCATTTGAACGAAATCTTCTGCTAAGAGGAAAAGGAAGCCCAGGCAGGTGAACTTGGCATTTGGAGGCACACCTAGGGTTATCTACTGATTACAGGGGAGGCAAAGAATTTCAACAGAATTTTTGATAGATTCATGAAGTTAGAAGGACAAAATCTGGAGTTTAGGACATGTATCCCAACCTCCTGTTCAGAAGGGTTTAATAAATGCCCAGGCTTTGGGTTAGGACCCTAAACAGGTATATCTTAGAAGTAGGGTAAACTGGAAATAAATCAATGATCAAAAGGACCAAAGTAGGCTTAGGAATCATCTCTAGCCCTGATTGGATTATGGTCATCTGGGATTGCTGGTAACCACAGCCACCTGATAGAAGCAAACATAATCTTCTCAGAGAAAAATGACATCATCGTAGGCCTAAGATTTTCTCCATAATATTTTTTCATTATGGAGATCACATCGCTGTTCTGCCCCAGCTTTGCTAGCCTTCCTTCAGCTGCTTGTACTCATCATGCTCTCCTCACCAAGAGATTTCTGTGGCTAACAATCTTCTTCTCTTTCCTCTTTTTCTAGTAAATGCCCATTCATCCTCAGGTCTCCACTCAGCTTTACTTCCTTAAGGAAGCCTTCCTCAGCCACTCTAACTACCTCAAACCCCTTCTTATGAGTTCTCATAGTGCTACAGACTTTTCCTTTGAGAAATGTTAAGGGTTGAATTGTGACCCCCAAATTCATATGATGAAGTCCTAACCCCAGTAACTCAGTGTGACCTTATTTGGAGACAAGGTATTTACAGAAGTAATTAAGTTAAAATGAGGTCACTAGGGTGCCCCCAAATCCAATATGATGGGAGTCCTTATAAAAAGGGGGATTTGGATACTGAAACACTCATAGAGGGAAGATGATGTGAAGAGACACAGGGAGAAGACGTCCATCTACAAGCCAAGGAGAGAGACCCGGAACAGATCTTTCTTTCACATCCCTCAGAAGGAGCCAACCCTCTTGACACCTTGATTTTAGACTTCTAGCCTCCAGAACTGTGAAACAATAAATATTTATTTTTTAAACCACTTGTTTGTGGTACTCTGTTACGGCAGCCCTAGGAAACTAATACAAAGTGCTTATCACAATTGAAAGTTTACATCCTTAGGGTGATTCTGTAATCAATAACTGTCTACCCCATTAAGCTGCAAACTGTTTTTGTTCACCATTTTATCCTTGGCCAAAACCATTGTGTTTGCAAGATAATAAGTACCTGATCAATATTTGTTGAATGTATAAATGAATGGTAGAGATTACATTTTTAAATAAAATTTGTAACCAAACCAAGCCAAATTATATTGAGCATCTGTTATGCATGATTTAATCTGCTAGATTTTAGGGATCTAAAGTTTGTCAAGCTAAGTACTCAGGCCCACTGACACCTAATTTAGTTTGGGTGTCAATCTAGTTCAATCTAGTTTAATCTAGTTCAAGAAGAGACAAACATATAAACTAATCAATGTTTAGTAAATTTTATATAAAAATTTTGCAGATCCCCCACAGTATCTGAATTTCAAATATGGGTTGGTTAAAAAAATATATAATAAGTTTAATCATAAAACATTTATATATACTTTTTAAATAATTATATGCTTCAGTCATATAATTTTATTCCATTTACCCAATGTTCTGTGCATATAGATTGAGATACCTTTCCCTGCAACGTAATTCTCGGCCCAGAGGTGGAAATCAATGTTAAAAGAAAGAAAAAAAAAAAGGACTAAATGAAGTCTTAGAGAACATACAAGAAAGGGATTAATTTTGCCTTAAGGGATCTAGCAGATTGTATTTTTCAAAGATGGTCATAACAATACCTCTTCTGTTATTTGATCTCAACACTCCTTCAGCAGGAAATGGAGTTTATTTCTTCACTTTCTTGAATCCAGGGGGGCCTGTGATAGCCTTGCTCAATAAAATGCAGTAGAAGCGACACCTGAGCCATTTCCAGGCATAGTCCTTAGCTGGCCTGGAAGCTTCTGCTTCCTGCCTTTTGGAAGCCAGTGATCATATAAGAAGAGTACCTATCTGGAGGCTGCTATGTGTGAGAAACCCAAGCCACATGGACAGGACATATGCAGTTGCTCTAATTAAGAGCCTCAGCTGAGCGTTTCACTCATCAACAACCAACACAAACTGCCAGCCATGGGAGTGCGCCATCTTGGACATCCAGCTTAGTCAAGCCTTCAGATGACTGCAGCCCCGGGCACATGGCAGAACACCCACAGAACTGTGAGGCATAATAATAGATTGTTGTTTTAGGCCACTAAGTTTTGGGGTAGTTTGTTACACAGCAATAGATAGCCAGAACAAAGGGATTGGTAAAAGCTTCCTGGAGAAGATTATTTTTTAGTTGAGTTGAAGAATGAGACTATTTTGACATGTAGAGAAGAAGCAAATTGATAAAAGAGTATGAATCCTTTGGAATTTTAAAATCAACTTTCAGGAGACATAGAAAAATGATTATTTGAAAAATATTTATTGATTCCTAAGTATTACAAGAATCTTTGTTAGGCATTAAAAGTGATCCAAAGATAATACATAATGGCTGCCCCAAGGGAGTTCACAGTCTTGGCTGGATCTTCATTTTTTCAAATATTATTCATATATTTATTTAGCACATATATATTGATTTTTTTCTATGTGCCAGCTCTGTGCTAGATGCTAAGGATACAACCAAGAGCAAGATATATCTAGGTCTCTCAAGGGGATTACAGTCGATTATAACACAGAATGATAAATAGCATGGTGGGGGAAGTGCAGCTATGAGAGTATGGAGAAAGGACCCTTAACCCAAATGTAGGGTTACAGAGTAAGATAGGGTATGACTTCTCAGAAAAAAATGAAATCTAAACTGAGACTGAAAGAATGAATGGGAGTCAGCCAAATAAGTGTGGGTGGGTCAGGAGGAAGAGGGTTCTAAGTAGAAGGAACACATGATAAAGGTTAAAAATAACTACTAGAAAGAATAAAACAGAAATCCAATTAAAGAAACAATAATAATAATGTACAAACCCAACAAGAAGTTGTTATGTATCATTCATTCGTTGCTCTAACTCATTTAATCTTCTCTGCAGCCATATGAAGTAGATACTTTATTATCTTGTTTTACAGATATGGAAATTGAGGCACAGAGAAGTTAAGTGGCTCACCTAAGGTAACACAGCTAGTGAGTGCTGGAGTTGGTATCAAGATTCAAATGGATCCAATCTGTCTCCAGAACACAGGCTCTTAATCAATAAAGTAGAAGTATGGGTGACTAGCATACAGTTGAAGATTGAGACCATGAATTAAGAGTGGCCCCAAGATTTGAGGTTTTGTTATATTTTTTCATTGTAGCACTGAACAGCGTGGATTCTATGGAGAGGAAGAAAACCACTGGAATCAAGCAGAGTGGGATCCAGCCATTTGGATGGAATAGAAAGCAAGGAGTTGAAGTATTATTTGGATTAATGAACAGTAACAATTAAGTTGGATGGGATGGAAGGAAAACAGAGAGGACTGATGAATGGGGGGAGTCGGAGTTCCCTGTGAAGAATAGATGTAGGAGAAGCAACTGAATGAGAGAGCTAGGAATTTAGGAGGCTTTGAACAGAGAGTCCTAAATCCAACACTATCATCGTAGATGAGGCACTTCTGTGGAATGACAAGGTCGAGGTCCAGGATGTGGTCATGGGACTTTGAGACTGAAGTATGGTGGAGGTGGAAGGGATTGAAAGCATAGAATTCTAGGAACTAACAGGCTAGGGAATTGGTTGGGTCAGCAGTGTAAACTTTGATAGTCACTCAGTGTGATGTCAGTGCTGGGGTATAGAAAAAAGATTATGAAGTCTTCAATATTGGGTAGAAGTGGCCTAGAGGTTGATTGATGACAACAGTGAGGGGACAGAGGTGATATAAATAGTATAAGTAACCTCAAAGGATTTGCACATAAAACTGGAGACAGAAAGGGCTGGAAGTTTCGGTGTAGAGTAAGGGTATCATGGCAACTCCCAATCTTGAGATACTTGAGCTGTGGGAGAAGGCTGCAAGAGAACTGCTGTCCTCAGGTTTAAGCTAAGGCCAGGAGTCTGAGGGGAGGTGCAATAAGTAAAGTGAAAACACTGGAAATTTTGCATACCAAAAAACAGATCCAGTGGGCTCTGTGGAAGATTTTGGAAGGGAAGGGAGAAAAGAGAAGTTCAGCAGGGAGACACGAATCACAGAGCTGGATGAGGGTACACCTGTGAGGGCATACTTAACTAGAGGAGCTCTGAGATGTGAGGCTGGTGCGTTCTCAGCAGCCCGCAGTCGATGTGGGGATTAAGGAGAGGGCCTTGCACCTGGGCAGTGTTTAGGGGACCTATTAGTACAATTGTAGGCACAGGAGGACCTGAATCCTCTTCTACTATTTACTCCACATGAGTTTTCTTCCCTCTGCTCCAAAGCAACTTAGCATCTTAGCACTTAGATATTCTTTTTCTTAATAATCTGATGGTTCAGGGCTTGTGTCTCCTCTCACCATGGATACTACAGCCACCTAACTTTCTTCATATTATTCAATTTCTGTAGACTGTGATGGGTATTTTGTAGTCAGTCCCTATTTAAACCATTAAGTGTGTGGAAAGTTTAAAAATTTAATTTTGCAAAGCAATTCACATATTTAATATCCTGAAAGGCCAACCAAGAAATCCATGTTGAATTATTTTGTTAAATAAATATACCAGAGGTAAGAGGTGGTAAGTAGGCAGAACACAGAGGATTTTTAGGACATTGAAAATACTTTGTATGATACCCTAATTTTATACATTTATCCAAACCCACAGAATGTACAACACCAAGAGTGAACCACAAGGTAAACTATGAAATTTGAGTGATAATGATGTATCAATTTAGGTTCATCAACTGCAACAAATATACCATTCTGGTGGGGGAGGTTGATAATGGGGCCAGAGGTATATGGGAAATCTCTGTATTCCCCTTAATTTTGCTGTGAACCTTAAACTGTTCTAAAAAATATAGTCATAATAAGTCAGTAAGGACTTCCCTGGTGGTCCAGTGGTGAAGAATCTGCCTGCCAATGCAGGGGACACAGGTTCGATCCCTGGTCCAGGAAGATCCCACATGCCGCAGGGCAACTAAGCCCGCACACCACAACTACTGAAGCCTGCGCTCTCTAGAGCCTGTGCTCCACAACAAGAGAAGCCACCGCAATGAGAAGCCCGAGAACCGCAACAAAGAGTAGCCCTCACTCGCCGCAACTAGAGATAGCCCGTGCGCAGCAACGAAGACCCAGTGCAGCCAAAAAAAAAAAAGTAAGTAAATAAATAAATAAGCAAACCATTTTTTCCTGTGTAGCCACTACTTAAATTGAGAACACATTACTTGTTAACATTTGGTGTGTCTGAAGAGATCATTACAAATTGCTTCCCTCTTAATCCCTCAGTCTGAAGTGACTTCACCTTGTATTGTTGTCATCATTTTCTCATCAGTGATCAAGCTATCTCAGCTGACAGTATGACTTGGTGCTGGGCATAAAAAACTGTGTGTCTTAATATCTTTTTCATGCCTTTCTTCACACCTTTCCAGCAAGGCCCTGGACTCTTTTGTGTTTCACTAATCACAGCTCCTTTGATCTTCTTAATTCCCTTTTTTCCTCCCCTGATTTCTTCCAGCTTATGAAAAGTTGCCTGCCTATCTTTCACATGTGTGTTAAAGAATATCTAGTAAGGACAATAGTAAGTTGTATCAAGGAAAAGAAAAACTGTAAGCTAACTAAAGTTCATACAATAAAATAAATTTCTTCCAAAGGCTAAATTGCTCTATAGCATTAGGGAAAAAAATAGAGAGGATTAAAGGCTAGATAGAATAAGTCTCACTGAAGGAAAAGAGAAAGGTTTGTGAAACTCCTCTTTCTTTCACAGTATTATAATCATAACTGCTTCTTTTATGTTTGTGGAAAGCAGGACAGGGGAAGGATATTGATCAGGAGACCAACTTGGTCAGGAAAGTTGGAATGAGGCTAGAGGAAGTAATTTAGAAATGAGTTTTTCTTACTGGGAAAACAGGCCAGGGAGAAAGACAGTAGGATACACAAGCCACGATCTAAACAACGAAAGATCAGTAAACCTAATATAGGGAAATGGTGTAACCGATCAGGACCCTTTAGGGCCTTCCCAGGGCATGCCCTTCTGCCATGTCCTCTGCTTCAGCTGCTCTCTGAAGTACCTAGATAATAGTATCTGATGCACATTTCCTGAGTTGTTTTACAGATGTGAACCCCTCCCCCCCAACAAATGGAAGATGGTAACTACCTGATGACCATGAGCACATAGCCCCCACACCTCCTGAAGCCTAAGGATTGATAATGTGACACTGCTCTGTTACCTCACTACCAACAAACCAGAGAATTGTGCATGAGCTGATCACATACCCTGCGATACCCACCCCTCACCTGGCCTTTAAAAATGCTTTGCTGAAACCCTTCAGGAAGTTCAGGGTTTTTTGGGCACGAGACACCATCTCCTGGCATGGCCCTGCAATAAATCTTCCTCTGCTCCAAACTCCAACATGTCGGTTTGTTTGGCCTCACTGTGTGTCAGGCAGACGAACTTGCCTTTGGTGACAATGACAGAAAAGTGGAGAAACTGAGATTCAGAAGCAAGAAATCCATTCATCTGTTTCCTGGGAATTCAACTTGAATTATAGAGTAAATGAGCTGTAACAAATGATGTACAAACAAGAGTCTCAGTGACTGGGTTCAGAAGAGGCTCAGTTCCAAGCCAATGGTGGGCCAATGGTCTACTTTCATGAGTTTGTTATGTTACTTTTCTTTGACCAAAATTTGATTCCAGGATCTTGGGAGATGAAGCTGACTCAGGTGGAGATTCTCCTTCAATCCTTTCTAAGGTTGGAAGTGTTGATCCCTAACTCTCTAACACTTCTTGTGTTTATCAGTTGAGCATGTATAAATGGTTCCTCATGAGGCAGAAGGAAAAGAAGGAACCTCAGGTGATATGGACACAATAGGGTTAAATATAATCTTGGTTCATGAAAATATCAAGGGCTAGAGAGGATGAGGGCCAATAGGATCTCTTATGCATTGCTTGAAATGATCTCAAGTTGAGTATTCACATAACTGACAAGTCAGCAATTCCTCTAAAAGGCATATACCCAAGAGAAACTCCAGGAGACACATGCCAGAATATCTAGAGCCACAGTTTTCATAACTAAAAATAAACAAAATACTGGAAGCAGCCTAAATAGCCATCACAGAAGTATGGACAAATAAATTATGGTATATTTACACAATAAAATACTACAATATGAATATATTAGTAACACTACAAGTAAAAAGAACATGTCCCAGATGACTTCATACTGCATGATACTCATATAATAAAGACAACTACAACTAAACCACAGATACATGTATATAACAATTTTTAGAAGTATATATTTTTAGAAGCATATTATTTATCTGTGTATATATATGATCAGCATATATCATATATACATAAAACTTTTATATATATTTCTAAAATCAAGAGAATGATAAACACAAGATTCAGGCCAATGTAATGGGTGGAAGAGAAGCACAGAGGCTGTTATAAGTCATTCAATGTATCAATTCCAGGTTGAGTGGTGAGTTCAAAAGTACTGCTGCTTATTATTATTAATAAACAAACAAAAGAATAAACAAAAATGTCTTCTTCAAGACCAGTCATAATAAGGTGTCCAATTCTGTATAACTAAGGTTTGAATAAAATTAAAAGAAAAAATATTGGTAGATGTTACATAAATTCAACTAGAAGGATTAGTAACATGGCTAATAAAGTACTTTTCAGACTCTAACTTTATTTCTCCTTCTTACTTTGTGTAAAATGCACTTAATCAGGAATGAACTGCCTTCTTTAGTTGTTACACAGGCAAAAAGGCTAGCAAGACATGAAGATATAAATGCAAAGGAAAATGTGTGTACATCATTCTGAGCACACCACAAACTCTCGGTTAAGGCACAGCTGGTTCCTGTGCATCAATAGGGGAGGAGGGTGGTGAGAGGAGAGAAGAAACTAGGCAAGGTTAGACTCCTGGGAGCAATCAGCAGTTTTCATGCCAGTTCTTAGAGTTAAGCCTGGACAGAGCTAAGACAGTTCTATTAACAACATGGACAATTATGAAAAATCTCTATATTTCTTTTGAAACACCAATAGTCCACAGCAGTAAACAGATTTGATCATAAAATAATTTGTAAATTAAATGTTTTATTAACAACTGGTCTTGCCTGGTTGCTTAAACAGAGCTCTGATGAGATTCCTGGGTTACGTAATTATGGATTTACCCAATTTATTGTTCTTCCATTTCTCTACTTCCTCTCGTCTTACTTCCTTCTTTAAAGGTCATATGCTTTGACCCCACCCTGACCCATTATATTGATGCCTAACATACCAAGTTAAAAGATAATTTGAAAATTTCTTTTATATAAATGTGAGTGAGATAAGCTTCTCAGGCATTCAGCAGGTGTGGCTTTTTGTAATAGGATTCATTAACTTTCTGCTGATTCCCATGTGACCTCTTCAGCAATGATTGTTCAAGTGTCCAATGATCATGAGAAAACTGTACCTTTTAATTTATAAATGCTGACTTTGACAGGAAGAGGCAACATGATTATAAAAATGTCATACCTTTTTGACTTTCAGGAAAACCTGAGGAAGCAAGGGAGGAAGCCATGAAGATGGGGGCGGGGGGGCGATCCAGGCAGAGGAGAGGGCACAGCATGTGTAAGTGTCCTCGGGCAGGAGGGGCCTGGTGTGTTGGAGCAGCGCCGGGGGCCAGGGCAGCTGGGGAAGAAGGAGGGAGGGGACAGTAATAGTTGGTGAGGGCGGAGAGGAGCTGGGGAGCCAGCGGACAGGGGGCCTTTCAGGCCACTGGGAAGATACGGCTTTGACTCTGACGGAGATGGAAAGTCATTGGTGGTTTAAAAGATCATTCTAGTTGCTGCTGCTGCAGCTGATGGTGATGGTGATGGTGACGACGACAATAATGATGACGGTTGTGATGGATCTTCCTGTTGTCGTGTTGGAGTTTTGGTTTTCTTTTCTTTTTCATGTTTCGTCCAGCATCTAATCTCTTCCTCTTATACACTAGTGGCTCCCATGCGAGGGCCCCATGTTGAATAGCTTTGGGCTCTGACCTGCTTCAACTAAATTTCAAGACCTTTTTCTGGAGAATATCACACTTACATGGTGACTTCCAGCCCCACTCTGCAGATCGCTGCTTCCTTTACAAATTCTGCATTTGTCTCTATTTTTACTTTATGTTTTTTTAAGTTGAAAGATTGTATCTTGTTGATATTTTGATCTCCATGATTTTATTTTATTTATTTTTTAAATAAATTTATTTCATTTATTTATTTAAAAAAAGTCATACCTTTTATGCCTTTTAATATAATGTGTCTGAAATTAATCTGATAATGTAATGTTAAACATGTGTCAACTATTTTTGACCTAATGAAGCATATAAAACTCTCCCTAAGAATCACAGAGCTTGTTTATGAGTCTGTCACCAAACAGACTTTAGTAAAGCCTGTTACTACCTCCTACTCATGAAACTATAGCTTGGTCTCTGAAGAATCTGATCTTTGAACATAGCAATGTCATGAGAAGAACAAGACTGTTAACTGTACTTATTCTGAAATAAGCAAATAAAAGTGTCTTCAGGGACTTCCCTGGTGGTCCAGTGGGTAAGACGCTGAGCTCCCAAAGCAGGGGGCCTGTGTTCAATCCCTGGTCGGGGAACTAGATCCCACATGCATGCCACAACTAAGAGTTTGCAGGCCACAACTAAGAAGTCCACATGCTGCAACTAAAAAAGATCCCACGTGCCGCAACTAAAGATCCCACATGCCGCAACAAAACATCCCACGTGCCACAACGAAGATCCCTCATGCCACAGCTAAGACCCAGCGCAGCCTAAATAAATAAATAATGAATAAATAATTTTTTTAAAAAGGTCTTCATACTTTGTAACTATTCCATCTGCTAGAATTGTGTATGTTATGCCAAATGTTGTTTTATTATTTAAACCTTACTCTGAACTCTCTGACCTGTATCAACTGAGTTTGGTCTCTAAGGCAGAGCAATAGTCTTGATTTTCCCTCCTTTGATGATGATAAGATGAATGCCCCACACACTTTCAAGTAGGGGCTCTTAGGAAAGCTTGTTCATGACTTTTTCTCTGGCCTAGATCCTTCTCCAGAATACTATCTCTGACTACTGAACCTCTCTTCCTGGGTGTCTTACAGGAATCTTCATCTCAACATACCTCATATTCAGCTTATTCCCACTCCTCAACCTTCAAACCCTTCTCCTCCTCTGTAGTTCTTAGTGAATGGCAACTCTGCCCACTATTTCACCCAACCAGGATACCTCAGAGAATATTTAATGCCCCTCCCTTCCTACCGATATACATTTAATTAGATGACAAGTCTTATTTATTGCACCTCTTGACGCTCTCTCAAAATAGATCTCCTACCCATACCTTCCACCTTCCTTATATGGGGCCCTCATTACCCTTCACCAGGACTACTACAAGTTTTCTAGTAACTCTCCCTCCCCCCCAGTCTCTACCTATTTAAGCCATACTTCCACCAGAGCTAGTTATCTTCTAAAACAGAAATCAAATGATACATTTTCTTTCTTAAAATCCTTTAATGGCTCCTCATAAGTCCTTAGGAAAAAGTCCCAAATTTTCAACATGGCATAAAAGACTTTTACATGGGAACCCAGCCTCTCTCTCCAGCTCATTTTTTGCTATTCCCTTGTACTATCTGTAAGAGGTATACCAAAGTCACTGTATATTTCCTGAATATGCCATGCACTTTTATACTTACGTGCCTTTGAATCTAATGTTCCCTTTGCCTGGACTATTTTTTTCTGCTTTAGCCTTCATTCAAGACTCATGTCCTCTGTGCAATTTCTCTCAGTATCTCTCCTACTCCAAAAGACTTGTCTTTTCTTCTTTAATTTCATGAATGTATATATGTGTGTGTGTGTGTGTGTGTATGTGTATATATATATATGTGTTTTAACATCTCTCATAATTAACTAAATTATTTATTTACATTCCTGTCTGACTTTCCCACCAGGCTGTGACTGCCCAGGGAATAATGATATGTGATGTATGGCTTGTACTTTATCAATCTTTCTATTTCTGGTACAGACCTGATACTTAGTAAAAACCTTAACATTTTTTAATAAAAAATTAGAAAATACAGATAAACATGAAGAAAAAAGTAATCTCCCGCAATCTTACCATCAGGGAGAACCGGTGTTAAGATTTTCTATGTATGTAAAGCAAACGATATTTCTTTTAAAAATGGTAGCAGGATATATATTTTATTTCATAATTTCCTTTAAAAAATGAATAGTATACTGTGAATATATTTCCAAGTCATAAAATATTTTAAATCATAATACTTGATAATTACATTACATTTCATTGTACACAGTGCCCTTATATTTGTACATTTGAGTTATTTTAATTTTTTAGGATTATAAATGATTGCATGGTGCCCACTGAGTTCTTTTGATAAAATCACAGTAACGAAATGGTCCATCAAAGCACAAGTCTTAGTGGCAGGGACCAAACTCTCAGAAACTTCTGAGATCTACACCCTCTTTCTGTCTGCCCCATTGGTTCTTAGGCCTTAGTACCAGGGAGGAATGGAATAAATATAACAGGGTAACGAGAAAGGAGGGAGAAGACAATCTGAGATAAGTGGAGGAGATGATTTTGATTGCCTGGAGTGTGGGAGGAGTTTGCTGTATCTTCTTTGGTTTTGTTTTTAGAATAGCTGCAAAGTACGTGAAAGAGATTGAGAGTGAGTGAGATTTTTAGAAGGTTTTGTTACAGGTTTTGAACATACTCCAGATTTGGTGTTTTTGAGAGACCACATTAAAGATTCTAATACTTTTAATTCCCCTCAGGCTGAAGGACGATCGTTCCTCTAAATGCAGCGCCTTACTGAGGCTGACTTCGAGAGAGAGCGCTGATGCTGCTTTCCGCAATTCCCCCCTATTTTTAAGCCAATCAGCATGTATTTTTTCAAATTGTCCTCCAGAAAAAAGTACCAATTTAGATTATCAACAGTGGAGGAGTGCTCTTTTCTCTTTGAGTAGACAGATAGATGAATACGTGGATGGACAGATGTTTATGGACAGATGGACAAACAGAGTATTTTGGAACCAATGAAAAGGAAAGCAAAACACGTTCCTTGTAGGCAGTTAATAATACTTTGATCTGTCTAGAGTTACTGGTTCCATTCCAGGTACTGCTCATCAGGTAGCAAATGAAATAAACTCTGAGCAAGGAATTCTGTTTTATGTAGGTGAGAACAGGATTTATGAGGCACCTTAGAAGTCCATCAAGGTAGCAAAAAAAAAAAAAATCTCAAAATGTTAGTTTGGTGTGTTAGAGAAATATAGATACTTGAGCAAGATAGCTGAAAGAAAACTTGTTCGGTGGGAGGAAATGAAGCACAAGCAAAATTACAAAAGAGATTGAGGAAAGCTGGTAGAGTGAGATGAAAACTTATCCCTAGCCATTGAGCAAATGCAGGATGACATCTGTGGTCACAAAAAAAATCCACTCTACTTCTGTTTGTAGAAGTTGCTAGATATCAGGGAAGTAATAAAGGTTTTTCATACACAGGTTTTAGTGCCTGAAGAGCAGAAAACAAGAGTGGAGTGAATAGAGTTTTATTTTAATATTAATAAAAATAATAATAATAAAGGTAATTAAGTTATTTACATGGTTTGTCTCATCAATATTTGCATAAAGTAAAAAGTATACACTTGAACCAACTATATATAGACCTATATATGGAACTGTATATAGACCTTGACCAAAGATTATGAAACATTTGATGGTTTATATGTGTCCAAAATATTTATTTTGGAGAAAGTAAAAATTCTGGGTGACATTTGATTTCTGTTTTTACGAATACTACATTGAGAACAAAGCTAGAGATCTGTGAGTGAGGAAGTATGAAAAAGAAGCAGCATAATTGTAGAATTAAAAGACCTAGGGACCGGCACATATATACAATGGAATATTTCTCAGCCGTGAAAGAAATGAAATTGAGTTATTTGTAGTGAGGTGGATGGGCCTAGAGACTGTCATACAGAGTGAAGTAAGTCAGAAAGAGAAAAACAAATACCGTATGCCAACACATGTACATGGAATCTAAAAAAAAAAAAAAAAGATGGTCCTGAAGAACCTAGGGGCAGTACAGGAATAAAGACGCAGACGTAGAGAATGGACTTGAGGACACGGGGAGCAGGAAGTGTAAGCTGGGAAGAAGTGAGAGAAAGGCATGGACTTATATATACTACCAAATGTAAAATAGATAGCTAGTGGGAAGCAGCTGCATAGCACAGGGAGATCAGCTCAGTGCTTTGTGACCACCTAGAGAGGTGGGATAGGGAGGGTGGGAGGGAGGGAGACGCAAAAGGGAAGAGATATGGGAACATATGTATATGTATAACTGATTCACTTTGTTATAAAGCAGAAACTAACACACCATTGTAAAGCAATTATACTCCAATGAAGATGTTAATAAATAAATAAATAATAAAAATAAAACAAGTAGAAAAAAAAAAAAAAAAGACCTAGGGATCTAGTTTTAGCCCATGATGAAGAAAACGAGACGCAGAGAGGGTAAGATTTCTTGGGCTTCCAGCTGGTTGCAGCCTCTCCTCCTCCTCCTCACTGTCTTCTGCTCTTTCTGTCCAACTGAGCTGAGTGAAGAGTGAGCTCTGAGGGGAAAGATCCTAGGGAGAAAGGGCAGAAAACACCATCTAGGGCCAATTTGGCATCAGGACTATTTTGAGCCTATAAATCTGTGACAGAATTATCATCTATAGAAGTGAGACACAACCTCTCATAGAATCAAGGTCAAGCAGTTTCAAAGGCAATGACTTGAATACTAGGGGAGAGGGCACAATTAACAACAGTAAGTCATAAAATGCACAAGTCTCCTTACTCTGATGTTTTGAATGACTTTACCCTCTAAATAGCTCTTAATGGAGAATTTTGCTGGGTCAAACATAGGGAGAAGGGAGTGGGGTTGCTTGTCAGCAGGGGAGACAAAAGAAATGCTTCAATATTGCCCTAAAATACATCTTCAAAGTGTGTGCCAGAACAATGCACACATACTTCAACAGAAGGCTGCAGCTAAGGCTGGAATGCTTAATAGTCCTTTCAGCTAAAACTCTTAAACTTCAGCCAAAAAGTGAGGGCTCAGTAGCTGTAGTTGTCACTGAAATCTCTGGTCATTTCCATCATACCTGTAAACATTGAAAATAGTCACCTAGAAGCAGCATTTCTGAATACCACGGACCTGAATACCTACATATCTTAAGGACACATATGCAGGATAGATGGCCTTTCTTTTGACTTCTCTGGCTTGTCACTTTGTGAAGAAAACACGTCTCACTCTAACACAAAGTAAGGCGGCTTGTGTGGCAGTTTTTTCCCCTAGGTCAACTTGTTAGAATTGGAAAACTGTAAAACTCCTTCCAGCCTGAAAAGTAGAGATTGTTTTTCAAATTAGTCCTTCAAAGGACTGCATTCCTTATGATTCCATTCTGATGAAAAATATTGTCTTTCTTTTAATTGCCCATAACTTCTAAGAGCATGATCCCCCATTTTGTTCTGAAAGCAAACTCATGCACACAAAATATTTTAGTGTGTTTGACAGTATAAGGCACTGGGATAACCTTCATAAAAGGAAAGGGAGCAGGACCCAAAGATAAGAAAATCTTTAGACTCATGAAGTTAAAAACCTTCTATGGGGAATACACTACGCATATCTATAACTTTAACAGAATGCAGTCTGTGAGAAAGGCAAGCAAAGCTCTGTACGCATTTGCAGGAAGAGAGGTTCCCCCAGCTTCCAGGAGGTAATCACCATTGCAGGGGAAGGGGTTGGGAGCAGTGTTTCACACAAGAAGGAAGGTAACTAAGTCAATACAGTCATTTTGCTAAATATCCAGATTAACGTTCTTGAAAAACTGTTTTAACATCTTTTTCCACTCTTCAGTAGCTAAACTTTCACCAATTTATGATCATGGTTTACAGTTTCTTTCACCTTTAGTTTCTGAGTAAGATTCTTTCATTGATCTATTGGCTCCTTCTGACCTTTTGGACTTGACATGTCTTCAAAGGACAGAAATCAGCTGGTTAATCACAGAATCAGATAATCACTATGCTAGAGCAAAGACAAATTCTAAGGGTAATCTTTCACTAGGCAAGGCACCATTGGGAAAAAAATAAGTTCACTATATTCTTTGGACTTCTGAGTAAAGGTTCTCAGCTCCATTGCATTTTTCCCCCTGGGGCCCAGAGAGAATCTTTAATGTAGTAGACAGTATGAAGGGCTAGGATCAGTCCATGGCGAGGAAGAGTATGGGAAAGGTGGGAAAAAAAACTCAAGGAAGTAGATGGGCAAGAAAATAATTTTGTCCTTTATGTATTGAATTTAACCTTCTTGAATTGCTCTGTTTAATCAATGTTTTTTCTCTTAATTTCCTCAATATTCAGACTTCCATCCAATATGAAATTTCTTTTACCTTCATATCATTAAGAAGAGTTTTTCATCCCTCTCATTCATTCAAATGACAAATACTCATTCATCTGACAAATACTAACTAAATAATAACATTAAGCAATGTTAAGCATGGTTCCAGCCATAAGAGTCTATATCCTAGTTGGAGTAGATATTTAATAAATAGTTTACCTATTTACCAAAAACAAATAAAGTGTATAATTTCAGATACTGATAAATAATACAAAAAAACAAAAAACAGGGAAAAGATGAGGCCAGGCAGATAGACAGGCTCAGTTCCTGTAGAGCCTTTGGTAAGGAGTTTGGATTTTATTTTATTTGTAATGGGAAACCACTGGAAGGTTTTAAGCAAACAGTGATAATTATCACACTAATGATTTAAAAGTGGCTGCTGCTTATCCACTGCCTGTGGATAAGAGTAGAAGCTGGGAGACCACTTAGGAGGAAATCAGGACTATGGATGAAGGATGAAGATGGCCTGGACTAGGATGTTAGCAACGGCCAGAATTGAAATATATATTGGATATAGAGCCACCAAGGCTCACTGGTAGAGTGAAAGAGGAATGGGGTTTGCATAAAATGAAAAAAAGAATCAAACCTGATTCCTAGGCATGGACTGAGCAATAAGGTAAATAGAATTCCTTTGCAGAGGAATTTTAGTTGCTTCTTAATACACGTGTATTAATTCATGTCTTCTATTTTCTAGCACATGTATGTATGCATGCACAGATAATGACGTGTTTACATGATGAAGAGTTCAAGTGTTATTCAGGGAGGAATCTGTGGATGATACCCACACTTTTATGCCTTCCAAAATCATATATCCAATCACATATTTGTTATCTCCCCTTGGACTTCTAAGAGACATTTTAAGATATATCACTGCTGCCACCCTAGTCCAAGTCTTGGTCAAACACAACAGCCTCTTAACTGGTGTATCTGGTCTTCTTACAGTTTTTCCAACTCTTCTCTACATAACAGCCTAAGGAATCTTAAAATCGCAGCTTGCTTTCCTACCTAAAATCTTCCAATGGCTTTCCATTGTGTCTAGGATAAAATCTGTCTGCCTTGCCCTCTAAGATCCTAAGATCTCTGGCTATTTCATTCTCCCCAGCCTCAGCAGCTACTCTTCTCCACACTCATTCTTTCTGCCTTCTGTCTGCTCCAAGAAAGTGCCCAGCCCATTATCTATAGCCTCAGTGTTTCTCTTCGGACAGTCATTCATCTACCCAAAATGCTTTTTCTGTAGCCCTTCGCATGGTTGCTTCCTTCTCATTATTCAGGTCATATGCCTCCTCCTCAGAAAGGCTGTCCCTGAGCACACTCTAAACAGACACCCGTTAAGACACTACAACATTACCCTGCTTGCATTTCCTTCATAGTGCTTAGGTCTCACCGAATTTATTTATTCGTTTTCCTCTCCATTGTCTTTCTCCTCACTGAATGCTCACCACTGTATCCCTAGTACCTAAAGCAATGATGGCACATAGCTGGCACCCAATAAGATTTTGTTGAATACATGAATTCTCATTTTATGCAAAATTTAGATAGGAAAAAACTGGACTGAAGCCTGGTGTGAAGTATGAAGAAATGATGTCACATGCATTGGCCAACACAGCATGTGGTAGCCTTCCTTAGCATTTCGAAATTTAGAACCAGAAATGTTAGAACTGTCATCGTACTTTGGGGAAAACACAAGAAAGAAGGCAAAACAAAAGTCAGAATTAGTACAAACTGTATAACTCTATGTGCGATATAAAATATACTGATCTATATACAACCCAGAACAGTGTCTGGCACATATTAGGCCCTTAACAAATTTTTGTTGAGTAAATGAATGAATGAACTAAAGGCCTGCAAATGATTAGACCAAAAGCAAAACCAAAATGATTAAACTTTAACTAATGGGGATATATTTACTCCAAAATAAGAGTTCTGCTAAGGGAAGGGAAATACAGTTTAGCTGAGGCAACCCCACGTTAAGCAGAACTAGCTTTCATATAATAAGACAGAAGCAGAGGAGAGCCCCCTCCTACATCTTGCTAAACGTGGGCCATCTCGGCCCCTTCATCTCACCGGCTCTGTGAGAGAGGAGGCCTAACTTCACCACCCTAGGACCAGCTCCACTGCACCAGCCAAATAAGGTGACTAAACAGGTTTTACTCCCAAGTACTCAGATAACTAGTGAACATTCAACATGATAGTTTTGCATTAACTTCGTGTTTCTTGACCCTTTTATTCTTATTAGACAGTATAAACTGAGTTATTAACCAAAGTGGGGCAAATGTTTTGATTAAAATGACTATTTACACTAATAATCTGTTTTTTAAAAGTAGCCAATTTGGGGATTAATCAAATTCGATTTGCTTTATTTTCTATTTTTAAAAATGCTGTACTGAAAAAGCAAGGGAAAACAGACACTTTTGTATTTAATGGAAATAAAATCACTTTTCTAGAAAAGAGCAAACTAAACTAATACCACATTTTAAAAAGGTGTATTTAAATATCAGAAAAGTTTCAAAAGAAAGCGAACAATCCTTACAAGTGATTAGTAATAATCATTAAAATACGTGAAATAGGTAAGGAAGATTAGAAGTACAAACTTCCACTTACAAGATAAATGAACTGTACATCGTGAGGAATATAGTCAATAATAATATACTATCTCTGTATGACAACAAACACGTGGTCAAAAAGTACAAACTTACAGTTATAATGTAAATAAGCACTAAGGGTGTAATGTATAACATGTAATTAATACTACTATATGTTATATATGAAAGTTAAGAAAGTAAATCCTAAGAGTTCTCATCACAAGGAAGATATTTTTCTTTTTCTTTTATTTTGTATCTGTATGAGATGAGGGATAATGTTCACTAAACTTATTGCAGCAATCATCTCATGTATATAAGTCAAATCATTATGCTGTACACTTTAAACTTATACAGCGCTGTATGTCAATTACACCTCAATAAAACTGGAAGAAAAAAATTAAAGAAGTTAATCTCTGATAAACAAATAAAAAGGAGTAATGATAATTAATATAATACCGCTAATAGGAATAATATATCCAAATAGATTCTTACCAAGCCACCACCAATGACAGCTATATTTTTCCTTTGAATATCAGAAGAATCCATCACTGCCAAAGTGGTTTCCATAATTTTTGCTGGTCTTGTCACGGAGAAAACTGTCTCCTACACACTGATTTCCTCCGGTCTTTACTCTGCCCAAAGCCCTGCATTTGTGAGCCAGCAGCATTATTTGAGCAAGGCTAATTTTCCTTGAACTTAGAAGGTAGCATTTAACCCGTTAGTTGCCCAGAGGACAATCAGCTCAACTTTAAGAAAAAAGGGAATTCATTGCAATAATCAAATTTTGAAAAATCCAGCCAAGTGAAGCCACTCACTATCTTATGCGTAAAACAGAATTTTTAAAGCACGGTTTTACAGCTTTTCTTCTTCCTTTTCTAAACCGTGTATTCTTACTTTCATTTTCATCCATGACTAGCCATGAATGAAACTTCCCTGGTCTCATGTCCCAGAGCATCTTACACTTTTTTTAGGAAGATGGCATGGTTTCATAATTGATCTGTGGATTATTATTGTTATTAAGACTGGTCAGGAATTTCAGTTAAATGGTCCTCATGGATTGTCTTTTTTTGCATCAAATGCTAGAAACATTAGAATCTAATTTGTGCATTAACACTAGGGGAGATGGTTAATATTATGCTTTTTGTAAATTCATTCATGGCTTCATATTATCTTTCCACTTCTTTGTCTTCTTTCACCCCATTTTAAAAGCATATTTGAAATTTTTTGTGCATATTTTTGAATTGAGGGTTTTTTAAAAAATGGAACATGATGTGTAAAATAAAGTCAGAACGTAAATGAAGATGCTTTCTCCCTGGCGAGGGCAGACAGACTTCAGAACGGTTTTTCCCTGGTGAGGAACTAGAGTTAGACATCATTCAATAGTGACCCCTTGTGGATAAGTATGGTTAGAGTTGCTAGAAAAAGTTGTTAGGAATTTTTATTTATTTATTTAGAATAGGTAATATTACATTCACATGGTATGAAATACAAGAGGCACAAAAGGGTATACAGTGAATAGTCATTTTTCTTCTAACCCCGTCCCTTGGCCACCTATTTCTCCTGCCCAGAGACAGCCACTGTTTTGGTGTCTGGGTTTCCCTACTCTTCTGTAAACAGCACTCTCTCTCTCTCTCTCTCTCTCTCTCTCCTTCCCTCCCTCCTCCTCCCTTCCTTTTCATAAATAGTAACCCATTTTACATGCTTTTCCACGCTCTATTTTTTCATTTACAACATAAACTCAAGAATTCCAATATACAGAGAACAGTTTCATTTGTTTTTTAAAATTGTGGACTGTAACACAAAAAACTAAAGTACATAAAACACAAGTGTGCAGTACAATAACTTATTGTAAAGCAAGCACCCATGTATTCACCACTCAGGTTACAAAAAAACATTGCCAGAACCCCAAAAGTCTACATGTGTTCCCTGCCGATCACCACCCCCTTCACAGAGGTAACCACCATTCATACAAGCATCCTTAAAATAATTTAGTTTTGCCCTTTTGCCTCTTTTTAAACTTTACTGTAAATGAATTTATGTCGTGTTTTTTCTTTGAAATTTCCTTTTTTTCTCAATATTATGCTTCTTAAGATCCATCTGTGTTATTCCATGGAGTTCTAGTTCACTTGTTTTCATTTATCCATTCTACTGCTGATGGATATTTGGGTGTTTCCAATTTTTTAATATTTTGAATAATGCTGCTGCTTGACCAACCTTGTATATACAATGTAGTACACATACATATGAGTATGTATAGGAATTACATACTGGTTATGCATATTTTTAACTTTCCAAAATAAACCACAGTTATGTTCCAAAGTATTATACTAACTTTTACTTGACACAGTGTGTAGAAGTTTCTCTTCTGCCACATCCTCATCAGCATGTACTTCGCTAGTACATCTACTTTTTGCTGGTCTGGTGGGTGTGTACTCTATCTCACTGTCATTTTAATTTGCGTTCTCTGATTATTAAGGAAGTTGGGCACCTTTTCTCCTGTTCATTCACATTTGCTTTTCTTCCTCTGTATAGTGTTCATTTTTCTTTTGGGTGGTCTTTTTTTTTTAACTGACACTTGATACGAGTTTTATTCTTCTTATATATTGCAAATAACTTCTTCTACTCTGTGGCTTGCCTTTTTGCTTTCTTAATGATGTGTTTTGATGAAAAGATATTCTGAGTTTTAAAATATCAAATGTTATCAACCTTTTCCCTTATGGGTTTTTTTGATGGTTATTTATTTATTTGGGGGGAGTAGGTACTCATGTTATCTAATTCCCATATGAGAATTTTAAACTGAGTGTTCAAAATTCTTTTTGAAAATTAAAAAAAAACTGCAGGAGGGAGATCAAGATGGCAGAATAGAAGGACGTGGAACTCACCTCCTCCCACAAATACATCAGAAATACATCTACATGTGGAACAATTCTCACAGAATACCTACTGAATGTTGACAGAAGATCTCATACAACCAAAGCTTCAAGACAGATTACCATGTAACCAAGTAGGATGAAAGGGGGGAAAAAAGGAATTGGTAGGGGACCCGCATCCCTGGGAGGGAGCTGTGAAAGAGGAAAATTTCCCAGAAACACCCTTCAACAGCTGAGATAACAGTCAGGATACATAGGGAGCTTCCGAGGCTCAGAGGAGAGTGCAGCAGCGAGATTGTGGCAGGTAGAACAGAGAGAGACCAGCACAGACAGTCCTGGCCACCTCCCGGTACTCCCCAGACCGAAATGCATGTCTGCTGGTGTGTGGGAGCTGGCTGCTGAAATTTGGGCTTCAGCAGACAGACAGGGGATTGGGGTTGGCTCCATGGAGACAGCCTGAGGGGGCTGGAGTGTGGTCTGAGCAACAACCACAGGTGTACACAGGACTGGCCCTGGTCCACCATAGAAGCCCCATTGTTAACACAAGCATGAAGGGAGGGACACTGCTCTGCCATAGCAGTCTCATTCTCAGCATGCTCACAGGGGGCATGGCTCCACCTCTACAAACTCTAGGAGTGTGCAAGCACCAGTGGGTGGTCCACATGCAGAGGCAGAGCTGAAATCTGAGCCAGTCCCCAGGGGCTGCATGACTTAGAAAGAAGGGCTGAAATCTGAGCCATGTGCCAGCAGCTGTGTGATCCACAGATTTATGCCACCAGTGGCAGCTTTGTGAACTCAGTGCCTGCTGGACATCCAAGTGGATTACTGGTGCTCCTGTAACTGGGGTGGGTCCAGTGATAGCAGCTGCAGTCTTTGTGGGTGGGCACATGCAGAGGCAGAGCTGGGGACTGGACTGATTCCATAGCTCCCATGGCAGGTATAAGTGCACAACAGTGGTGGTCCCGACGCCTAACTTCAGCAAATCTGCACTGATGAATCTGCACTGGTGGCTTTGTGAGCACAGTGCCTGAAGAACACCCAGGCCAATCACCTGCATCCCCATGGTTGAGGTGGGGCTGAAGGCAGTGTCAAAAACCATGTACTTTGTGAGCCCGCACAATGGGTGACAGATACCACAGAGTGCACAGAGTGCACTTCCTAGTGGACAGCTCCTAGGGAGGAATACTCAGTGGCTTCTCTCCAGGCAAAAGTGCTCCAGTCCCACCTACCTCACACTGCAGCTGAGAAACAGATATGGGATCTTCTGCTCCAACAACTGGGGAGCAGACCCTACCCCCAACAGGGCTGTGACAACAACAGACAAAGAGGAGGCCCCACTCAACATCCAGTGCAGTCTCTGTTCACCACAACACCAATCACACAACTTAACAAAGGGATAAAGGGCAGCACACACTGAGGAAAGACATGGTAGGCATTCATACTAAAAATAGCTCTCACACCAAAACTATTAGACTCATGCATACTACACAGGGATGCTCCCACGTAAAAACAGCCTTTCAAGAACACAGTAGATAACTGTTTCTCCTAAATTCATAGAGAAATATAAGTAAAATGAAGAAACAGAGGAACCACTCTCAGTTAAACAATCAAGAGAATTCCCCTGAAAGAACAAACAATGAAACAGAACTGTCCAGTCTATTAGATCCTGAGTTCAGAAAAGAGTTAATAGAAATACTGAAGGAATTAAGAAAGGCTATCAATAGAAATGCAGATCACTGTAAAAAAGAACTAGAAACTATAAAGAGAAGACAATTAAAATTAGAAAATTCATTTGCCAAAATGAAAGCTGCACTAAAGGCAATAAATACAAAACTAAATAATGCAGAAGAACGAATAAATGATCTGCAAGATAAAAAAATAGAAAACATGCAATCAGAAGACACAAAGACATATGAAAAAAAAAAAATGAAAGCACTATACGAGACCCATGGGATAATATAAAGTGTCCCAATCTACACATAATAGGGATCCCAGAAGGAGAAGAAAGAGAAGAAGGGATTAAAACTGCATTTGAATAACTTATGGCTGAAAACTTCCCAAACTTAAAGAAGGAAACAGATATCCAGATACAGGAAGCACACAGGGTCCCAAACAAGATGAACCCAAACAGACCTACACCAAGATGCATTGTAATTAAAATGGCAAAAGTCAAAGATAAAGAGAGGATTGTAAAGGCAGCAAGAGAAAAACAAAGAGTTAGTTACAAGAGAAGCCCCATAGGCTATCAGCTGATTTCTCTACAGAAAGTTTGCAGGCCAGAAGGGAATAGCAAGATATATTCAAAGTACTGAAAGGGAAACACTTACAACATAGGATACTCTACCCAGCAAGATTATCATTTAGAATAGAAGAGATAAAAATTTCTCAGATAAGCAAAAACTAACAGAATACAGCAATACTAAACCTATCCTAAAAGAAATATTGAAAGTTCTTCTCTAAATAGAAAAGAAGCAAGAATCTACAGGAAAGAGAAAATCACAGTTGGAATGTAAATCACTCAAATAAGCCAGTACACAGATTAAAAAAAAAAAAAAGCAAAAAAGTTCTTGTGAAAGAGCAGATAACTAGAATGAACAGCAAAAGGATAAACATGAAGATGTGAAAGAGGACATCAAAATCATCAAATGTGGGGTGTGGGGACTAAGGAAATGTAAATTTATTTTTTAGAATGTGTTTGAGCCTATATGACTACCAGTCTAAAGCAAGTAGATATAGTAATGGGTTAACATACTTGAAAAACAGGATAACTACAAATCAAAAACACAATAGATTTACAGAAACCAAAAAGCAGAGAACACAATCATAATGCAAAAGAAATCCATCAAACCACAAAAGGAAAAACAAAAAGAAAAATAAAGGAACAAAGAAAAAATACAAAATCAACTGGAAAATAAGGTTTAAAAAGGGAAAAAGGGCTTCCCTGGTGGCGCAGTGGTTGGGAGTCTGCCTGCCAATGCAGGGGACACGGGTTCGAGCCCTGGTCTGGGAAGATCCCACATGCCGCGGAACAACTGGGCCTGTGAGCCACAACTGCTGAGCCTGCGCATCTGGAGCCTGTGCTCTGCAATAAGAGAGGCCGCGACGGTGAGAGGGCTGCGCACCACGATGAAGAGTGGCCCCCGCTTGCCGCAACTAGAGGAAGCCCTCGCACAGAAATGAAGACCCAACACAGCCAAAATAAAATAATAAATAAATAATAATTTAAAAAAAAAAAAGGGAAGAAATACATATCTAATCAAATTTACCTTAAATGTCAATGGATTAAATGCTCCAGTCAAAAAACAGAATGGCAGATTGGATAATAAAACAAGAGCCTACAACTTGCTGTCTTTATGGCAAACGACACACAGATTGAAAGTGAGGAGATGGAAAAAGATATTTCATGAAATGGAAATGATAAGAAAGTCAGGGTAGCAACAGTCATGTCAGACAAAATAGACTTTAAAACAAAGGACATAAAGAAAGATAAAGAAGGACACTAGACAAGGATAAAGGGATCAATAAGAGGGTATTACACTCATTAACATATATGCAGCCAACATAGGAACACCTAAATATATAAAACAAATACTGAGAGACATAAAGGGAGAAATTGAATGGAATATTATCATATTAGGAGACTTTTACACCCCACTAACATCAATGGACAGATCTTCAAGACAAAATCAGTAAGGCAACAGAGATCCTAAATGACACAATAGAACAGTTAGACTTGATATTTTCAGGACATTACATGCAAAAAAAGCTCAGAGACTCCCTTTTGTGAGAGCACCAGAATCACAACTAACTGCTGAACAATCATCAGCAGGAAGACACTGGAACTTACCAAAAAAGACACCCACATCCAAAGACAAAGGAGAAACTGAAATGAGACGGTAGGAGGGGTACAATCACAATAAAATCAAATCCCAGAACCACTGGGTGGGTGACTCACAAACTGGAGAACAATTATACCACAGAAGTCCACCCACTGGAGTGAAGGTTCTGAGCCCCAGGTCAGGCTTCCCAACCTGGGGGTCTGGCAACAAGAGGAGGAATTCCCAGGAAATTGGACTTTGAAGGCTAACGGGATTTGATTTCAGGACTTTGACAGGACTGGGGAAAGCAGAGACTCCACTCTTGGAGGGCACACATAAAGCAGTGGGAAAGAGAATACGTAAAGGCGGGGGGGGTGGTGGCTGTGGCTCACTGAAAGGACAAGGACACTGGCAGCAGAAGTTCTGGGAAGTATTCCTTGGCATGAACCCTCCTGGAGTCCACCATTAGACACACCAAAGAGCCTGTAGCCTCCAGTGCTGGGTCGCCTCAGGCCAAACAACAAACAGGGAGGGAACCCAGCTCCTCCTGTCAGCAGGCAAGTGGATTAAAGATTTACTGAGCTCTGCCCACCAGAGCAACACCCAGCTCTACCCACCACCAGTCCCTCCCATCAGGAACCTTGCACAAGCCTCTTAGATAGCCTCATCCACCAGAGGGCAAACAGCAGAAGCAAGAAGAGCTACAATTCTGCAGCCTGTGGAACGAAAACCACATTCACAAAAAGATACACAAAATGAAAAGGCAAAGGACTATGTACCAGATGAAGCAATAAGATAAAACTCCAGAAAAACAGCTAAATAAAGTGTAAATAGGCAACCTGCTAGAAAAAGAATTCAGAATAATGATACTGAAGATGATCCAGGAAGTTGGATAAAGAATGGAGGCAAATATCAAGAAGATGCAAGAAATGTTTAACAAAGACATAGAAGAATTAAACAACAAATAAACAGAGATGAACAATACAATAACTGAAATGAACAATACACTAGAAGGAATCAATAGCAGAACAACTGAGGCAGAAGAATGGATAAGTGACCTGGAAAAGAGAATGGAGGGAAATCAATGCCATGGAACAGAATAAAGAAAAAAGAATGAAAAGAGATGAAGACAGCCTAAGAGACCTCTGGTATAACATTAAATGCACCAACGTTCACATTATAGGGGTCCCAGAAGGAGAAGAGAGACAAAAAGGACCGAGAAAATATTTGAAGAGATTATAGTTGAAAACGTCCCTAACATGGGAAAGGAAATATCCACCAAAGTCCAGGAAATGCAGAGAGTCCCAGGCAGGATAAATACAAGGAGAAACATGCTGAGACACATAGCAATCAAATTGACAAACATTAAAGACAAAGAAAAATTATTAAAAGCAACAAGGGAAAAATGACAAATAACATACAAGGGAACTCCCATAAGGTTAACAGCTGATTTCTCAGCAGAAACTCTACAAGCCAGAAAGGAGTGGCATGATATATTTAAAGTGATGAAAGGGAAGAACCTATAACCAAGATTACTGCACCCAACAAGGATTTCATTCAGATTCGACAGAAAAATCAAAAGCTTTACAGAAAAGCAAAAGCTAAGAGAATTCAGCACCACCAAACCAGCTCTACAACAAATGCTAAAGGAACTTCTTTAAGTGGGAAACACAAGAGAAGAAAAGGACCTACAAAAACAAACTCAAAACAATTAAGAAAATGGTAATAGGAACATACATATCGGTAATTACCTTAAACGTGAATGGATTAAATGCTCCAACCAAAAGACACAGGCTGGCTGAACGGATACAAAAACAAGACCTGTATATATGCTGCCTTCAATAGACCCACTTCAAGGGACACATACAGACTGAAAGTGAGGGGATGGAAAAAGATATTCCATGCAAATGGAAATCAAAAGAAAGCTGGAGTAGCAATACTCATATCACATAAAATAGACTATAAAATAAAGAATGTTACAAGACAAAGGAAGGACCCTACATAATGATCTAAGGATCAATCCAAGAAGAAGATATAACGATTGTAAATTGCACCCAAAATAGGAGCACCTCAATACATAAGGCAAATGCCAACAGCCAAAAGAGGAAATAGACAGTAACAAACAAATAAGCGAACAAAATTATGAACAGATAATCGTGGGGGACTTTAACACCTCACCTCAGAATGAAAACAATATGATCATCCCAATAGATGCAGAAAAAACTTTTGACAAAATTCAACACACATTTAGGATGAAAACTCTCCAGAAAGTGGGCATACAGGGAAGCTACCTTTACATAATAAAGGCCATATATGACAAACCACAGCAAACATCATTCTCAATGGTGAAAAACTGAAAGAATTTCTTCTAAGACTGGGAACAAGACAAGGATGTCCACTCTCGCCACTATTATTCAACATAGTTTTGGAAGTCCTAGCCATGGCAATCAGAGAAGAAAAAGAAATAAAAGGAATACAAATTGGAAAAGAAGATGTAAAACTCTCACTGTTTGCAAATGACATGATACTATACATAAAAAACCCTAAGGATGCCACCAGAAAACTACTAGAGCTAATCATAAATTTGGTAAAGTTGCAGGATACAAAATTAATGCACAGAAATCTCTTGCATTCCTATACACTAACAATGAAAGATTGGAAAGAGAAATTAAGGAAACAATCCCATTCACCACTGCAATGAAAAGAATAAAATACCTAGGAATAAACCTACCAAATGTGGTAAAAGACCTGTACTCAGAAAACTATAAGACACTGATGAAAGAAATCAAAGATGACACAAACAGATGGAGAGATATACCATGTTCTTGGATTGGAAGAATCAGTATTGTGAAAATGACTATACTACACAAAGCGATCTACAGATTCAATGCAATTCCTGTCAAATTACCAATGGCATTTTTTTACAGAACTAGAACAAAAAATCTTAAAATTTGTATGAAGATACAAAAGACCCCGAATAGCCAAAGCAATCTTGAGGGAAAAAAACGGAGCTGGAGGAATCAGAGTCCCTGACTTCAGACTATACTACAAAGCTACAATAATCAAGACAATATCGTACTGGCACAAAAACAGAAATATAGATCAATGGCACAGGATAGAAAGCCCAGAGATAAACTGACACACCTATGGTCAACTAATCTATGACAAAGGAGGCAAGGAGATACAATGGAGAAAAGACAGACTCTTCAATAAGTGGTGATGGGTAAACTGGACAGCTACATGTAAAAGAATGAAATTAGAACACTCCCTAACACCATACACAAAAATAAACTCCAAATGGATTAAAGACCTAAATATAAGACTGGACACTATAAAACTCTTAGAGGAAAACACAGGAAGAACACTCTTTGACATTAATCACAGCAAGATCTTTTTTGACCCACCTCCTAGAGTAATGGAAATAAAAACAATAATAAATGAATGGGACCTAAGTAACTGAAAACCTTTTGCACAGCACAGGAAACGATAAACAATATGAAAAGACAACCCTCAGAATGGGAGAAAATATTTGCAAATGAATCAATGGACAAAAGATAATCTCCAGAATTTACAAGCAGCTCATGCAGCTCAATATCAAAAAAACAAACAACCCAATCCAAAAATGGGCAGTAGACCTAAATAGACATTTCTCCAAAGAAGATATACAGATGGCCAAGAGACACATGAAAAGATGCTCAACATCACTAATCATTAGAGAAATGCAAATCGAAACAACAATGAGGTATCATCTCACACCAGTTAGCATGAGCATCATCAGAAAATCTACAAAAAACAAATGCTGGAGAGGGTGTGGAGAAAAGGGAACCCTCTTGCACTGTTAGTGGGAATGTAAATTGATACAGCCACTATGGAGAACAGTATGAAGGTTCCTTAAGAAACTAAAAATAGAATTACCATATGACCCAGCAATCCCACTACTGGGCATATACCTAGAGAAAAACATAATTCAAAAAGCCACATGCACCCCAATATTCATTGCAGCACTATTTACAATAGCCAAGTCATGGAAGCAACCTAAATTCCCATTGACAGATGAATGGATAAAGAAGATGTGGTACATATACACAATGGAATATTAGTCAGCCATAAAAAGGAACGAAATTGGGTCATTTGTAGAGACATGGATGGATTTAGAGACTGTGATACAGAGTAAAGTTAGTCAGAAAGAGGAAAACAAATATCGTATATTAACACATATATGTGGAATCTAGAAAAAGGGCACAGACGAACCAGTTTGCAAGGCAGAAATAAAGACACAGATGTAGAGAACAAACATATGGACACCAAGGGGGGGAAGCAGGGGGTGGAGGTTGTGGTGGTGGGATGAATTGGGAGATTGGGATTGACATATATACACTAATATGTATAAAATAGATAACTAGTAAGAACCTGCTGTATAAAAATAAAGAAACAAATAAATAAATGAAATTTAGAAAAATTTTTTAAAAAATCAGAAAGAATAGAGCCCAGAATACACATTCTTTTCAAGTGCACATGGAACATTCTCTCGAATAGACTACATACTAGGAACAAAACAAGCCTCAACAAATTTAAGAGGATAGAAATTATTTCAAGCATCCTTTCTGACCACAGTGGCATGAAACTAGAAATCAATCACAGAAAGAGAAAAGAGGGGGAAAAAGCAAATTACACAGGGACTAAAAAACACGGTACTAAAAAAACCAATGGGTCAACAATGAAATAAAAGAGGAAATTTAAAAATACTTCAAGACAAATGACAATGAAAATACAACCATACAAAATCTATGGGATGCAGCAAAAGCAGTCCTTAGAGGGAGGTTCACAGTGATAGAGGCTTTCCTCAAAAAACAAGAAAAATCTCTAATAAACAATCTAAACTACCACCTGAAAGAATTTAGAAAAAGAACAAATAAAACCTAGAGTCAGCAAATAGAAGGACCTAATAAAGTTCAGAGAGGAAATAAATAAAATAGAGATTTTAAAAAATGGAAAAAAATCAATAAAACCAAGACCTGGTCTTGAAAGGGTAAAGAAATTGACAAACCATCTAGCCAGGCTCACCAAGAAGAAAAGAGGACCCAGATAAACAAAATAAGAAATGAAAGAGGAGAAATAATAATGGGTACTGAAGAAATACAAAAAAACCCACAAGAGAACACTATGAACAATTATATGCCAACAAATTGGACAACCATTACTTCATGGACAATTTTATAGAAACATACAGCCCACCAAAACTGAATCAAGAAGGAAGAGATCATTTGAACAGACCAATCACTAGAAGGGAAAGAGAATATGTAAAAAAACAAAAACAAAAAAACAAAAAAACAAAACAAAAAAAAACCTCCCTGCAAACAAAAGTCTAGGACCAGATGGCTTCACTGGGGAATTCTACCAAGCATACAAAGAAGAAATTATACTGACCCTTCTCATACTCTACCAAAAGACTGAAGAGGAGGGAACACTCCCAAAGTCATTCTATGAAGCCACCATCACCCTGATACCAAAACCTGGCAAAGACAATACCAAATAATATAATTATAGGCCAATATCTTTGATGAATACAGATGTAAAAATCATCAATAAAATATTATCAAACCAAATCCAACAACACATAAAAGGGGTTATACACCATGATCAAGTTGGATTCATCCCAGGGTCACAAGGATGGTTCAACATATGCAAATCAATCAACATAATATACCACATCAACAAAAGAAAAGACAAAAACCACATGATCATCTCAATAAATGCAGAAAAAGCACTTGATAAAATTCAACATCCATCGTGATAAAAATTCTTACTAAAGTGTGTATAAGAAGGAACATATCTCAATATAATAAAAGTTTTTTATGACAAACCCACAGCCAACATAATACTCAATGGTTAAAAGTTGAAAGCGTTCCCCCTAAAATCTGGAACAAGACAAGGTTGCCCACTCTCACCACTTCTATTCAACATGGTATTGGAAGTCCCAGCCACAGCAATTGGACAAGAAAAGAAAGAAAATGTATCCAAATTGGAAGGGAAGTGGTAAAATTGTCATTATTTGCAGATGACATGATTCTATATATAGAAAACCCTAAAGACTCTGCACAAAAACTAATAAAACTGATAAAAAGATTTAGCAAGGTAGCAGGATACAAGATTAATATACAGAAGTCAGTTGCATTTCTTTACACTAACAATGAAATATCAGAAAGAGAATGTAAAAAAAAAAAATCCTTTTTAAAATCACATCAAAAAAATAAAATACATAGGAATAAACCTGACCAAGGAGGTGAAAGACTTACATGCTGAGAAGTATAAAACATTGATAAAGGAAACTGAAAATGATTCAAAGAAATGGAAAGATATCCCATGCCTTTGGATTGGAAGAATTAACATTGTTAAAATGACCATACTACCCAAAGCAATCTACAGACTTAATGCAATCCCTAAGAAATTACCCATAACATTTTTCACAGAACTAGAAAAAGTAATCCTAAAATTTTTATGGAAACATAAAAGACCCAGAATTTTCAAAGCAAGGAAAGGACAAACCTGAGGAAAAAGAACAAACCTGGAGGTGTAACCCTCCCAGACTTCAGACAACACTACAAGCTACAGTAACCAAAACAATGTGGTATTGGCAAAAAAACACACATATGGATCAATGGAACATAATAGAGAGCCCAGAAATAAACCGACTGACCTACAGTCAATTGATCTATGACAAAGGAAGCAAGAGTATACAACGGAGAAAAGACAATCTCTTCAGCAAGCGGTGATGGGAAACCTGGACAGCCACAAGTAAATCAATGAAGTTAGGACACTCCTTCATACCAGCACAAAAATAAACTCAAAATGGCTTAAAGACTTAAATATAAGACATGACACCATAAAACTCCTTGAAGAGAATATAGGCAAAACATTCTCTGACATAAATCATAGCAATGTTTTCTTAGGTCAGTCTCCCAAGGCAATAGAAATAAAATGAAAATAAACAAATGTGATCAAATTAAACTTTAAAGCTTTTGCACAGCAAAGGAAACAAAACGATAAGACAACCTGTGGAATATGAGAAAATATTTGCAAACAATGCGACAAACAAGGGCTTAATTTCCAAAATATACAAACAACTCATACAACTCATACCAAAAAAACCAAACAAGCCAATTTTTAAAAATGAGCATAAGAACCAAATAGACATTTCTCCAAACATACAGGTGGCCAACCAGCACATGAAAAGATGTTGAACATCACTAATTATTAGAGAAATGCAAAGCAAAACTAAATGAGATACCACCTCACTCCACAGAATGGCCATCATTAAAAATCTACAAATAATAAATGCTGGAGAGGGTACGGAGAAAAGGGAACTCTCCTACACTGTTGGTGGGAATGTAAATTGCTGCAGCCACTATGGAAGACAGTATGGAGGTTCCTCAAAAAACTAGAGTTGCCATATGATCCAGCAATCCCACTCCTGGGTATATATCCAGAGAAAACCATGGTTCAAAAAGATACATGCACCCTAATTTTTATAGCAGCACTATTTGCAATATCCAAGACATGGAAGCAACCTAAATGTCCATCAACAGATGAATGGATATATATATATATATATATATATATATATATATATATATATATATATATATATATATATATTACTCAGCCATTAAAAAGAATGAACAGTGCCATTTGCAGCAACATGAATGGACCTTGAGATTATCATACTAAGTGAAGTAAGTCAGAAAGAGAAAGACAAATACCATATGATATCACTTATATGTGGGATCTAAAATATAATACAAATGAACTTATTTACAAAACAGAAACAGACTCACAGACATAGAAAACAAACTTATGGTTACCAAAGGGGAAAGGGGGTGGGGGAGGGATAAATCAGGAGTTTGGGATTAACAGATACAAACTACTATACAACAAGGTCCTACTGTATAGCACAGGGAACTATATTCAATATCCTGTAATAAACAGTAAAGGAAAAGAATATGAAAAATAATATGTATGTATAACTGAATCACTTTGCTATACAGCAGAAATTAACACTGCGTTGTAAATGAATTATACTTCAATAAAAAAAGAAATGATGACTTAAAAAAAGAAAAAGGACTGCAGTAGTTTGAAGCTTCAGATATCAGTATATTGCCTTAGAGAGTATTTCTGCTTCTGCCGAGTGCCTGTGGGTGATTTCGCACTCATTCGGTGTGTAGAATTAGCAAGGGCTGTCTGTTTCTGAAATAGTTGTTCCTTTGGTGTCTATATGTCCCTTATGAGACTAAACTAGTTATCTTCAACTATTTGCTCTCTTTCAGCCTAGGAGTTTTTTTCCACAACACATGATGTGCCCATTTTGAACGTTATTCGTCTGAAAGACAAATTCTTATGGAAGTACTCATTGGCAGATCAGTCACAAATAAGATAGCCTGAAGTTTACATATAATTCTCTGCTTGATAACTGTAAACTTACTCTTTCTCTTCTGCTCAAAAAGCACATCTGATAGTATATTATTACCTGAGTAACACTCTGACTGCTTCCATTATTTCAAAAAATCATTTAAAAAATTTCAAAACCTAACTCTTATATATGACATATTGTTGACCCACTTCACAAATGATCTAGTTAAAACAATGTTTTATGACATTGAGATTAACTATGAGGATGCTGATAACTGTTATTCTGTGATGTTTCTAGATCATTAATGAGGTGGATCAAGTAACTTTCCAGGTCTGAGCCAAAGAAACATGCATCAAGCAACTAGATAAGAGATTAATAATGAATCATGTGGTTCTATGCAGCCTATAAACAACATGCTAGTGGACTGATACGTAATGATCATTATTACTTCGGTAGCAAGTCCCAGCTCTTGTCTCAGTTCACTCTCAGTAGAACAAGTAAAATGACTTTGTATTATTGCCTCCCAGGAATTTCCCCAGTCCCTGTAACAGGGAGAGTCAGTATTACTTGACTGTTTCTCCAGTTAGGTGACAATCTTCAAGTCTCATCTTGCCTTTTCCTTTTTTTCTCTTTTTGACAATACAAAACTAAATGACATTTGAATTATAAAGTAGCTACATTTCATAACACCTGAATAATGTGGATTTGATGTTCTTTGGGTTGGAGGAGAATGAAAGAGATAATTCTTTGTTTGAGGTTGGGCAGGAGAAAACAGATCTGAGTAGAGTAACATAGTCAATAACTTTATAAATTGAAGGATGGCATGAGGGCCTTGGGTGTCTGATAAGAGAAAGGGCATCAAAAGATTGAACAAATTTAACTATTACAAAGCTACAGTTTCGACCACAGCTACTTGTCTTTCTATTCTTCCTAAACGTCAGGTAGAAAGAGTTGCCTCAGAGGGGCTTCAGGAAACTTAAAGATGACCACACCCTTTTTCTATGGAAGGCTTTCTTGAGGGAAAGAAAGAATTAATAAATTTGTTTTCCCCCTCCTCTGAGCCTGAAGAATGTGAGGCTGTGGGACAAGTTAGGGATTTATGGGGTAACTGTTGTGTCAGGAGCAGCAGCATTTCATCCTCATTGGGATTTGATTATTTGTTAATCCCTAAATCAGGTCCTTTTCCAACAGAATGACTCCAAGCAGAGCATACTTTACAGTATGCTTTACTTTACAGAGGACACTGAATGTTTCCACTTTTCTCTACATATATTTATAAGTTTAAAAAATCTGCATTGTTGGGAACAATAAAAGTTTATAAAAAATTAAAATTTAGCAGAGATTAATTAATACAATATTTGCTCTATTGTTTTCATCATTGTTATACTGTTGAAGTTGAGATGAACTCAGCTTGCTCTATAATTATTTATTCATTTCACCAGGTCTTTGGCACTTACATCTCTATGTTTTCTTCTGTCTTTGCAGGGCTGGCTCTGAGTGTTTAGGTCTGAAAAGAAAAAAGGTGTAGTGGATGAATAGAAAAGGAAATAAATATTAAAATAAATTAAGAATGGACTTTATAATGAGCCATAAAGTTAGGAGTGTGGTTAACTTAACCCTCTCTACTTGAGGTCCACTAAAAAAAATTTTTTTAACAGAAGAAAAAGGAAAGGTCATCTAAGACTGAGCCCTGAGGCACTTCCTCATCTTCAAGTGAGGAGCTAGCAAAGAATAGCATGAAGGACTAGCTAATTAGATAAGGGAAGAGGGGGACATTCAATACTGCAAAGATCAGGAAAGAGATATTTCCAAATGGAAGGAGTGTCAATTGCATCACTGCTGCTGAAAATATCGGACACTGTCCATTGGATTTGCAACTTGATGGTCATCGGTGAACTTGACAAAAGTAGTATCAGTGGAGTGATGTGAACTGAAGGCAGTCTCTAGTAAACTGAGGAGAGAATGAGAGGCGAAGTGTAGATGGTGAGCAAATATGCCCTAGAAATGGAGAGGTAGTTGAAGTGGGATGCAAGTTGAGGCAGTTTTGTTTGGTTTTGCTTTTAAACATGGGAGATAATACAGCAAGTTTATAGTATTAGTTTATGGCAATGGTCCAATAAAGAGAAATAAACTGATGATGTAGGAAGAAGAGTGGAAAATTAAAGGTGCAATGTCCTTGATGGGGTGTGGAATCCAGCACATTAGTAGATTTTTTTTTCTTTATTTTTCTTAGGGAATGGAGAGAGAGTTGCTTAGTTTTTTATTTATTTATTTATTTTTGGTTGTTAATTTTAGTGTTTTTCAAAGTTACTGTACATCCACATAGTTTTAAAAATCAGAAAATTCTACAAGATAGCCAACATAAACAGTCATCATCCTCTTTATCTCTCTGCCATTTGTCCTTGCACAGAACCATCACTTCCAACTCCAGGGTATATATATCCATATCTCTAAATAGCATGCAATATTATGACTTTTTGGTTGTTCTAGTTTGTGGTTTTAGGTATTAAATCATGACTTCCTATCATTGAAGATGAAGATTAATGTTTTTCTCCACCTTTTCTTTTCTCCCAGCACCTATACTCTTTCCATTTCTCTATTTCTCTATCAGTATTGTTACATCAAAAGTTTGGTTAGATTGATATTTAACATTTAATTTATTGTAACTATGGCCTGTCAAATTTAATAATGATTATGTTTACTTTCCTGAAAAATACAACTATTTTTATTTCTCAATTTAAAAATGGTATTTTTTTTCTTTGCTGAATTTTCAAGGACATCATAAATTCAATCTCCAAACTCTCCCTCAGTTATCTAAATCTCTTAAGAATACATTCAAGGGTTTTAGATATTTTATATTCTTGAAGAAATAGCTCCTGGATGCTCTAATTTGCTTCAATCTGGGATGGTTGCTCTCTGTGTTAAGTGCAAGCTGTCACATCCTCATCTAGGGAATTTTAAATATCTATCAGATGTGTTGGAGACTCTACTTCTTGAAGCCCATGCCTTCCCCTTTCTTGGTTTACTCCCTACTTTTGGTGAAGCCCTTTCTCCAAGGATTTTCTGAAAAAGAGTAAATGGTAAGTAAGTTTTTTGAGACCTTGTCTATGTGAAAATATTTTTATTCCATCCTCACATTTGATTTAGCTAGGTATAGAATATTAAGTTGGAAATGATTTTCCTTCAACAATTTGAAGACATCAGTCAGCTATTCTCTAATTTCCAATGTTGCTCTTGAGAAGTCATGAAGATTCCTAATCCTTTGATCATGACTTATTTTTCTCTCCAGAAGCTCTTCTCTCTGCTCCCAGTGCTGTTACATTTATTGGTGACATGAGGGATTCTGGCCTGTGTTCCCCATTGTTCTGGCACTAGTGGACTTTGTTAAACTAATTAAACAAGGCGACCATTAGACCTAAGTGGCTCTAATGCTTCTGTGGCCTATATAAGCAAACCAAAACCTAAGCCTGTAAGTGCTTCAAGGTTAAGAACATGAAACCTAAGAATAACCAATCACAAACAGCCAACTGGCTTTAAGCTATAGCTAATCAGATAATTTCCTTTGCTTCTGCACTTTCTCTATGTAAGTCTTTGTCCTGGCTTCTACCGGCAGATTGCTCCTAACCACTTCTGGTTTGATGCTGCCCTGTTACAATCGAGTTTTCCTCAAATAAACTCTTAAAATTTTTAACCTGCCTCCATTTCTCTTTTAACAGCTTTACTCTGAAAAGTCATTTCTGCTAGTTCTAAAATATTTTCTTGAATTTGTTTAATAGTTTCTTCCTCTTTGTTTTCCAACATTATTCAGATGTTGGACATACTGAACTGTTCCTCTAATTAACTTGTCTCTCACATTTTCCTTCTCTTTGAATATTTGCTCTACTTTCTGTGGACTTTTACAGCCATATATTCTAACCTTTCTATTAAATTTTTTCTAAGAAATACCCTAATAATCTCCCAGGCTGGGAGGTGTCTTAAATTAGAATCTTCAGAGTTTTTATTTATTATACATTATTATATATAGTCCTATATTATTATTATAGGATAATGAGAATATTTTAACTGATAAGCATAGAAACTTACTATAAATTCTGTCAACAAGGTGTTTAGATTTAGAACAAAGGAAAGAGAAGAACACTGCATTGTTCATTTGGCCTTCATGGCAGGACATCAAGTTCCATAACTTGAACAGAAAGCAAAGTCAAAGAGAAACACAAACAAACCATGCAAATATCAACAAGAATGAAGCAGGTCAATATTGTCATCAGACAAAGTTCAAGGTAAAAAAAGAAAAAAAGAATTATAAAACCATGCACACAAATCTCTAAGCAAAATAAAAACATATTTTGCATAGATAAAAGCTTGCATCCTAAAATGAAGATGTATAGTGTCAACTATTAATTTAAAGGCACTTACATTACATTTTCATTATTAAGTAACAAAAATAAATTAAGTCAATGTTTCCCAAATTTCAATCATTTGTATAGCACCTTCACAATATACTTAAAGTTTTGTTTCAACTTATGTACATTTTATTTATATAAAAATGTAACATCATACTGCTGCTGGAGAGGGGAAATCGGGTTCATTGATAAATAGAAGGGAAACATACAAATAAATTCTAAATTGTAGCTGAATTCTTCACCTGTGGATGAACTTTAGCCAAAGGCTTTCCCTCTCTTTTTACAAGAGATATTAGCAAGTGTTGGAGAAGTGTAAAATAAACATTTGCACATACACCTAAAAGACTCTTTCTTACTAAATAGAGATCGAAAATGGGATAATGGCCAGTGTTACTTAATGTTGCATTCCTGGGTCATGTACAGGTAGCAATATTGGTTTATATCACACCCTTGCAGAAACTCTGAACTAGACTTAAGTCAGGAAGTTGTGGCAAAAATAAGGAAATACAAAATAAACCAAAAGAAAATAGGAAGAAATTAATAATCAGAAAAGCACTTTCAAAATAACAGGGAAAAAAAGGAGTTGATATATATTGAGCCATTATTTGATCTCTAGAAAATACAAATTGTCATGGGAAATGTGAAATGAAGTGGGCCCCTTCCCTGACAAACTCCTTGTAATGGCTACCTTTTCTCTACTTTTAGAAGTAGGCTCACCAGAAGTCACAGGAAATTAATAAGGTGAGAAAGATGGGTCCAAGAGGGCTAGAGCAACTAGTTGCAACTTTTTAAAAATTAATTTTAGAAGTTCTATAAAGCCAGTGTGCAATATCCCCAGAAATTAAGAGGAACAGCAAACAAGGTAGAGCTGGCTCATTGGGCTTAGTGACACAGTGTGCCAACCCAGTAAAAGGCAACCAAATACCCCTGGGATAAATTGTAAACAGGGTTCCAGTGAGCAGGAAGCTACACATATGACTCCTTATATAAAGAATAAATGTAAATTGGTCTTGCTCTTCCTGAAGTAGGCAGAGACTTTGAATGGAAATGAAAATGAAGAATAAATGTAAAGTACTCCTCTCTTAGTAACACAGTACAACTATAACCGCATTAGCAACCTTAAGTCTAGCGTGAAATTAAACCTAAGCAAGTCCCTTGAGAGTGGCAGTCAAAGTCAGCTGAAATTCTGAAAATGGGGCATAATGCTATGAATGTTGAACAAAAGATTTAATTTATAATCTAAGTATTATACCATTTAATATTTCTGTTGCAGAAAGCTAAGAAAGAATATTGAAGAAAAGAACAAGAGCTTAAAAATGTGGGAAGAGAGGGTTTCTAAAGGCTTCTGGGAAAGTTCTTTCTCATTTTTTGGGGATTTTTTCTGGAGAGACCCTCTTTCACTGAAAGTTATTACATGCAGATTCAAGGTTTGGAATTGCTGTAGCCATCTTGTCAAAATCTGAAGATGAAGCCTACACAAAGAAAAGGGCAGAATGAAGATAACATAAGAGAAATAAAACTACAACAATGAGATCACAGTCTGGAAACTGTTCTATCTGTGGATTTGTAACCAAGCAGGACACTATGTGACCTTCCTGGGACAGAACCGCTACCAATGTCCTCCACCTGCCTCTTGTTTTAGAAAAGCTTTAGTGTCCCAGGCTCCCCTGAGTTGCAAAAGTCTGGCTCAAAAATTAATGATTGAAAGAATGTGAACATGTAGTAACAAAAAATAGCAGTTGAGCCAGGAGAACTGGTAACAATTTGAACAATAAATCAGGCATATAGCAGAATATTTAGTTCTTCTCTGAAGGATATAGATAGCAGTATCTGATGCACATTCCTGAGTTGTTTTACAGATACTAAAACCACCACCAGATGGAAGAAGCTAATGGCATGATGACCATGAGCATGTAGCTCCCACAAATGCTGGAGCCTGAGGATTGATAATGTTAATCCCTGTGACACCACCCTGTTACCTCACCATCAATCAATCAGAGAATTGTGCATGAGCTGATCATGCACAATTCTCTGTGACTCCTCTCCCTCATCTCCCCTTTAAAACCCCCTCCCTGAAACCCATCAGGGAGTTCAGGGGTTTTGAGCATTAGCTGCCCATACTCCTTGCTTGCTTGGTGCCTGCAATAAATGCTGCACTTCCCTTCACCACAACCCGTTGTCAGTAGATTGGCTTTACTGTGCACAGGCAAGCAGACCCAAGTCCAGTTGGGTAACAGTTTTAGTTATGTGAGTCCATCTGGGCTGGATATCCAAGATGGCTCACTCACATGGCTGAGAATTGATGCTGGGTGCCAGCTGTGAGCTCAGCTAAGCTGTTGACTAGAATGCCTGCTTGTGGCCTCTCCAGCACAACTGTCTTAGGGCAGTCAAACTTTTTACATGGTGGCTGACTTAGCACAAGGTAAATGTCTCAAAAGACTCAAGGGGAAGTAGCACAGCCTTTTCTGACCTATCTTCAGCAGCACTCAGATTCTATTGGTTATCAGTGAGTCATAAGACCAGCCTAAATTAAAGGGGAAGATACTATTTAGACTCACCTGTGAAAAAGTCACACTGTAGAAAAGCAGATGGGATGCGAGATATTGCTGTTGGAAAATAAATTTTGCCACACCCATTTATTTATTTTTTAAAATTATTTTTAATCATTCTGCAGTGTCAGGCTCCATTTCCTGAGAAATATTAATAATGATACAAAAAACAAATCCCACTACGTGCCTGCAAAATAATTAAGATTGTGGGCTAGTTGTATGATACTGGGCATCAATCTTCTCTTCTATAAACAGGAATAATAATAGGACCTTCCTCATAGGGTTGTTCTCAGTGTTAAAAGAATACATATAAGTGCTAGAAAATTTTCTAGATCATAACACGTATCAATAGGTGATTGTTAAAAGGGATTAAAATAGCCCATTTATAAAACATCTGTCAGTTAACATTTTAAGTTAAAATGTATGGTGGAAACAGAAGATACACACAAAATAAAATGAAACAGAATTATCTAAAATAAAATGAGAAACATATATCAAGCAAATAATAACCACTATAAAACTGGCATAGAGGGCTTCCCTGGTGGCGCAGTGGTTAAGAATCTGCCCGCCAGTGCAGGGGACATGGGTTCGAGCCCTGGTCTGGGAAGATCCCACATGCCGCGGAGCAACTAAGCCCGTGAGCCACAACTACTGAGCCTGCGCGTCTGGAGCCTGTGCTCCGCAACGGGAGAGGCCACGACAGTGAGAGGCCCGCACACCGCGATGAAGAGTGGCCCCCGCTCGCCGCAACTGGAGAAAGCCCTCGCACAGAAACGAAGACCCAACACAGCCAAAAATAAATAAATAAATTAATTAATTAAAAAAAAAAAAACTGGCATAGAAAACAATATTTAAAAGAATTTAAAATAACAAGTAACAGAAATAAAGAGTGATGCTATCCAATGAAGAGACACTAACTATAAAGAAATCATTGGAGCATTGTGTATAACAGCAAAAAATTACCCTTCATTAAAAACTGTATGAATAAAAAGTTTTACATTCAAAGAAATACTGTTAAGTTAAAAGATTATTAAGAAAATGTCATAAATAAAATGTGCTAAATTCATGTGATGGAATACTATTAAGTAAAAAAAATCATGGCTAGATGTTAAAAACAGAATTAAGTTATAGAACAGTAAAACTGTAAATTTTTAAAAACCGTTGTTTGCATACCAATATGCAAACCAAAAAGTACACTGGTGAATATTATATCAAAATAATGACAGTTTCTGGGAAGATGGGGAAGAAAATGCCACTCCATTATTAGTAATTTATTTTATTTTACAAAGGGTATGAAGCAAATATATCAAAATGTTAGCATTTCCTAGTAAAGTGCTTGTTTCTGTAGTTTTCTGTCAAACCGATGACAACGCTAACAATACTACCTTCACACTAAACCTTGGTGTGCTGTCTTCTTGTTTACTGTTGTCTGTTTTTTAATGGTGGAAAGCATAAACATATGGGATGGATGGTTCATTGTTTTCTAAAACCATTCCACTATCTTTTTTTTTTTTTTTTTTTAGAAATTCACGTTCTTTTATTTATTTATTTATTTATTTATGACTGTGTTGAGTCTTCGTTTCTGTGCCAGGGCTTTCTCTAGTTGCGGCAAGTGGGGACCACTCTTCATCGCGGTGCGCGGGCCTCTCACCATCGCGGCCTCTCTTGTTGCGGAGCACAGGCTCCAGACGCGCAGGCTCAGTAATTGTGGCTCACGGGCCCAGTTGTTCCGTGGCATGTGGGATCTTCCCAGACCAGGGCTCGAACCCGTGTCCCCTGCATTGGCAGGCAGACTCTCAACCACTGCGCCACCAGGGAAGCCCCATTCCACTATCTTTTACTCTGAATTTCTTTTATTCTGACCTTCTAACTTCTAAATAAATCTTGGTTTGTTTGACAGAGGGAGGAGATACTGAGATACAAAGAGGTGAGGGGGGTGGTTCTGGAATGTTTAGATGGTAGTTCAACTATTATGCTCTTTCATTTAAATTTTCAAATTTTAAATATATACGAGTCAAGTTCATAAGCCACAAAATAACAGTGTTACCAAGAGGTTTGACAGAGACTAACTCTAAGAAGCTTGGCTCTGCAGGTCCTGGACTTTTGACTTCTGGACATCAGCCAATGGTTCTCTTTCTTGATTAACTGTCATCTCGTTCCAAGCAGTTCAAAGAAGAAAACGAGACGAAAAATTGTGGTTCCTATGCAATTTTATATCCGTTCCTGCTTTCCTATCATCATCTATAAAAACAACATGCCTTTAACCTGAAAACATACGTTATCAATGCAAAAGACTTGGAGAACCTGAATGCAAAAAATTAAAATTCCGAAATCACCTATGATTATGGACATCTTCCCCATTACACTTAAAAATAGAGTTCTTAGAGTACCTACTAAGAAGAGAAAGGAAACTGTACAGACCTCAAAACAAGTTAAACGAACTGAGTAGTGTTGGCTTTGTTTTTTTTTTTTTTAACACGAGGTCATCTTTGTCCACCTCACAATTCCATAATTGCAACTTTCCCTTGTCATTTCTTTTTTTTTTTTTTTAATTAATAGCTACTTTATTTATTTATTTATTTATTTATTTATTTTTGGCTGTGTTGGGTCTTCGTTTCTGTGCGAGGGCTTTCTCTAGTTGTGGCAAGCGGGGGCCACTCTTCATCGCGGTGCGCGGGTCTTTCACTATCGCGGCCCCTCCCGTTGCGGGGCACAGGCTCCAGACGCGCAGGCTCAGCAGCTGTGGATTACGGGCCCAGTTGCTCCGTGGCATGTGGGATCTTCCCAGACCAGGACTCGAACCCGTGTCCCCTGCATTAGCAGGCAGACTCTCAACCACTGCGCCACCAGGGAAGCCCCGACTTTTTATGGATAATTATGATTTCATTCTCTATACTTTGTTTTCTAACATTTCTGTACGGAAGAGGTAATCTGGAACAGATGAAAAAAGAGCAAATAGAACATGTAATGTTTACATGGTAGATAAATAAGTAAATTCTCCTCTCTAGGCTACGCCAACAACCAAATACTGACTCATTAGCTAATACCTCTGTTAGGCACAGTAACACAGTAAAACCAAGCCAAACCAAATAAACACTGGTTCAAGGACTCCACGAACTCCCGTTCCCATCATTCCTTTCCCACCAGTTTCCCAGGAATCCCAGGGCTCTACAGTGAGGAAGTTAAGCCCGCCCCTCACGCTTCACTGGCCATTGGCCACTGGTCCCGCCCCACAAGCTCGGCTTTGAGGCCGTTGATTGGATATGAATGAGGACGGTGGAAGGGACGGGTTCTGACAGCCGGTGCGGAGGCGTGGCCATAGCCCCCGGAAGTTCTACCCGGGCAGCCGCGCTATGGATCGCTCGCTGCGGCTCCTCGCGCGTTCGCGTTTCCTCTCGCGCGCTCCAGCTTCCCACCCCAGCCCTGGCCCCGGCCCGGCTGGCACGGCAGTCCTCCTGCTTCGGCCTCCGAACGTCGTTCGAATGGTGAGCTCGTGCCGCCCAACCGCCCTGGCCGCCCCGCGGTGACCTTCAGGCCTCCCGCCTGCCGGCCCTAAGGTCCCGATACTGGGCTGCGTGTTGGAACTTCGCTGCCGGGCCGGGGCACCTCTTCCGCCGGGGGAGCGCCCGGGAGGGGCGGCAGCTGTTGGCCAGGACCCTGCCGGGCCTCCCCGACCCCGCCCCAGCCGCGCTCACTGCTTCGCCCCTGCCCGCGGCGGCTGCCCTCGGAACGGTGCTGGGGTGGACGGTGTGAAGAGGGGCCGGCGCCGGGATGAGATGGTGTCCGGAGGGGGCTGCTCCGCCCCTGCCTTTGGTGGGCCCAGCTGGATCCAGCCCCTCCGAGCTAGCTTCTGGGGTCACAGCTGTGCAGGGAACTGCTCTTAGGCCTCCAGGCGGGATTGAAAGTTGTGAACCTAAGAGATTTTACTTTTCATGAAATTGGCCATTTAGTTTGTTAGGCTGGTTTTCCCCGCTTAACTTTTGTATGAACCCTGAAATGTGAAACAGGGGCAGAGTGTCCTGAAGTACGTTGGAGGAAATTGCATGGACCATAACATAACTACAGCTGAATCAGCACTTTTTATTGAGAAAGACCTGCAAGGAGCTTAAAGGTCCAATTTCAGGTTATGATACCCTGACTTACATGAGCCCTTTTGCTCTTTAGAGTGTCACCTTCGGTAATTTGGGCTTCAACAAGCATAAAATACGTATGCTCACATGTGTATCATCAGGAAAAGTTTGAGAAATAAATGCTAGTTTAGGAAGACTTACAATTCTGCACTGTTCACTGCTGTGTAATATGAGCTTTCATTCAGAGAGATGTGATTTCAGACCCTTGTCTGCTACTCAGAGTTGGGATTTGGAGCAGGTAATATTTGTCCTCAGTGTCTGCCGGTAAAATGAAAATAATTACAAATACTCAGCAAGATTGCCCCTGTGAAAGTACTTAGAGTTTGGGATATGGTGAGTGCTTATTAAATGCATGCTTCCATCTAAGGTATTTCAAAGGCCCAAGACATTTTTCTGGGCTATAAACTGTAAGGTAATTTGATGACATCACTTTACTTGAAACGGCGAAATCAGGGGTGCTTTATATTTCTGCAACTCCCTGCTTGAATAATTTTAGTCCACTTTAGAGCCTTTTAAAAATTTGTTTTTCACTTATTTAGTGTTTTGTAAAAGGGAATAGAAGGCTGGAGAACTGACTCTATCCCGCTGTCAATGTCAATAAAATAGCATTGCCTTGCTTTTAATGTTGTAACGTTAGCTAACATTAGATGAGGATAGATTTTTTTTTTTTTATAATCCTAAATACATCTTTTGCCCTCTAATCTTCTCAACTCCAAAATCTGAGTTGATTTTATTAAAAGTTTTTCTCGTTGCTAGTGTTAAGGAATAAACTATATTCAATATCCTGTGACAAACCATAATGTAGAAGAATATGAAAAAGAATATATATGTATAACTAAGTCTCTTTGCTGTATAGAAGAAATTAACACAATATTGTAAATCAACTATACTTTAATAAAATTTTTTTTAAAAAACAAAGAAATTCACATAACCCTAAATGCCCTAAGTTACCTTTTATCTCAATTAAGAACACAAAGAAGTTCATCCAACAGGAAGATTACATTGAATGCTCCCTGTGTGTAAAACAGTCACTATGGGCACAGAGTTTACAGACTACTGAGGCATATTAAATAAGCAAAGAAGTCATGCACAGTTAATAACACTGTGATACCGAGGAGAAAAAGTACAGTGAGCGTGAGAATATGTAATGGAGACCTGCTATGATACTGCCTTGGTAGCATGGTGGACAAGGAAGTCCTACATTTTTTTAAAGTTTATTTTATGATCTTCAGGATGGCTGTAAAGTCTGGAAACATAGATAATATTCTGTGTTACAGTGCAATATCAATAAACCATTTATTACGTAGTTGTCAATATTTCAAGACTTGGTGGTCACCCTGTATTTTAAGAACAGAAAGACTTTTTAAGAAGTCTTTTTAAAGAAACTGAAAGCCCAAACACAATGAAGTCAAGTTTTGGATTTTTATCTCTTGAGATAGTCTTTTTGCCTAGGAAATGATTTGGATTTTCTTGAACACTGACATATTCTTTTAAACCACCTTAGGATAAGAATCTGAAAGGCATTTTATATTTTCTTTAGGAGATACCATGGTTTAGTTAATGGTTATCTTACACATGCGTGGGGATATACTATAGGCCTGAGACCTATATTTTTTTGGCTGGCCTTTCTGATTTAGACTGGCATGCAAATTTGGAGACAACCTCATCAATTCCTGAGGTTACTGGAGTTAGTGGTTGGTAATAGCACTTGGTATTTCTAGGGCCAAATAGCAATCATACTGCGGTGAACACTGGACACATTATTCATTCATGCTTCTCCAGGAGGGGAAGTGATTGTGAATAAACATTCATCTCCCAGGGCATCTGGAAATTGCACATTTGTGCCTGCCCCATGCCTAGCTGGTTAAACTCTTTATACTTCTCCCAGAAATTCTGCTCTCCGAATTACGGGATATAAAGACATGGTTTTCAAAGAAATTAGTTTTTTGTAACAATGTATTATATTATATGAATTTAAAACTTATATTTAATAGATACCATCATGACCTCATTTTTCATCAGAAGCACTGGTAATTTTCTCATTAATTTAGGTGAGCAGCCCTCCTCTTCTTCCCCAAGCCGCTGGGAAGAGGTGACATACTTTATAATGTGGGAAGGTTTTGAAAATCATACACATGTTTTTCAGACTTCAGGTGGACTCATTAGTGGGTGGAGAAATCAATGTAGTGGGCAGTTAACAGCATTGTTTTTTTTGGTTTTTGGTTTTTTGACAGAATAGCATAGAATAGAAAATAGGCGTACAGGACAGATTTTTTCACGGAATTTTTGTTTCAGGCTTGTGTGCATATACATGTGTGTTTATGTACAAAATAAAGGTTTTTTCTTCTGTAGGTCATTGGGAAGAACATTTGAAGAGATTTGGCAGTTACCTGTTTCATTGTTCCTCTATCTGTGTATATGTGCTTGTCTAACAGACACCAACCCTGCATAGGCATTGCCTCCTCTGACAGAGCCTGGAGCCTTTCAGAGTATTTTACATTATTGCTTCAGTTTCTGATCTGCAGATTTGTGCAACTTATATATTTCCTGGGTTAAATAAAGGGAGAATTTTCTGGTTTTCTGGAATACTTCATTAGCTAGCTAAGCTGCTACAATGTTTGTTGTTGGAAATTTGGGATGTTTATTTTTATTACTGTAAGGACAGGAAGTATATTTTTTGAAGTGTTTACTGAGATTGTGATTTCAGCCACAATTGACATCTGCCGTCTTTTAATGGTCAGTGTCAAGATCTAGAATTTGATGTAGGCTGTTGTTTCTTGAGTTAGAATTTTAATTTTTCTAAAGTTTAAGCTGAAGAACATAGGTAAAATTTATTCATTTAAATCTTTCCAGGTTGCTATGAGTTTTATCATAGCAACCTGTTATTTAGGTGACAACATTATTCCTGTTTTATGATGAAAATTTAATAATTTTGAACACAAAAAATGATGTTGTAAATTTAAGGACTTGAACTTGATTTCACAAATGACTGATGGAAACCAGTCTCCTTTCTTTGGAGCCAGTAACTATTTGCTGTCTTATAACAAGGTGATGGAGAGGAAGAAGAACCTAGCTCGTGTGTCCAGTGCCACTGTTGTCATTGCTAATGTTATTGCACCAAAGTATATTTTAACATACAAGGATATTTACTTAAGCTATTTAAAACAAAGATCATTATGCAAAATTTTTTTTTGTGCATTTGAGATATAAAACCCCAACTGCAAGTTGGCATACAGTGGTGTCAGTGTAAGCACACTCTATTAGAGAAAAATCTAACTGTACATCTTGAGATCCTACAGGGTAGTGGTTGTTGTGGGCCAATCTGGAGTTACTTCCTCCTTTTCTTGGTTTATGGAAGTGATAAAAAGGGGAATCCAAACAGCTTTTAGAATCCAAAAGTCCAGGGTTTGAGTGTTTCAGGCCCTCCCTCTTGCTATCTGGGTGATCTGCTGAGATTATTTAATCTTGTGTAGCCTCAGTGTCTCCTTCTTTAACGTGGGGATGATGATAGTAAAATCTCCTAGGGTGGTTGTGAAATTCAGATAAGGTGATGCCTAAAAAGTGTTTGCTACATAGCACAGTAAATGATTATTTTTATTGGCTTCTCCTTATTGGCTTAGACCAGTCCTCTGCAGACTTTTTTTTCCCCATTTTTATTGAAATATAATTGACATACAGCACTGTATAAGCTTAGGGTGTACAGCATAATGATTTGACTCACGTACGTCATGAAATGATTGACAGAATAAGTTTAGTAAATATGCATGATATCATATAGAGAATTAAAGAAATAGAAAAAATTTTTTCTTTGTGATGAGAACTCTTAGGATTTACTCTTTTAACAACTTTCATATATAACATACAGCAGTGATAATTATATTTATAATGTCGTACATTACATCCCTAGTACTTATTTATCTTGTAACTGGGAGTTTGTAACTCTTGACTGCCTTCATCCAATTCCGCCTACCCCCACCTTCTGCTTCTGGTAACCACAAATCTGATCTCTTTTTCTATGAGTTTGTTTGCTTATTTGTTTGTTTTTGAAGTATAATTGACCTACAACACTATGTTGATTCCTGTTAAACAACATAGTGATTTTTTAAAGTTATTTATTTATTTTATTGAAGTATAGTTGATGTACAATATTATATAAATTACAGGTGTACAGTATAGTGACTCACAATTTTTTAAGGTTATGCTCTATTTGTAGTTATTATAAAATATTGGCTATGTTCCCTGTTTTGTAAAATATATCCTTGTACCTTATTTTACACATAATCGTTTGTACCTCTTAATTCCCTACCCCTGTATTGCCCCTTCCCTCTCCCCACTGGTAACTACTAGTTTGTTCTCTATATCTGTGAGTCTCCTTCTTTTCTTTTTTTTTATATTTACTAGTTTGTTGTATTTTTTAGATTCCACATATAAGTGATATTTCTCTTTCTCTGTCTGATTTATTTCACTTAGCATAATACCCTCCAAGTCCATCCATGGTGTTGTAAATGGCAAAATTTCATTCTTTTTTATGGCTGAGTAGTTTTCCATCGTGTATATATACCATATCTTTATCCATTCATCTGTTGATGGACACTAAGGCTGCTTCTGTATCTTGGCAATTGTAAATAATACTGCTATGAACATTGGTGTGCATGTATCTTTTTGAATTAGTGTTTTTGTTTTTTTCAGGTTTGTACCCAGGAGTGGTATTGCTGGGTAATATGGTAGTTCTATTTTTAGTTTTTTGAGAAACCTCTTTTCCACAGTGGCTGCACCAATTTACATTCCGACCAGCAGTACATGAGGGTTCCCTTTTCTCCTCATCTTCACCAAAACTTGTTATTTGTTGTCTTTTTGATAATAGCCATTCTCACCGGTGTGAGATGATAACTCTTGGTGGTTTGGATTTGCATTTCTCTGTTGATTAGTGATGTTGAGATCTTTTCATGTGCCTGTTGGCCATCTGTATGTCTCCCTGGAAAATGTCTATCTGGGTCCTCTATCCATTTTTTTAATTGGGTTGTTTGTTCTTTTGATGTTGAGTTGTGTGAGTTCTTTCTATATTTTGGATATTAACCCCTTATCAGATATATTGTTTGCAAATATATTCTTCCATTCAGTAGATGGCCTTTTTGTTTTGTTGATAGTTTCCTTCACTGTGCAAAAGCTTTTAGTTTGATGTAGTCCCGCTTGTTTATTTTTGCTTTTGTGTCTTTTGTTTCCCTTGCCCAAGGAGTCATATACTAAAAAATTTTACCAAGATCTATGTCAAAGAACTTATTGCCTATGTTTTCTTCTGGAAGTTTTATGTAAGTTTCAGGTATTACATTTAAGTCTTTAATCCATTTTTTAATTTATTTTTGTGCATGGTGTGAGAGAGTAGTCCAGTTGGATTTTTTGCATGTAGCTGTCCAGTTTTTCCAACACCATTTATTGAAGAGGCTGTCTTTTCCCCATTGTATATTTTGCCTCCTTTGTCATGGATTAATTGCCCATATAAGTGTGGGTTCATTTCTGATCTCTATTCTGTTTCATTGATCTATATGTCTGTTTTTGTGCCAGTACCATACTGTTTTGATTACTATAGCTTTGTAGTATAGTCTGAAATCAGGGCGCATGATACCCCCAGCTTTGGTCTTCTTTGTCAAGACTGTTTCAGCTGTTCAGGGTCTGTTGTGTTTCCATACGAATTTTAAAATTATTTTTCTAGTTCTGTGGAAAATGCCATTGGTATTTAGATGGGGATTGCATTGAATCTGTAGATTGCCTTGGGTAGTATGGGCATTTTAAAATTATTAATTCTCCCAATCCACGTCTGTATCATCTTCAGTTTCTTTCATCAGCATCTTATAGTTTTTTGAGTACACATCTTTAACCTCCTTAGATTTATTCCTAGGTATTTTACTCTTTCTTTATGAGATTGTAAATGGGATTGTTTCCTTTATTTCTCTTTCTAGTAGATCATTGTTAGTGTATAGAAATGCAGCAGATTTCTGTATATTAATTTTGTATCCTGCAACTTTACCAAATTCATTGATGAGCTCTAATAATATTTTGGTGGTGTCTTTAGATATTTTATGTATAGTATCATGTCCTCTGCAAACAGTGACAGTTTTACTTCTTCCTTTCCTACTTGGATTCCTTTTCTTTTTCTTGTCTGATTGCTGTGGCTAGGACTTCCAGTACTATCTGATTAAATGTGGTGACAGTGGACATCCTTGTCTAGTTCCTGATCTTAGAGGAAATGCTTTCAGCTTTTCACTGTTGAGTATAATGTTAGCTGTGGGTTTGTGATATATGGCCTTTATTATGTTGAGGTATGTTCACTCTATACCCACTTTGTTGAGAATTTTTTCTTAAATGGGTATTGAATTTTGTCAGAAGCTTTTTCTGTATCTGTCGAAATGACTCTATGATTTTTATTTTTCAGTTTGTTAATGTGGTTGATTAACCACATCAATGTGTTCAACAAATCACATTGATTGATTTGTGGATATTGAACCATCCTTGTATCCCTGGAATAAATCCTACTTGATCATGGTGTATGGTCCTTTTAATGTGTTGTTGAACTTGGTTTGCTACTATTTTGTCAAGGATTTTTGCATCTGTGTTCATGAGAGAGATTGGCCTGTAATTTTCTTTTTTTGTGCTGTCTTTGTCTGGTTTTGGTGTCAGGGCGTTGCTGGCCTTGTAGAACGAGTTCAAAAGCGTTCCTTCCTCTGCAGTTTTTTGTAATGGTTTGAGGAGGATAGTTGCTACTCTTCTCTAAATGTTTGGTAGAATTTTTCCTGTGAAGCCAATTGGTCTTGGATTTTCGTTTGTTATTGTTGTTGTTAAGTACTGATTTAATTTCATTACCGGTAATTGATCTGTTCATATTTTCTGTTTTTTCCTGGTTCAGTCTTGGGAGATTGTACATTTTAAGGAATTTGTCCATTTCTTAATGGCCATTTTATTGATATATAATTGTTGGTAGTAATCTCTCATGTTTCTTTGTATTTCTGTGGTGTCAGTTGTAACTTCCTTTTCATTTCTGATTTTATTGATTTGAGCCCTCTCTTTTTTCTTTGAGTCTGGCTAAAGGTTTATCAATTTTCTTTATCTTTTCAAAGCACCAGTTCTTAGTTTCATTTATCTTTCATAATTTTTTGTCTCTATTTTATTTACTTCTGCTCTGATCTTTATGATTTCTTTCCATCTGTTGACTTTTAGGTTTTGTTCTTTTTCAGGTTGCTTTAGGTGTAAGGTTAGGTTGATTTTTGATTTTTCTTGTTTCCTGAGGTAGGTGTGTATTGCTATAAACTTCCCTCTTAGAACTGCTTTTCCTATGTCCCATAAATTTTGCATCGTTGTGTTTTCATTTTCATTTGTCTCTAGGTATTCTTTTATTTCATTAATGATCCATTGGTTATTCAGCAGCATATTGTTTATCCTTCATGTGTTTGTGTTTTTTGCAACTTTTTTTCTTGTCATTGATTTCTAGACTCATGGCATTGTGGTCAGAAAAGATGCTTGATATGATATCCATTTTCTTATATTTACTAAGACTTGTTTTGTGGCCTAGCTTGTGATCTGTCCTGGAGAATGTTCCATGTGCACTTGAAAAGAATGTGTATTCTGCTGCTTTTGGATGGAATGTTCTATATAGAGCTATTAAGTCCATTGGTCTAATGTGTCATTTAAGGCCAGTGTTTCCCTGTTAATTTTTTGTCTGGATGATCTGTCCATTGATGTAAGTAGAGTGTTAAAATCCCCTACTATTATTGTGTACCTGTTATTTTCTCCCTTTGTGTTTGTTAATATTTGCTTTATATGTGTAGGTGATCCTGTGTTGGGTACATACATATTTACAATTGTTATATCTGCTTAGATTTATGCCATGATCATTATGTAATAGCCTTCTTTGTTTGTTGTTGCAGTCTTTGTTATAAAATCTGTTTTGTCTAATGTAAGTATTACTACCATGGCTTTCTTTTCATTTCCATTTGCATAGAATACCTTTTTTCATCCTGTCACTTTTAGTCTGTGTGTGTCTCAGGATCCGAAGTGAGTCTCTTGTAGGCAGTATATATATGAGTGTTGTTTTCATAACCATGCAGCCACTCTATATCTTTTGATTGGAGCATTTAGGCCATTTACATTTAAAGTAATTCTTGATAGATATGTACTTATTGCCATTTTGTCCTTTGTTTTGGGGTTGTTTTTGTAGTTCTTTTTTGTTCCTTTTTTCTTACCTTGCTCTCTTTTGTTTTTTGATGACTGTCTTTAATATTACATTTGGATTCCTTTCTCTTTTTTGTGTATCGATTATTGATTTTGGTTTGTGGTTACCATGTGGTTTATATCTTGCAATGTGTGTGTGTGTGTGTGATTATTTTCAGCTCCTGATCTTTTAAGTGCAAAAGCACTTTAAGAACCCTGCATTTTTATCTCCCCCCACCCCCACTTTTTCTGTTTCTGACGTTATATTTTACATCTTTTTGTCTTGTGTGCCCCTTAACTTCTTACTGTGGATATAGACAATTTTACTGGTTTTGTGTTTCAGCCTTCCTACTAGCTTTGTACATGACTGATTTACTACCTTTACTATATTTAGCCTTACCAATGAGATTTTTTTTTCATAATTCTCATACATCTAGTTGTGGCCTTTTTCGCTTAGAGAAACCCATTTAAAGGTGGTTTGGTAGTGCTGAACTCTTAGCTTTTTCTTGTCTGTAAAACTGTTGATCAGTCCATTTAAATCGTAATGAAAGCCTTGCCTGTTGGAGTCTTCTGGTTTAGGTTTCTCCCTTTCATCACTTTAAATATATCATGCACTCCTTTCAGGCCTGCAGAGTTTCTGCTGAAAAGTCAGCTGAAATCCTTATGTTAAATACAATTACCTTGTACTTAACTTGTTGCTTTTCCCTTGCTGCTTTTAATATTCTCTCTTTATCTTTAATTTTTGCCATTAATTAAAGTGTGTCTTGGTGTGGTCCTCTTTGGGTTGATCGTGTTTGGAACTGTCTGTGCTTCCCAGACCTGGATGTCTGTTCCCTTTCCCAGGTTAGGGACATTTTCAGCTATTATGTCTTCAAATATGTTCTCTGCCCCTTTCTCTCTGTCTTCTCCTTCTATGGCTCCTATAATGTGAATGCCAGTACGCTTGATGTTGTCTCTGAGGTCTCTCAAACTGTCCATGTTTCTTTTCATCCTTTTTTCTGTTCAATTTCAGTAATTTCCACTATTCTTTCAGCCCACTGAACTGTTCCTCTCTATCATCTAATCTACTGTTGATTCCTTCTAGTGTACTTTTTATTTCAGTTGTTGTATTCTTTAGCTGTCTTTGGTTGTTGGCTCGGGAGGTCTTAAGGCAGCTGGCCTGCTGGTGGGTGGAGCTGTGTCCCTGTGCTAATAAGCTGTATTCCAAAATAGTGCTTTCAAGAACTAATGTCCTTGTGGTAGAACAAGCTCCCATTAGTGGCTGCCCCCAGTGTCTAAGTTCCCAGTGTGAGCTCCAGTTGCCTCCTCCCTCTCCGGGAGGCTCTCCAAGATCAGCAGGTAATCTGACCCAGGTTCCTTTCAAATTACTGCTTCTTCCCTGGGTCCCAGAGTGTGTGAAATTTTGTGTGCACCCTTTAAGAGTGGAGTTTCTATTTCCCACAGCCCTCTGGCCAAAAATGAGCCCTGCTAGCCTCCAAAGCGAAACTTTCAAGGGGCTCTTCTTCACCGTGCTGGCGAGCCTGACATGGGGCCTGGACCCCTCGCTTCTTGGGGAGAACCTCAGCAATTGTAATAATCCTCCAGTTTGTGGGTCACCCCTCCTCGGGTGGGGGGATGGTAATAGGTTTTGACTTTGTTGTGTCTTCTTCCCTCCTACCTATTTTACCATGGTTCCTTTATATCCTTAGTTGTATAAGTTCTTTTCTGCTAATTTTCCAGCCTTACTCATCAATCATTGCTCTGTAAATGATTATAGTTTTGGTGTGCCCATGTGAGGAGATGAGCTCAGAGTCTTCCTACTCTGTCATGTTGGCCACTCCCCTCCTCTGCAGACTTTTAGGCATAGAAAAAAAATGTACCTCATTGGTTATATACCTATATTTCTAACTAGGTACAAGGATATTTTTCTTTTCGTGTAATCTAAAAGGCTTTACAATATATAAAGGGTTTTTTAAATCTTTCTAGTCCCAGGGGATAACTACAAAATTAATTTTTTTCTTATTCAGAGGACTATTTACTAAAATAAGATTACTTGGCTGGGTGTTTTGAAATCTTTTGAATCATATCACCATGTTTATTTTATAATTATTGCAAGATGAACATTAATTAAAGTTCTGAGTATCTCTCTGATACTCTTAATCTCTTTAAAGCATCATATGTAAACTCCAGATGTGTATTTTTTTTTTAATTAGTGTAAGTTGATGTACTTAGTAGAGTCCTTGGTTCTCCATAAAAGGGATTTGGGGTCATGGGTTCTTATCCTGGGGAGTGGATTGGTTTCAAGATATAAACTCCTTAAAATCATATGTAAGATTTTACATATATGTATTTATGTTCATTCTTCTAGAGAGAAGATCCATAGTTTTCCTCATATTCTCAAAAGGTTCCAGCACCCTAAAAAGGTTAAGAACTGATCTAGCCCATGTCCCCTTGTCTGTACATTTACTGTAACTTTAGATGAGAAAAGGTGACTTGCTGAAGGTGACACAGCTACCGGATGGTGGGCTGTCTCATTGCAAAGCCTGGACTGTTTTGTATGGCACTAAGCTATCTCTCATGCATAATATTTGTAGACCACAGTTGAGCTTTGTTTAAATATATAATACTTTCAAATTTTAAAGTATCATTCTTAGGTCATTTTCCAAAGTTCCTAGTAAAATAAGCATTAACCTAAGTACATCAAAGCTTGACCAATAATAGGCATACTCCTGAATTGGAAAAGATTATTATTTTTATTTATCATTTGCATAGTGTATGAATTCTACAATCTGTCTTTAACACGTGTATTAATAAATTTGTGACAAAAATTTCTCAAGAAAAAAGCTGGAAGTGGGGGGAGTAGAATGAGAATCAAAATGGAATTTTTTTGTCTTTTTGGTACTTATTAAGGTTTCTTTACCTGTACATGATGTATCGTTTATATGATGTTATTGTTCTTGATACTTGGTTTCTTTTCAAGCTATAACAGTGTCTTGTCTTTATCTTTAGGCAAGCCAAAATTCTTTTCGGATAGAATATGATACCTTTGGTGAACTCAAGGTCCCAAATGATAAGTATTATGGCGCCCAGACTGTGAGATCGACAATGAACTTTAAGATTGGAGGGGTGACAGAACGCATGCCAGTAAGTGGCTTTTGTGGAAATGTTGGCTTATTTTGGATGAACTAGGCATTATTCAGTGAGTCACCTTACCTTATAAATAAGTATTTTACAGAGTTAAAATGTAAGTTATTAGAGAACTGGCTTTGTGAATAATAAGATGTTTCTCTCTCAGTAAGGTGTCAAAGAACTTTTTGAAGTTTAGTGTACTAATATCTTGAGCTATGACTTTGAGTATTTTGGATTTTTGATAGAACTAAGTGATTTGTCTTTCATTCTTGTTTGGATTTTTCGTATTTTTACTAGAATTTTGCAGTTTGTAAGCATTTTTAATTTTGATACTTAATTTTTTAACTGATTTTTTTAAATGATTTAAAAGAAAACCGATTTTTCTTTAATATTATACTTCATCTATCTTGGCTTCAGTTTGTAGAAAAGTATACGCAAATTCATAAAAATGTTTGACTATCTGTCATGATGTCTGGCATATAATAGGTAATATATAAGTATTTGTTCATTGCTACATGAATGATTTAATGATTAGAAAAGTTTCTACCATATTTCATTAAATCCTTAGATTAGAACTGATCCTCAGTGAGAACTGATATGTACTACTAAGAAAGAAAAAGTCTGCCAATTAAAGTTGTGACATGTCATTGATTGTAAGATGCATCTTGATTTCAGGGATGTTAGTGTGAAAAGAATTGATAGAATATATTACATATCCTACTGGAGCCCAACTAGGGTATGAAAAATAGTCAGTGTAGGAATGCAGGATAGGCTAGTAAGCCTAGAAGTAGCCAGGCTTCATCTGGTGAGATACTGTTTAACATTTATCTTCTAAATATACTTTTTATCTTACAATAATTTTAACTTCCGTATTTTAGCTCATTACTAAGGCTTCAGGACTGAATCTTGACAGGTTCATACAATTTCCCAAGAGGCAGCTGAATCTTCTTAGAAGAATCTCTCTGTTATTGCCACCCACAGCCAGTTTAATGGTGAGGTAAACATAGGGTCAGACTACATGGTTGGGAGACAGAGGGTAGCAGATCCTAAAGTATTCTCATATAGTTCAACTCCTGGGATTAAAGAGATCAGTCTTAACCAGTATTGACTGGAGTAAGCATGGCTCATGTTTTGATTTTCCTGCTTCAACCAGCAAGGTGTGTGGTTCTGGGAGTGTGTGATTGCTGCCGCTGCTGCTGTCCCAGAGATAGAGAAGTTGTTTGGATTTGGACAGGTGGTGTCTGTGAAACATGGATACGTGGGTTATCGATTTTTTTCACATTTGGCTTCATCTGGATTAATTTCCTGAACTATGTTAAATATAAAGCAGACTGTGCCTTGAACTAAGTAGTATGATTAAACCCAACCCTTTGTACCTCAGGTCCATAGGAAAATAAAACCAAAAAAGATTATGAACTGCTATGTGAGTAAATGAAGAATAATGAGACCCTTCTTTCATCTCCAACGATACATTTACTATTTTGTTTTAATAGTGTCTAGTGAAACTCTCTCCTGTGACCTTTGTTCATTTTCATGAGTCCACAATCACTGTGGGGTCAGTCACTCCATTCTAGTAGCCTGAGTTGATTGGCATTTGGTTGTGACTTTGACAGTGGTTTAACCCACTGCAGTGTTCCTGTAGAAAATTAAATTCCCATTTGTTTTCATGTGTAAAGTTTTAAAGCTTCTAATCTTTTGTGCCATATATCTCCATTTCATTTGGGTAAAACACTTGTAATGTTTTAATTTTAATTTCTTAAAATTCAAAGTAAAAATGTTTTGTTTTTATTTCCTTTTGTTTGCCCTTCAGTTTATCCTCTGTGTGACCCAGGTTCAGTGTGTCTTACTCATTACTTTTTGTTGTTTTCCCACTTTTATTTTCCTCTAAGGACTATAGCTTCTCTTTTACAAATTTATACCTCTCTTCCTCACCCTTCTTTCTTCTTTCTTTCTCATTCAAACCTGGTATGGTATCTAAATCACAGTCTGTATTATTAACTTTGACAAGAACACATAATTTATTTATCTTGCAGAAACCAGGTATTTCATTGAAACCTTATCAAAATTTACTCAATTTATCCTTTTAAATTTTATGAGGTGCTTTGGAGTAGAAAGTGAAAAGATCTGCAAACTCAAAGGGTTTGATATATGGTTATATATATCAGAAGCTATCACCTTTAAGTCTGTAGAACTCTGGGTTTTTTAAAAAAAGTTATTCTGAGAGAAATTTCCAGTGACTCATTGAGTGTCAAGGCTTCACTGACTAACTAAAATACCATGTTTTTTGGCTTTGGGATGAAATGATACCCATTCAGTAACTGGGTATTTCGTACTATTTAGCAGTTAAATATATTATTTCTTTTTATTATTTATTTGTTTATTTAGTTGAGGTATAATTTACATATAACATTAGTTTCAGGTGTACAACATAATGATTCGATATTTGTATACATTGCAGAATGATCACCACAGTAAGTCTAGTTACTAGTAACATGTCTAGTAACATCCATCACTATATGTAGTTACAAGAAAATATTTTTTCTTGTGATGAGGATTTTTAAAATCGCTTTGCAACTTTCAAATATGCAATACAGTATTATTAACTGTAGTTACCATGCAATACATTACATCCCCATGATTTATTTATTTTATAACTGGAAGTTTGTACCTATTGACCTCCTTTGTACATTTTGGCCACCCCCTTCCCCTGGCAACCACCAGTTTGTTCTGTCTATGAGCTTGGTTTTCTGATTGTTGTTTGTTTTGTTTTTTAAATTCTACATATAAGTGGGATCATGTGGTATTTGTGTTTACCTGTCTGGCTTATTTCACTTGGCATAATGCCCTCAGGGTCCATCCATGTTGTCACAAATGACAAGATTTCATTCTTTTTTATGGCCAAGTAATATTCCATTGTATTTTTTTACCACATCTTCTTTATCCATGCATTCATTGATGGATACAGGTTATTTCCATATCATGGCTATTGTAAATAATGCTGCTATGAACATGGGGATGCATATATGTTTTCAAACTAGTGTTTTCATTTTCAAGTAAATACCCAGTAGTGGAATTGCTGGATCAGACAGTAGACGTATTTCAGCTTTTTGAGGAACCTCCATACTGTTTTCCAAAGTGGCTGCACCAATTTACATTCCTCCCAACAGCGCACAAGATTTCCCTTTTCTCCACATCCTCTCAAACACTTATTTGTTGTCTTTTTGATAATAGCCATTCTAACAGGTTTAAGGTGGTGTCTCATTGTGGTTTTGATTTGCATTTTTCTGGTGATTAGTGATGTTGAGCATCATTTTATGTATCTGTCGGCCATCTGTATATCTTCTTTGGAAAAATGTCTGTTCTCATCATCTGCCCATTTTTTAATCAGTTTGTTTTTTGCTACTGGGTAGTATGAGTTCTTTATATATTTTGAATGTTAACCCCTTATCAGATATATGATGTGCAAATATTTTTGTTCAGTAGGTTCCATTTTCTTTTTTTTTTTTTTAAGGCAGCAGACTCTTTATTTGATGTGGTTTTAAAATACATCAAAATCAAGGCCCTGGCTGTTCTGCATACCAAAAGGAGACCAAAAAGTTGTCAGCACAGCTTCAAACAAATCTGGGCGGCCAGCTTGGGCCATAATGGAAGCAGTTACAGGGACAGAAGGCAGCACCCCTCCCTCAGGCAGGTGCCTGGCCGTCCCTGGGGTGACCTCCTCTGTGCTGTGCAAGGTGAGAGGGCTAGAGCACCAACTCAGCAGGCCTCGCCCTCCCCCATAGACACCAGGGCAGCTCCACTGGCCTTCTGGTCAGCCTTCCACAGGGCCGCCATGATGGGGGTGGAGGAGGGGAAATAACCATCTTTACAGACATAACATTCTCTTACAGAAAGTGCCTGAGCTCAGCCCATGGTCCAAAAACCTCACCTCTCAGAATCTGGTGTACACAAAGCTCTCAGCTGGACAAGACCCTGAACGCAAATTACTGTCAGCAGAGCCTCACCTGCTGTGGTCCCCTGCAGGAAAAGCTAGCAATCTAAGAAACCAATACACAGCTCTTGGTCCTAAAACTGGGGCATAAGACCTGCCCCAGTGAGGAGGGAACTGGCCTTCACTCATGGATAGGCCACCTCTTCACCTGGCCCAGGACCCTGGCTGGTGTGGGCAGCACCCAGGAACCTGGGCTGAATTTGGAAAGCAGAGCAGCTGTAGTGGTTGATAAGATTTGGTCAGTGGAGAGGAAGAAGAAGGGGATCCCCATCCATAGCCTGGCCTGGATGCCTAGAGACAGACGGCTGGAGGTGAGAGCAGAGGTTCTACCCTGCACAGCTGGGGCCACCGTGCTCACTGCAGCTCCACAGCAGCTAGACTTGGTTTCTGAGCATTGCTGTCCTGTGCGGCTGTGATTTCCCACACCACACTGGACTCCAACAGTCCCCTCCCTGCCCACATTAGGACTTTAAGAGGTAACTGAAGTGGGGCAGGCAATCATGTGGGCTACTGCAAGCCTTCCTGCTGGGGACAGGCAGAAACTTATGCCTCTTCCCCGTGCTTCGTTAGCCCAGCAAACCCCGTATGGGATTGGCAGCTCTTGTGTTCCTCAGCAGAGTAGAGTAGTATCCCCTCAGCCAGGGGTGGCAAATAGGTCTCAACACTTATACTGGCTGCTGGGGGAATCTTGAGAAATGAGAATATATACCAGGGATTTAGCAGGAAATACTCTGAAGCAGATTAGTGGTACCTACCATGGGGGAAGAGGGGAAATGATGCGCCATTCATTTGCCATCTCTGGTCTAAGTCCTAACATAATTCAGGAGTACTCTTCATGAACTTAATGATCTGAAGGATTTAAGTTAAGGGCTGAAAGAGTAGGCTATTTGTAGAAGATAATGAATCGACTTCAAGGAAATACAGGAAGAAGCAAAAACTCAAGCATCCGATTCATCTTGGTCTGTGGCTCCCTCAGCTACACTGAAGCTGAGCCCCAGATGGAGATGGAGTTACAGTACCCCAAGCCCAGTGTAGCCCTGCTTCCTGACCCAAGACTCGTTCTGCTGTTCCAGAACACTGTTCTGTACAAAGATTGGCTAATACTCTGGCAAGTTTGCAGTTAGCAGGACTTTCAGAGTATAGGGTATCATGTATAAGGGGTGGGAGTGGGGGTAGAGAAGGAACAGACATAACTATCTGCAGCCATTTTTGTGGATTTCTGGGGCTTAGTCAATGGCTGAGTCTCATCCTTATCCATAAGCTGTCACACAAGAGCTAGGGGCTCCCACATAAGAAGTAAGATGTCAAGGAGGACATAGCTCTTATTACTTGGGCAACAGGATCAGAGCAAATCTCAAAAGATTGCACACTGCGGGTATGGGTGTAGGAAGCAGAAACAGACTCATAAAGCCAAGGGGACAGTTGGGCCCAGGGCCCAGCAAGTGCTGCATGGAGATAGTGGTGATGGCATCAGCAGTGGCCTCCCAGGATTGAAACCACAGGTAAGCTTGTGGCAAAGCCATCAGAAGGCCTTTCCTTTTTCTTACTCTAAACAATCTGATTTCATCAAGCAGGAAACCTCAGCACCAACATGGCAAAGGTACCAGGTGGGGTGCTGAGGGGGGTGGGGCACTAGAGGCCAGGAACCCAGGCACCACCCCTAAAACACCCCTTCTTCCTCAGAAGATCCTCAATACAAACACTGTCACGTGCAAAACAAAAACAAAGGAAACAAAACAAAACCCAAAAACCTTTAGAAAGAATCCTTTGGGTGATCTCTTGTCAATCATTTGTGCAGGCTAGAGAGACACCTGTGAACGATAAGGCTGCTGCGAAACGTCATTGGCATGGTCCTGGCACTACCGGAGGGCAGAGGAAGTGGTGCCTGAGGGGCTCCCTACCAGCACATCGTCCCACGCAGAATATTCTCCAGGTCCCTTGTCCTAGGCAGGGAAGCAGTTTCACCACTGGCTTTGAGCGCCCAATCAGCACTCTGCCTGGCAACCCCTTTTCTAAGTCAAGAGAAGCAAAGGAGCTTCCAGGGGAGCTAGGAGAGCCAGAGCTGCCCAAGTCCTGCTAACAGGAGAAACACAGTCAAGGCCTGGGCGTGTCACCTGTCGTGAGCCCTGAAGGGCAGGGAGGGAGGGACTGAGCCTCAAATCGGGCAGCGAAACGCTCGAGTCGCTTGTCCTGCCAGCATACTGACAGCAGCCGCAGATGACAGCTCCGCTTTAAGACTCTTCAGCTCACAGAAGAGCCACTGACTTCATGTGTGCACACCCCCACCTCCAAGGCAAGTCCATTTTACACTTACAGATGTAAGTGTATGAGGCCTTGCCCATATGCCATATGTATATAAAATTGACCCACAAAATCCAAAAGTGCAGAGTCAGATGCCAGCCAGGTCAGAGCACCCTGGGCCTCAGCGGTGAGGGCCTCGCACAGGCCAGGCCTGGCTGGGCTGCTCGCTCCCTTCCCAGCAGGCCCCTGGCGCAGGCTCCCTCAGCGGTGGTGGAGGTAGGCTCCTGAAGCCCCCTTTGGCCTGATGCTTCCGTGCTCGGTGCTCCAGGGCAGCAAGGAGCTTCTGTGGCCCTTGGGGAGCTGGGGGCTTGGACCCTGGGCCCCTCAGCACCCTGTTCCTTGGAGGCATTGGCAGCCTCTGGCCTTCACGCAGGGCCGCTGTCAGTGAGGGGGCCCTGGCTTCCAGCACTCAGGTCCTGCACCCTCCAGCTGCCGCGTTTTCATTTTTTTGACGTTTGCTTTGCTGTGAAGAGGCTTTCTAGTTTTGATGTAGTCCCATTTGTTTATTTTTGCTTTTGTTGCTTTTTCTTTTGGACTCCTCCAGAAGATCATTGCCAAGACTGATGTCAAGGAGCTTACTGCCTATGTTTTCTTCGAGGAGTTTTATGGTTTCAGATCTTAATGTTCAAGTCTTTAATCCATTTTGAGTTCATTTTTATGTATGGTATAAGATAGTGGTCCAGTTTCATTCTTTTGCATGTGGCTAGTTTTCCCAGCACCATTTTGCTACCTTTATTTTTTTTATTATTATTATTTTTTAATTAATTAATTTATTTATTTATTTTTTGGCTGTGTTGGGTCTTCGTTTCTGTGCGAGGGCTTTCTCTAGTTGCGGCAAGTGGGGGCCACTCTTCATCGTGGTGCACGGGCCTCTCACTATCGCGGCCTCTCTTGTTGCGGAGCACAGGCTCCAGACGCGCAGGCTCAGTAGTTGTGGCTCACGGGCCCAGTTACTCCGCGGCATGTGGGATCTTCCCAGACCAGGGCTTGAACCCGTGTTCCCTGCATTGGCAGGCGGATTCTCAACCACTGCACCACCAGGGAAGCCCGCTACCTTTATTTTATTTGCTATTTTTAGTTTTTTCTAAAGAGAAGGAAAAATTATAATGTAGCACGGATCCAGTGAGGGGAAATAATGGTGTAGGCTGGTGAAATGATTATCATTTGATTTTAAATATATGAAATAAAAACATATACATTATAATGTCTTATAATAAATAGGACGAATGGTATATTATATGTGTGAATGTGTGTATATGTGTGTGTGAGGCATACGTACATATCTATGAAAAGTCATTGTATTTGCTTTTGTTTGGGTCCCTAAACAAATAGATAAATGATGATTCTTGGTTTTTATATATTTATTTTTAATCTTTCTCTATATCCTAAACATTTTAGGGTCATAATGTTACTTAAGTTATTGTTTTATGTACAGTTTTTGTACCTGCATAAGATAGTAATCTTAAACTTTCATGCTTAACTAAAATTGCAAATTTGAGATATTTTTCTGATTAACTCTAGATCCCAGTTATTAAAGCATTTGGCATCTTGAAGCGAGCAGCTGCTGAAGTAAACCAGGATTATGGTCTTGATCCAAAGATTGCTAATGCAATAATGAAGGCAGCAGATGAGGTAAGAGGTGATAAGTGTGTTTACTTAATGGCATCAGACCCATATTAACTGCTGGATAATGATAAGTGCTGGCACGAGGAAAGGGGCACTGTGAATTCTTGAGTTAATGAGTTTCAACATAGGGTGGCAGCATTATTATTTGGTGAGGATATTAATATGGTGCTTAAAATATTGTGGCAAATTTTCTGGATGATTTTATACCTTTTATTTTTAATTTTCTTTATTTTCCTTTATATAGTTTAAAGAAAACTTTTTGAAGAGATACTCTTTGAACTTACATATTTGATTTCTTGTTTTATGTATAGATGATTCCTTTTAAAGCTAGTTGGTTATTTGATAATATGTGTGGAGAATGTAATTTCACTATTTCACTAATAACATAATTAATTGCTTACACAATTAAAGATAAGCAGTCAGAGATAACAGTTTAAAAGCTCTGATTATAATGTAGTTCATTGCAGTACTATTTATTATAACAGCTGCTTATGTAAGTTATATTGTGAAGCCATGGAAACTTAGTTTTTTAAAGAATGTCGTAGAACAAAGCCTACCATATAAGAGGTGGGGAGGAAAGATTGTAAAATGCATGTATTTTATGATCCTAATTTTGTTTTGAAAAAATGAACAGAAAAACATGTTTTTTTCCATCTACGTATATACTCCCATTGCTTGAAGTAGAGACTAGAAGGAGATGCCAAAATGCTAATCATCTTTATTTCTGAGGGTAGAACTATGATGACTATTATACTTTTCTTAGTTCTCAGAATTTTTTGCACTGATCACCTGTTATTTTTATACAACTAAGAAAAAAGTTTTACTTTAAAGTGAACCAGTTGTTTAAGGTAATAGATTTCTAAAGTGCATGCTGATTTTTTTTTAAGCTAAAATCATTCCAGAAGGTGAAGTTAAGCACCCACTCTCTTAGACAGCTTATAATTCAAAAACTAACAAATTAACTAAAAGTACAAAAATATGACAAAAATAGGGACAAATCTAGACCATATTTATGTCTATGCTTGGAGGTTGCTACTCATAGGACATGTGTGGGATGCAGTAGCTATTAGTGAGCTCACACTGTTAAGTCACTTGTTCATTATCATGCTGACTCTGGCTGTAACATCTGTTGGATATTCCTGCTGAGTACCAACAGTAAATTTATCTAGAGACTTAACACAGTTGCCAGCCTTAATGGGTGGGTGGGTCTGTCTGTATATTATTAGAGGGCAGTTGAGAAATAGGAGAAAGATATCTTTGATTCAGTTTTCATTTGGAATCAGTGAAATTGTTATACCATTCACAATAGATAATCTTTCACCTTTTAAAGTAGCAGTGGTTAGACTGCAGGAGCTTCAGTTTGCTGGACAACCGCGAACTATGTGGCACCATCAATAGCATATGAAAAAAGTGAATACCTTTAAAATAGTACTATAAGTAGTACCAACTTAATCATATTTGATTTAAATAGCTAAATGAATGTTTCTTATTTTTTAAAATTCGTTTTTTAACATTTTGCTCTGCAGGTAGCTGAAGGTAAATTAAATGATCATTTTCCTCTCGTGGTATGGCAGACTGGATCAGGAACCCAGACAAATATGAATGTAAATGAAGTCATTAGCAATAGAGCAATTGAAATGCTAGGAGGTGAACTTGGCAGCAAGAAACCCGTGCATCCCAACGATCATGTTAATAAAAGCCAGGTCGGTATACGATCTCTTCTTTTCTTTGTTATAAATTGAAAAGAATCCTGAGATTTTCCTTGTAAAACAGGCATTAACTTTTGACAGGGAGTGTTCATTCTGCTTATATTCTTTAATGGAAAGGACTTCTTGTATGTTCTCCTTATTTCTTTTAGGAATCTTGAGTCTATGTCTTAAATTTTCATAAAAAGCACCTTTAGGGATAAAAATCACTTTTAGGACACCTGAATTTAGTATATATGTATATTTTCACTGTTTGATTTATATTCTAAAAACTCTTTCTTTTGAAATATAAAATTATTTATAAGAATTGCAAAGATATTTCAGAGTTCCTGTATACCCTTCACCCAGCTACCCTTAATATTAAGTATTTTACATAACTCTGGTACATTTATCACACTAAGAAATTAACATTGGTACAAGACTCTTAATTAAACAGGCTTTATTAGGATTTCTCTAGTTTTCTATTGATCTCCTTTTTCTCTTAACCAGGATCCAGTCCACGCTCCACATTGTATTTAGTCATCATATCCCCTTAGTCTCCTCTAATCTATGAGAGCTTGTCTTTTGTCTTTGTGATTTTTGAAAGCAGTGGCCAGGTATTTTATAGAATGTCCCTCAATATGGGTTTGTCTATTGTTTTCTCATGATTAGACTGAGACTGTGGAGTTTTGGAAAGACTGTTATAGAAATGAAGGGCCCTTCTGGCATCGTATCGGGGTACATGATAGCAACATGACTTGGTACTGGTGATGTTAACTTGAATCACTTGGTTAAGATGGTGTCTCCCTGGTTTCTCCATCTTCTATTCTCTATTTGGTAGAAGTAAGCCACTGTGTCCAGCCTATACTCCAGCTACTACACTTAAGCTCCACTTCCTAAAGGGAGGAGTATCAAGAAATTTTTGGACATGTGTTAAGATCACCACAGAATTAATAGAGAACTTTGAGGCTATGCAAATAGCCTCTTTCTCCTTAAACTTTTGCCTATTAATTTTAACATTCATCAGTGGGTCTTGCCAATAACAATTACTACATTAGTGTTTCAGTAGTGATTTTCTGTTTCCCTCATTCTTCCTACATTTATTAATTGAAATTTTTCTGTAAGGAATACTGTCTTCTCTCTCCCCTGACATTTATTTATTTAATCATTTATGTATATCAGTATGAATTCATTAATATTTTTTTCTTAAGGTTATAATCCAGTATTTTTGGGATTTATATTGCTACTCATATTGTTGCCACAAAGCTACAGCTTGTTGGCTCCTGTGTCCTTTGGACATGCCACCATCCTTTTTTTTTTAAGGCACTTACTAATTTTTTGCACTACAGGATGCTCCAGGCTTCTCATCTTGTATTTTTCCTGCCCCAGCCCTCATAAGCACTCATTTTTCCAAAGAGCTCTTGGAGGATCTTATCACTTATTGGAAAGTGATATTTAGAAACCAAGATCTGGGTTCTGAGTATAATTTAATATATTTTTAAGTAGTGAGGAAGTTTTTTCACATAAATCCATTGTATGAAGGATTTTGCAAACCGAAGGCTTGCCTTTAAATACGAGTTTATCTTTTACATATACTGAAGTCTGAAATCTACTTCAGAATAATCTAGTGTGTATGGTCAGATGGAGGAGTGAGGTGGAGTTACAGATGAAACAAGATTGGCTATATGCTAATTGTTTGAATTCAGGTGGTAGATACATGAGTGTTCATTATACCATTCATCCTACTTTTGTAAGTAGTTTGATAATGTCCATAATACAAAGTTTAACAAATGAGTAATGAATATATTTTTTAAAATAGCATCGTAATTTAAAAGTATGGGTTTACAGTTGAGGAAAGAGCATGGAATTTAGACTACCTGGTCAGGTCCCAGTTCTGCCAACCGTAAATATTTTGGCAAGTCACATAATTTCTTTGACAGTTTAGCTTTTCTATTTTTAAAGTGGTGACCTACCTCACAGAATTTTCCTCAAGTTTAGTAAAGGAAGAAGTGTTTGTGAAAGACTGTATGTGCTATTTAACTGTAAGATATTTTATTATTGCTATCCTTACATACATTTGCTAGTTGTACTTCTCTATGTCTTGCTGTCATTTCTTAGCAGGCAGATATAGTAATATATAATACATTCATTGTAGGTGGTATATGTAATACAGTCCTAAATACCTTCCACAAAGGAAATCAGGTTGTTGCTTTTTATTTGATCCCAAGTGACTTGCCACAGGTAAATGTAATTGAGTACTAAATATGCCAAGTTTTGAGTAGTCATTTAGTGAGATTTTTAATTGAGGCATTCAAGTTTGGTTTATTTTTGTCTCTGATTTAACATTTTACATTTCTTTTGAAAATTTTCCAACAGAGCTCAAATGATACTTTTCCCACAGCAATGCATATTGCTGCTGCAATAGAAGTTCATGAAGTACTGCTACCAGGACTACAGAAGCTACATGATGCCCTTGATGCAAAATCCAAAGAATTTGCCCAGATCATCAAAATTGGGCGTACTCATACACAGGATGCTGTTCCACTTACTCTTGGGCAGGTATATTGCGTGCGATTAGATTTGGTTCAATTGCGGGCTTGGTACAAATGGCCAGCATATTACCCTCTAAATCACACTGGTTTAAAAGGCCAAATTTATAACAATTCAGTTCAGTGACAGATGATTCTGCATTAACCAGTCAGTAGTTTTTATTGGTATCCACTCAGAAGAGCAGAGCATACTGGCTATGAGCCAGACTCCACATCCGTCTACTTGAGTTCAAATCTTAGCTTCGCTATGTGCAAACTATTGGACCTTAGGAAAATTATTTAGCCTTTCTGTGCATCAGTTTTCTGAGCTGTAGAATGAGGAAAATATCTCTTTCATAGGATAGTTAGGAGGTTCAAATAAGCTGATTCATGTAGAGTGTTTAGAACAATCCCCGACACATTATAAGCACATGTTGGTGTTAGCTGTCATCATCATCTTCATCAGTATCATTATCATAATTTCTTCCGTTGTCTCTCTTACTCAAAATTAGTAAGTTCTTTAAAAATTAATTTTAAAATGATTAAATGGGGCATATCTTACTCTTTAAAATTGTTTTGGCCACATGTAAAAGAGGTATTACTCTCTTTTCCAAAATACCAGAAAGTATTTTTATGTTTCTTTATTGATACTTTAAAGAATGCCTAATAGTATACATTGCAAAGGAAATACAAGGAACAGTTTTTGTCTCAGTAAGTTCACTCCAGTTTGGGAGGTAGGACATATGCAAATTCTATATCAAGTATCAAAGGATAGGTATCCAATAACTGTATTTTTGTAGAAATTCAGGTGAGGGAGAGAGTTTGGCTGCTGGTTATTTGGAAAGATTTCATTTGTAGTTTTGTTCAGATGGCAGCAAACACTGAAAAAAAACTTGATCATTTACCTTAACTTTATCACAGAAGGAATGAGAAAAACTGAAAGTGATTAATTGACATACAGATGATATGACTAAATTGAGCTTGCTAAATTAAGTTGTTTCTTAGGCTGTATCTTATTTCTCTTTACATCATTGGCTCTTAGTACCATGCATAATTTCTAAGGAGATACAGTATATGCTCTTGAAACTTCTGAGTATCCCTCTGGATACTCCCTTTTTTTGTGTGTTACATGTAGGAAAACCATTGTATGCTGAAGTCCAGTTGGGCCATTTACTCAGCCTCCTATGTAAAATCATCATTCTTCGTATTATGACAGAAAGTTTTATTTTTCTGTTTGATTTTATCTTATCAGAAGCATTTATACTTGCTTTTATTGTAATTGTCTTTTGAGGTTTTTGAGTGCAGTTTTTTTCCTCAATAAAAGTATATTCCTGAAGGGAATCCAGCTGGTATATATGTAAGTGATGTTAGATCAGATGGATCAAGTCTACCTGAAAGGAGTGGTATCTTCTAAAACGTTTTCTTTAGAGCAGTGTGAAATCCTAGTACTAATCAAAAGTATTCATGATTTTTCAGTGTTTTTAGGCAGGAAAAAAAGATTTAGTGTAACCATATATCCCGGCTTGCTCAGTTGAATTCCAGTTTATGCCTTCTGTCCGTGCATAATTCTTGATAGGGCCCTTGCTATGTTCTAAACATGATCGATTCTGTGGTTACTTTACTTAAAGGATGTTATACTTTGTGAACCAGTGTGGCATTAATAGCAGAATTAAAATGCATCTTGAAGCTATAGTCTTAACTCTACCTGTTACCTTCTTGTGCTGTTCAGTGAGTCACGTAGCTTGAGTCCCTGTAAAACATCCTCAAATTCCATATCAGGTTTTTTAACTGAAATTGTATGGAGGATATTTCTATGTTTGCATTTTTCTTGAGGGGATTCAGTTTTTTTCTTTCTCAGAGTTGTTTGAGATACACCAAAAAATAAATAATTTACAAATAAACCGATAATTTAATCTAGTAAAGTTTTTTTTTTAATTTCCTGTGTTGTTTTTCTTTGCTTTCTATTAAAAGACTAGTTTATAAATAGGCCACATGTTATCAGTGGCATTGTCTACCTGATAGGTTTATAAATTCTCTTTCTCTCCTATTCTTTGTTTATCATATGAATTAAATAATACAATTACCACTTGAGTAGCTTCTAATTTTGTACCTGAAACGTGTTTTTTAAAAACTTGAATTTAATGTAGTTAGAGTAGCTTGTATGCCATTAGAAAATTATATGTTCTCACCTTAATTTCTTTTGCTTTTCAGGAATTTAGTGGTTATGTTCAACAAGTGAAATATGCAACAACAAGAATAAAAGGTGCCATGCCAAGAATCTATGAGCTCGCAGCTGGAGGCACTGCTGTCGGTACTGGTTTAAATACTAGAATTGGCTTTGCAGAAAAGGTTGCCGCAAAAGTGGCTGCACTCACAGGTAGGTGATAACACGGTTTATTTCTCATTTCCATTATACTAGTCTGTATTTTTCTGGGTGTTTCTGCTTTGAATTCTGAACAAATTTAAAGTTAGAAATAATATTTTCCCATCAAACATGTACTTTGTGTCTATCTCAGAAGTTGTAATGTTAACCTTTTGCTTTTTAAAAGTTTTCCATCTGTAAGTTCAAACAGCATGTAATTATTAAAATCTGTCAGTGCTAACTTTGCTTACTATCTGGTAGTATTCAATTATTTTCCATTTAAAGCTGTTTTGAATACTCATTTTCAAAGCAGGAGGAATCAACTGATGGTTGAGAAATTCATTTGAATGACAAATACGTTAGAGATTGACAGGCTTAATTTCTTTTTTTCCTATGGCATGCTGTGACATTTCTTTGAATTAATGACCTTTTTGAATTCTCTTTCCTTTAGTAGAGTACTGTGCTCTTGATAATGATAACTGTTATTAGAGCTATTATCTCCAGAAAACTCTTATTAAGACACAGATATTACCAGAGAGTTAGGGTACAGATAATTATACAATGCTCATTATTGCTTACTAGCAGAGATTTTTTTTAAATCAACTTTTAATCAAGAAGAACTGTATTATGGGGTTTAGAATATGTAGATTTTTAAAAATTTGAACATGGGAGAGATTGAGAATGTCTTAACTCATTTTGGCTCCCTAATCTCTCAGAGGACCTTGTGGGTCCTGGCTAGAGAAGAGAATAGAACACCTAAAATGGTGGAAAAATTGTACTAGGAAAGGAGTGTGGAATAAAGCAGAGTGAATTTTACCTACTTTTCCTGTTTACTCAAGCATAGTCAGGCATCATACACAGGTGTTTGCAGTAGGATAATGTTTTTTCTTTCAATATTTTATATTTCTTTCAACATTTATTGTACTTGTTCTTTTTATCTTTTAAGTATGCTAATATCATCAGATTTTCTACCCCTTTAGGACTTCTTGAAGAAATTTAGACAAAGCTTGAGTCTTAAGCATTTTTTTCTGAAGTAAAATTTTTATTCTGTTCTTTTTTTGCTTTTCATATACTGGCACTTTTTTTTTTTTTTTTTAATTTATTTATTTATGGCCGTGTTGGGTCTTCGTTTCTGTGCAAGAGTTTTCTCTAGTTGTGGCAAGCGGGGGCCACTCTTCATCGCGGTGCGCGGTCCTCTCACTATCGCGGCCTCTCTTGTTGCGGAGCACAGGCTCCAGACGCGCAGGCTCAGCAACTGTGGCTCATGGGCCCAGTTGCTCCGCGGCATGTGGGGTCCTCCCAGACCAGGGCTCGAACCCGTGTCCCCTGCATTGGCAGGCAGATTCTCAACCACTGTGCCACCAGGGAAGCCCCCTATACTGGCACTTTCTGTTTAACTTGCTGATATTAGAAAAATGTTTAATTTTACCTGTTAACTAATGTAGGTTATTATTTTTTCTTCAGGCTTGCCTTTTGTCACAGCTCCAAATAAATTTGAAGCTCTGGCTGCTCATGATGCTTTGGTTGAACTCAGTGGAGCCATGAACACTACCGCTTGCAGTCTGATGAAGATTGCAAATGATATTCGTTTTCTGGGTTCTGGTCCTCGCTCAGGTCTGGGAGAACTGATTTTGCCTGAAAATGAACCAGGAAGCAGTATCATGCCAGGTAATCACATAGCTGGTAAATGTTAGAACTGGAACTTGACTAGAACCCAGGCATTCTCATCTGCAGAGCATATCTGCTTTTGTTTAACATGATCTCAAAGTGGATGGGGACATGTGTGGTGCACTTGTTTCAGAATGTCTTTGTGGGCTACTTTTGATCAGGACTTCTGGGGACATCACCCAACAATATAGGAGAAAAGAATTTTAGTTAGCAGCATGTATTTTGATTTCCACCTTAGAAAATATGTAATAGTTCTATCTTTTACAATCCAAAGCAAATAGAATTCTAGAACAGGCTGTTAAAGTGGTCGGCATGGGGTGAATAAAGATGAATTATATCAAATGCCTCTTATTTCATTTTTTGCTTTAGGTTTTGGCCAGTTAGGTAAGGGAGGCTCCACAGATATGGTTGGGACCTTGCTTTATTATATGTCTTACTTTATTTAATGAAGTTGGATTTCCTTCTTTTCTTGATGTCTGGATTCCAGTAAGTCATTTGGTGGACTCACTTGATATTCATGGAATCCAGTGGAGAAGTGTGGGCAATACTGTTAGATGAATGTAGCTGGGTGAACAGTGACATTTAAGGAGTGCCTAATGAGTTGACTTCAGACTGGAGGGATATCATGGCAGCAAGCTGAAAGGCTCTGCCCTTTCACCACTTTACTGGTGACTGAGGGTGAAGGTAGAGAATATGTGTTGATCATATTAGCAGATAAAGTTGAAATAGCAGTACATCAGATGACAGAGTCTAGATTCATAAAGGACTCTGTAGTTGGACTAAAACTGACAAGAGTGAAAAAGAAAGACCTGACTATAGATTCTTTTAGATCTAGGCATGTGTAGAATGAGAAAAGATCTGATTTTAAAGTATGTCATGTTGAAAAATGACATGAGTTCAGTTGATTGCAAATTCAAGGTGATTGCCTGAAAAAGAGAAATGCAGAGTCACAGATAAGGAACTAATCTTCCCACTGTGTTGCTTTGTACTTGTCAGAGGAATCAGGGATGTTTGGTTCAAACTTGAGCTTGTCAGAGGAGTGTTACAGGGTGGTAGGTTCTGGAAACTCAAATAGGAAAATTCCAGCTTAACATCAGTTTCCTCTGGGAAGCCTCCCAGATGTTGGTGAGGTGCTTCTTTTATAAGTATTCCCACAGCAGTCTGCACTTCTCTGTATTGACCCCTTATCTATCATAATTGCCAGTTCTCTCTCCCTCGCCTCCGAGTTCTATGAGGGCAGGGGCTGCATACTTCTTCCTCACTGTTGAATATTCAGTGCCTGGCTCCATAAATATTTCTAGAGTGCATGTAAGCCATGAAGGTGAAAAGAGCTATACTTACTGTGCAGTTGTAGGTACTCTACTTATTAGCCATTGCATGATTCAGAGTTTCTGGCTACATGGTTTGTTTCATTAAACAGCACTGATGGTTGGGACATTGCTTTATTATATGTCTTTATTTAATGAAGTTAGTTTTCCTTCTTCTCTTGATTATTTGATATAAAACCTAATCTTAAACTCATACTTGAAGCCACAAGTGTGTTTGATGTGATATCTCTCTTTGGTGGTTTTCTTGAAGGCAAGGTGAACCCCACCCAGTGTGAGGCAGTGACCATGGTTGCAGCCCAGGTCATGGGCAATCATGTCGCCGTTACCATTGGAGGCAGCAATGGACATTTTGAGTTGAATGTTTTCAAGCCATTGATGGTAAGCTTTAAATTTGATTTTTAATGTCTTTAACCGAAAGCTAGTTGTCTTTGTTTCTGTCTTTCATTAAGGTTTCTTACAGTTCTTTAGGTACTTGGATAATATACGTAGCAGTTGGAAGTTAAACATATGTTAATGTTAGAGGATTAATCCTGTATATTTAATTAGGTGACTTTTAGCTTAAGTAATTGGTGGTTTGCTTTTTATAATAGGAAGAAAAATTCTGAAAGTAAGGTATAGGTTTCTTTCTTTTCCCTCGCCACTGGGGATGCCAATTGCTAGAAATAAGTTCTAGTCTCCTCAATTAAAAAAAAAGAAAGAAAGAAACTCTCCTTCCAGCCTGTCTCCTTCTCATGCTGCTGCTTTCTTCCTCTCTCTGAATTCAGCCTTTTTAAAGAAATACCCACTCTCACTCTCATTTGCACTGCAGTCTGGCTTCCACCCCTGCACTTATGTTTGAATTGTTCTTGTAGCACTTGTGACGTCTTGAGTCCAACAGACATGCCATGGCTCTTAACTAACATCTGACCTTGACTTGCTGCTCCTTGGAACACTCTTTGTCCTTGGTTTCTTCAGCACTTTCTCTCCAGTTCTCTTCCCTTTCTCAAGGCTTTCTTCCATTGGTTTTACTCTTCCACACACCTTGAAAACATTGTGTCCACTCGATCTATTCTTTTTCCTTCATCTTTATGAAGACAGAACAAAACGGCATCATCTTTTATCCAGTTTCCCCAACTTCAGATAATGGAGCTATTATCATTTACAATCCTTTATTTGTGTGAAGTGTTATATCTAAGTATATATTAGAGGCTTATTTCCAGTTTGTGTCTGGTGTAAAGTCTGATTTTAATTTGATAAGAATATGCAAATAACAAATATTTAGTGTATTCATTCAGTGTATTCATCAAATATTTATTGAGTACTAGTCTGTGTCAGGCACTGTACTCGTTGCTAGTGATAGAACAATGAACAACACAGATTTTTTTTTTGCCCTTATGGAATGTACATTCTGGTGGAAAATAGAAAGAAGACAGAACAAAGCACAACTCAGACCGATAAGCTTTTTTTTTTTTTAATTAATTAATTTATTTATTTTTGGCTTCATTGGGTCTTCACTGCTGTGCGCGGGCTTTCTCTAGTTGTGGCAAGCGGGGGCTGCTCTTCATTTTGGAGTACAGGCTCTAGGTGCGTGGGCTTCAGTAATTGTGGCACGTGGGCTTAGTATTGTGGCTTGCAGGCTCAGTAGTTGTGGTGCACGGGCTTAGTTGCTCCACGGCATGTGGGATCTTCCCGGACCAGGGCTTGAACCCGTGTCCCCTGCGTTGGCAGGCGGATTCTTAACCACTACGCCACCAGGGAAGCCCCAGACCGATAAGCTTTTGCTTTCAGGTCAAATTCCAAACAGTTAACACCAGCTGCCTGGCAAATATATGTGCATAACAATAAGTGTCTTGCCAATTTATTTTTAAACAAAGGTCTGTTTTGTTTTTAATAGAAAATAAGTCAAGATAATCAACATTTGCCATATAATAAAGTCATTAGTATCAAATTAAACCTTGAAGTTCTGTGTCTTCTACTAGAGTCCATTGTTGGGAGTCTGGTTTTCAGACCCTGGGATTTTAGACCAGAGAGATTAGGATGTGCATATATATCTTAATATATATTGGAAATGTTACCAAAAAGAAAAAAACTGCTAAAACAAACTAATTGACTTTATACTGTTTTAAAATACTGTGTGAAAGGTTATTTTCAAGGGATTATGGAATATTTATTTTGTTAAGCATAAAAAACGTGGTGATCATTAAGAACTGAGAAGCCCTGATTTCACTGATTTCCTCAAACTCACGCTGAACTTTCTTTTTGTTTTTTTTGGAATTTTATTTTATTTATTTTTTTCTACAGCAGGTTCTTATTAGTCATCCATTTTATACACATCAGTGTATACATGTCAATCCCAATCTCCCAATTCATCACAACACCACCACCACCCCCTGCTGCTTTCCCCCCTTGGTGTCCATACGTTTGTTCTCTACATCTGTGTCTCTATTTCTGCCCTGCAAACTGGTTCATCTGTACCATTTTTCTAGATTTCACATATATGTGTTAATATACGATATTTGTTTTTCTCTTTCTGACTTACTTCACTCTGTAAGACAGTCTCTAGATACATCCACGTCTCTACAAATGACCCAATTTCGTTCCTTTTTATGGCTGAGTAATATTCCATTGTATATATATACCACCTCTTCTTTATCCATTCGTCTGTTGATGGGCATTTAGGTTGCTTCCATGACCTGGCTATTGTAAATAGCACAGCAATGAACATTGGGGGTGCATGTGTCTTTTTGAATTATGGTTTTGTCAGGGTATATGCCCAGTAGTGGGATTGCTGGGTCATATGGTAATTCTATTTTTAGTTTTTTAAGGAACCTCCATACTCTTCTCCATAGTGGCTGTATCAATTTACATTCCCACCAACAGTGCAAGAGGGTTCCCTTTTCTCCACACCCTCTCCAGCATTTGTTGTTTGTAGATTTTCTGATGATGCCCATTCTAACTAGTGTGAGGTGATAACTCATTGTAGTTTTGACTTGCATTTCTCTAATATTAGTGATGTTGAGCAGCTTTTCATGTGCTTCTTGGCCATCTGTATGTACTCTTTGGAGAAATGTCTATTTAGGTCTTCTGCCCATTTTTTGATTGGGTTGTCTTTTTAATATTGAGCTGCATGAGCTGTTTGTATATTTTGGAGATTAATCCTTTGTCTGTTGATTCGTTTGCAAATATTTTTTCCCATTCTGAGGGTTGTTTCTTCGTCTTGTTTGTAGTTTCCTTTGCTTTGCGAAAGCTTTTAAATTTCATTAGGTCCCATTTGTTTATTTTTGTTTTTATTTCCATTACTCTAGGAGGTGGATCAAAAAAGATCTTGCTGTGATTTATGTCAAAGAGTGTTCTTCCTATGTTTTCCTCTAAGAGTTTTATAGTGTCCGGTCTTACATTTAGGTCTCTAATCCGTTTTGAGTTTACTTTTGTGTATGGTGTTAGGGAGTGTTCTAATTTCATTCTTTTACATGTAGCTGTCCAGTTTTCCCAGTACCACTTATTGAAGAGACTGTCTTTTCTCCATTGTATATCCTTGCCTCCTTTGTCATAGATTAGTTGACCATAGGTGCATGGGTTTATCTCTGGGCTTTCTATCCTGTTCCATTGATCTGTATTTCTGTTTTTGTGCCAGTACCATATTGTCTTGATTATTGTAGCTTTGTAGTATAGTCTGAAGTCAAGGAGTCTGATTCCTCCAGCTCCTTTTTTTTCCCTCAAGACTGCTTTGGCTATTCGGGGTCTTTTGTGTCTCCATACAAATTTTAAGATTTTTTGTTCTAGTTCTGTAAAAAATGCCATTGGTAATTTGATAGGGATGGTATTGAATCTGTAGATTGCTTTGGGTAGTATACTCATTTTCACAATATTGATTCTGCCAATCCAGGAACATAGTATATCTCTCCATCTGTTGGTATCATCTTTAATTTCTTTCAACAGTGTCTTACAGTTTTCTGCATACAGGTCTTTTGTCTCCCTAGGTAGGTTTATTCCTAGGTATTTTATTCTTTTTGTTGCAGTGGTAAATGGGAGTGTTTCCTTAATTTCTCTTTCAGATTTTTCATCATTAGTGTATAGGAATGCAAGAGATTTCTGTGCATTAATTTTGTATCCTGCAACTTTATCAAATTCATTGATTAGCTCTAGTAGTTTTCTGGTGGCATCCTTAGGATTCTCCATGTATAATATCATGTCATCTGCAGACAGTGACAGTTTTGCTTCTTCTTTTCCAATTTGGATTACTTTTATTTCTTTTTCTTCTCTGATTGCCGTGGCTAGGACTTCCAAAACTATGTTGATAATAGTGGCGAGAGTGGACATCCTTATCTTGCTCCTGATCTTAGAGGAAATGCTTTCAGTTTTTCACCATTGAGAATGATGTTTGCTGTGGGTTTCTCATATATGGTCTTTATTATGTTGAGGTAGGTTCCCTCTATGCCCACTTTCTGGAGAGTTTTTATCATAAATGGGTGTTGAATTTTGTCAAAAGCTTTTTCTGCATCTATTGAGATGATCATATGGTTTTTATTCTTCAGTTTGTTAATATGGTTATATCATATTGATTGATTTGCATATATTGAAGAATCCTTGCATCCCTGGGATAAATCCCACTTGATCATGGGGTATGATCCTTTTAACGTGTTGTTGGATTCTGTTTGCTTTTATTTTGTTGAGTATTTTTGCATCTATATTCATCAGTGATATTGGTCTGTAATTTTCTTATTTTGTAGTATCTTTGTCTGGTTCTGGTATCAGGGTGATGGTGGCCTCATAGAATGAGTTTGGGAGTTTTCCTTCCTCTGCAATTTTTTGGAAGAGTTTGAGAACGATGGGTGTTAGTTCTTCTCTAAATGTTTGATAGAATTCACTGGTGAAGCCATGTGGTCTTGGACTTCTGTTTGTTGGAAGATTTTTAATCACAGTTTCAATTTCATTACTTGTGATTGGTCTGTTCATATTTTCTGCTTCTTCCTGGTTCAGTCTTGGAAGGTTATACCTTTCTAAATGTTTGTCCATTTCTTCCAGGTTGTCCATTTTACTGGCATATAGTTGTTTGTAGTAGTCTCTTATAATCCTTTGTATTTCTGCAGTGTCAGTTGTGATTTCTCCTTTTTCATTTCTGATTTTATTTATTTGAGTCCTCTCCCTCTTGATGAGTCTGGCTAATGGTTTATCAATTTTGTTTATCTTCTCAAAGAACCAGCTTTTAGTTTTATTGATCTTTGCTATTGTTTTCTTTGTTTCTATTTCATTTATTTCTGATCTGATCTTTATGATTTCTTCCTTCTGCTAACTTTGGGTTTGATTGTTCTTCTTTCTCTAATTCCTTTAAGTGTAACATTAGATTGTTTGAGATTTTCCTTGTTTCTTGAGGTAGGCTTGTATAGCTATAAACTTCCCTCCTAGAACTGCTTTTGCTGCATCGCATACGTTTTGGATCATCGTGTTTTCATTGTCATTTGTCTCTAGGTATTTTTTGATTTCCTCTTTGATTTCTTCAGTGAGCTCTTGGTTATTTAGTAAGGTATTGTTTAGCCTCCATGTGTTTGTGCTTTTTATGTTTTTTTCCCTGTAATTGATTTCTAATCTCATAGCATTGGGGCCAGAAAAGATGCTTGATACGATTTCAATTGTCTTAACTTTACTGAGGCTTGATTTGTGCCCCAAGATGTGATCTATCCTGGAGAATGTTCCGTGCGCACTTGAGAAGAAATTGTAATCTGCTGGTTTTGGATGGAATGTCCTATAAATATCAATTAAATCTATCTGGTCTATTGTGTCATTTAAAGCTTGTGTTTCCTTATTAATTTTTTTTTGGATGATCTGTCCATTGGTGTAAGTGAGGTGTTAAAGTCCCCCACTATTATTGTGTTACTGTCGATTTCCTCTTTTAGAGCTGTTAGCAGTTGCCTTATGTATTGAGGTGCTCCTAGGTTGGGTGCATATATATTTATAATTGTTATATCTTCTTCTTGGATTGATCCCTTATGTAGTAGATCATTATGTAGTGTCCTTCCTTGTCTCTTATAACATTCTTTATTTTAAAGTCTATTTTATCTGATATGAGTACTGCTACTCCAGCTTTCTTTTGATTTCCATTTTCATGGAATATCTTTTTCCATCCCCTCACTTTCAGTCTGAATGTGTCCCTAGGTTCGAAGTGGGTCTCTTGTAGACAGCATATATATGGATCCTGTTTTTGTATCCATTCAGCAAGCCTGTGTCTTTTGGTTGGAGCATTTAATCCATTCACATTTAAGGTAATTATCAATATGTATGTTCCTATGAGCATTTTCTTAATTGTTTTGGGTTTGTTTTGTAGGTCCTTTTCTTCTCTTGTGTTTCCCACTTAGAGAAGTTCCTTTAGCATTTGTTGTAGAGCTGGTTTGGTGGTGCTGAATTCTCTTAGCTTTTGATTGTCTGTAAAGTTTTTAATTTCTCCGTCGAATCTGAATGAGATCCTTGCCGGGTAGAGTAATCTTGGTTGTAGGTTCTTCCCTTTCATCACTTTAAGTATATCATGCCACTCCCTTCTGGCTTGTAGAGTTTTTGCTGAGAAATTGGCTGTTAACTTTATGGGAGTTCCCTTTTATATTACTTGTCATTTTTCCCTTTTTGCTCTCAATAATTTTTCTTGGTCTTTAATTTTTGCCAGTTTGATTACTATGTATCTCAGCGTGTTTCTCCTTGGGTTTATCCTGTATGGGACTCTCTGCACTTCCTGGACTTGGGTGGCTATTTCCTTTCCCATGTTAGGGAAGTTTTTGACTATAATCTCTTCAAATATTTTCTCGGGTCCTTTCTCTCTCTCTTCTCCTTCTGGGACCCCTATAATGCGAATGTTGTTGTGTTTAAAGTTGTCCCAGACATCTCTTAGGCTGTCTTCATTTCTTTTCGTTCTTTTTTCTTTAGTCTGTTCCGCAGCAGTGAATGCCACCATTCTGTCTTCCAGGTCACTTATCCGTTCTTCTGCCTCAGTTATTCTGCTATTGATTCCTTCTAGTATATTTTTCATTTCAGTTATTGTGTTGTTCATCTCTGTTTGTTCTTTAACTCTTCTAGATCCTTGTTAAACATTTCTTTCATCTTCTCGATCTTTGCCTCCATTCTTTTTCCAAGGTCCTGGATCATCTTCACTATCATTATTCTGCATTCTTTTTCTGGAAGGTTGCCTATCTCCACTTCATTTAGTTGTTTTTCCGGGGTTTTATCTTGTTCCTTCATCTGATACATAGCCGTCTGCCTTTTCATCTTGTCTATCTTTCTGTGAATGTGGTATTTGTTCCACAGGCTGCAGGATTGTAGTTCTTCTTGCTTCTGCTGTCTGCCCTCTGGTGGATGAGGCTAACTAAGAGGCTTGTGCAAGTTTCCTGATGGGAGGGACTGGTGGTGGGTAGAGCTGGCTGTTGCTCTGGTGGGCAGAGCTCAGTAAAAGTTTATTCCACTTGCCTGCTGATGAGTAGGGTTGGGTTCCCTCCCTGTTGGTTGTTTGGCCTGAGGTGACCCAACACTTGAACCTACCCGGGCTCTTTGGTGGGGCTAATGGCAGAATCTGGGAGGGCTCACTCCAAGGAGTACTTCTCAGACTTTCTGCTGCCAGTGTCCTTGTCCTCACGGTGACACACAGTCACCCCCCGCCTCTGCAGGGAACCCTCCAACACTAGCAGGTAGGTCTGGTTCAGTCTCCTATGGGGTCACTGCTCCTTCCCCTGGGTCCCGATGCACACACTACTTTGTGTGTGCCCTCCAAGAGTAGAGTCTTTGTTTCCCCCAGTCCTGTCGAAGTCCTGCAATCAAATCCCACTCACCTTCAAAGTCTGATTCTCTAGGAATTCCTCCTCCTGTTGACTGACCCCCAGATTGGGAAACCTGATGTGAGGCTCAGAACCTCCACTCCAGTGGGTGAACTTCTCTGGTATAAGTGTTCTCCAGTTTGTGAGTCACCCACCCAGCAGTTATGGGATTTGATTTTCTTGTGATTGTGCCCCTCCTACCATCTCACTGTGGCTTCTCCTTTGTCTTTGGATGTGGGGTATCTTTTTTGGTGAGTTCCAGTGTCTTCCTGTCGATGACTATTCAGCAGTTAGTTGTGATTCTGGTGTTCTTACAAGAGGGAGTGAGAGCTCGTCCTTCTACTCTGCCATCTTGAACCAATCTCCTCACGCTGAACTTTCTAACCTCTGCATCTTTGTTTCTCTTCCTTCTGCATAGAAGATTCTTTTTCCATCTCTGGCTATTTAAGTGCTGTCCATCAAATAAAACTTTATCGACTCCTACAACTGGAATTTATTTCTCTCTCTATGCCCTTTAACATTTCATACCTGTATTTTATAATACCACAGACTATCTTGTGTTTTATTTATTTGTATTTATGCCTTTTTACCTCTTAAAAGGGCAGTTCGGTGCCCTGAGATGTTTATAATTTCTTTCATATTTTTTTTCTTGGGTATGATGCCTTACAGGTTGTAGGAGTGCTATATGTTAATTGTACTACATATTCATTTATGAATCGCAAATAATGTGTTATTGGACAAAGAAAAAAGTTAGGCTTAATAAGTCTGTCTCTCTCTCTTAGATTAAAAATGTGTTACACTCAGCCAGACTGTTGGGGGATGCATCAGTTTCCTTCACAGAAAACTGTGTGGTGGGAATCCAGGCCAACACAGAAAGGATCAACAAGCTAATGAATGAGTCTCTAATGTTGGTGACAGCTCTTAATCCTCACATAGGTATGCATTTAAAGAGTAATAGTGTCATTTTGTATACAGAGTTAAAAGCTGAAAAATTTTTAAGAGACTACTGGATCAATGTTTGTGAACAACAGATTACTTTTGGACGATCTCTTAAGACATTTCAAATTGTGTTGAAAGATGCTATATATCTTTATAACCTTTATGGTGTCATATTTCTTTCAAAATCTTGATTGATTATGCTTCATTTTATTTGAAATGTGCTAAGTTCAGAAGTAGAACTTTAAACTTATTTAAATCTTAATGGAATTCAGATACTGTGGGACACTAAATTCAGATACTAAGTGTCCTCTCAGTTTTTAATGTCACTAGGTGGCACTGGCTGATTAACAATGAATGAATTCATTTTTCTACCTTCTCTAGATGCTATACTATACTTTGTTTTTGTTGTTTTATTCAACTCAGAAATGGATTAAATTAAAAGAAAGAGGGTTATGTATGCATTGCTTATAGGGAAAGGGGGGAAATACAAATATTTTGTCTAAAACCATGGCTTTTGTGTTGCAAGCCTTTTCCAGATTTACAAATATTTCATTATGTAGATTCAAAAATATTAGCTTGGATTATAGATTGACTAGTGATCCCCATTAAATACACTGCTTTAAAGTCATGGATTTTGAGGTGTTCATTGCATTGTTACAATGTGTTAAAAGCCTTTTCTCACCTTCTCCTTACTGCTGAGCTGAGGTTATTAACGTATTCTTTGATTTTCTGCATTAGGACAAGTTATGATGCAGTCATTTGGTGTGATATGATTACTGTTTTAAAACAGTCTTACTTCAATAATCCTGAACTTTCAAGGCTGATTTTATATTCTTGGCTTCATGTCAAGCTATAATTTCAGTCTTATAAAGTTAGAGCTCATATAACTGCTTCAGGTAACTCTGAGCCCAATATGCTATGTGCTCTTTGGAATAGTATTAAGATTGACAGTAATACTGGGCTCTTTTGAAATAATTGTACATCAGCATTCAACTGGAGAGATACAGAGGAACCCAAAGGCTCATGTGAGAAATGTTTCATCACATATATACTTCAGAATTTGTTACAGAAACATTGAGATACTCCTAAAGCAGAATGATTGATGTCTTTCTTAGATTCAATTTAATGTGAGGTAAAGGCCGTACAAGGATAAGTGGGCAAACCACACCTTACTGGTTGACAGAGCATGAGCCTTACAACTCCACATCATGGGTTCTGTTTGTGCTCATTATGTAACAGGCTGATTGGTAATCGTGTTTTGTGGGACTTGAAGAAGAGAACTGAAAGGGTTAGCATAATGCATAGACTTTAATGTCATTATTAACATAAAAGTACAGAATGTCAGATATTAACCCCAAAGGTTTGACATGAGAATTCTTTCTCTCAGAGTTAGTCTGACCAGTAAATGCCTTTTCAACATGCTTAGCATTCACAAATTAATTTTATTATTAACTATGTCCATAATATGTTTTATAGGTAGATTAATTGCATACTACACATAACATCTTGTAGGTGGTTGATAATTGCACATGACACATAACATGTTGCTTGGTCAATAATCATATTGCCTCAGCAGGCTTCTTCTCTCTGGTCATAGTCCTCTAATCCTGGGTTGTTTGTTTGTTTGTTTGTTTTTCTCTTTCACTGGTTTCATTTTTGTTTTTTCCCTTCTTTCTGGTTTTTGCCTTCTTTTTTTTTTTTTTTTTTTTTACATTAAATCGAGATAACTTGCAGAATTGCCCTGCCCCTATCTTTATTAATTTTAAAAGCAAGTAACTTTGAAGTAAACAGTAGACCTGTGATCTCTTGCACAAGTATATATATTAAAACTTCCCAACTTGTACCCTTGTAATGTCTGGAAAGAGGCGAGGGCATGGAGTGCTGAACCAGAGAGAGATGTTGGAAGCGGCCCTGAAGGCTCGTCTCTCCTCAGAGCCCTGCCGGCTCTTCCCTCATTGTGAGAGGACTCTCCTCTCTTTTCCCTCTTAGAGCCCTTTACCATAGTTCCTGGTTGTGCAGTCCTGTATTTTCTGTAGTGCTGCAGCATTGAGCTTGTTAATGCTTTGTTAGAAAGATAATTTTTCAGGTTAAGCATGCTATTGAAACAGCACATTTATACTAGTCAGATGTATATTTTTATCTCTTGGTGCCATGTATGTGTGTGTGTGTGTGTGTGCATGTTTGTGTATGTGTATACATATATATCAAGAGAGAGAGATGCGTCTATGTGTATATATTTTCCCCCTTACGAAAATATCTGGGTTAGTGGGCAATTCTAATTTAGGACAAATCTTGTAGAAAGGGAAGTATGTATTACTTCAGAAAAGTAAAGGTTTTATTCCATATAAGAAATGACAACTATCAAGATAATCCACTGCTAAATATTTTTAAGATTAAAAAATGTTTACTTAAGAGATCAGTAGCATTAAGTAAATAATGATTACCTTTTGCTTTAGAAAACGAAGTTTCACTATTAACTCCTACATTGCCTTTTAATTTTTTCTTTAGGGTATGACAAAGCAGCCAAGATTGCTAAGACTGCTCACAAAAATGGATCGACCTTAAAGGCAACTGCTATTGAACTTGGCTATCTCACAGCAGAGCAGTTTGACGAGTGGGTAAAACCTAAGGACATGCTGGGTCCAAAGTGATTTAAATAAATTCATAATAAAAATGATTGTCATATAAAATAAAAAGTGAAACAGACTCCTTATATTTCTTAAACAAAAATGGATAAATGTGAAAGGAAACTGCTATTGAACTTGACTGTCTCTAGCAGAGCAGTTTGGTCAGTGTATAAAACGCCAGGACATGCTAGGTCCAAAATGAATTTTAAAAGTGTAAAATAAAATAATTAAATTGTGTAAAATCAAAAGGAAAACAGACTTATTTTTCTTTTGTGTTAATTGACTCGTATTATATAGTTGAATCTGTGATTTTTGTGTATGGGTGTTTACCATTTCAAATGTTTTATAAGAGCCATGTCAGTTTTTAAAGAGTTGTAATTTTTTTGGGTGGTTTTTGTTTTAAAAAAATTCCCCTATAGTAAAAAAGTACTTGTTAGCTCATTCCCAAGTTAGGTCTTCAGACATCTTTTATTTTCCTGTGATTTGGGAGCGTAAGCTGATCAAGCATTTGCCCTCCTAAGTGGGGTTGTGAGTGTTTGTATGTGTGTACGCATGCATGCACACGTGCATGCATATATATGGAATATATATATGTACACATATATAAGGAAATAGGATAGATTAACAAAATTAAGACATATATATCCTATGTGCTAATTACACAGACACACACACCTCCTGACCTTATTTAAATTATCCTAGGAAGACTGGAAAGACTGAGTCAAGAATTATAGGACATGGATTAAAAAGGATAAGGGGTGCAAGCAGGAAGCTTGGAAAGAAAGGGAGGGTGTCATGGGAGTGAGTCTTGCCCATCATCTCTCTGTGCACCAGTGCCAGGATTTTTCAGCAGGAGTTCATTTGAAACAGCCTCAGGGAATTTTGAATTAGCAGATCTAGGGAGATCCAGGTTAAGATGATTTAAACCTGGAAGTGAAGGCTTTGTTTAAAATAGACCCAACCTCAATTATGTAGGGAGTTGGAACAGTTTGGTTTGTTCTTTTTTCCCCTCCCACATGTATAATTAATAACAGGATTATGAAGAGAGTGAGTCCCACTAGCTAAAGCATCTCATCTGTAAGTACTGCTCTATCAAGTGTGTTTAAAAAAAAAGGAATACTTACTCATGATATTTATTCTTGGAAAATTAGACTCATTAACACCAACTCCGCTGTGGTATTTAGAAGATAGCATATATAGCATTTTAAAAAATAATTAAAATTCTAATATAATGTTATATGTCAATTGTACCTCAATTTTTAAAAGTTGTAGAAGTATTGTGATGAAAAATGAAATTATATTCTTACAACTAATCTCTTAAGCCTGAGTGGGTATTCGTTTTTTATTATAAAAGGGATTTCAAACCTTTTAAGGGAACTGTAGAGCCCATAGGATCTACTTTTAGCCCATGCAGTATTGTTTTTGGCAGTGTTTTTCACATGGTGATGATGTGATGCTTGTGCAGTTCGATTTCCTGTAGGCTATTTGGTTTTAAAAAAAAAGATTTTTATTGGAAAAAATCATAAAACAAAATCAGATTGTGCCTGGAACTCAACAACCAAACTGGCAACTGTTCTATAGCCGTGGAACTGAATGATGTTTTGCCTTAGCAGGCATCCTCAATCCAAACAAGCTGTCATTGGAGGGCTGAACTAGAAACATAACCACTTATGTAATAAAGATAATAGCAGATCAGGTTTGTAGACTCAAACAGTCTTTGCACAGCTATCTGCTATATCTTAGCATATTATGAGCCATCATTGAATCCTTTGAGCTGACAATCATCTTTGTGTGATGTTAGTGAAGTAAAACACTGGGCTTTATGGTGAAGTCCTACATAAGGGTTTTAGGATTCCCTGTGAGAGGGTTGTACTGAAAATCAACTTCAGTATTTGTACACTGAGGACGGTGCTGTCTCATGGGACATTTGGCAATGTCCAGAGACATTTGTGGTAGCACAGAGGAAGGAGTGCTACTGGCATCTAGGGGGTGAAAGAGATGCTGCTGAACATCCTGTAATGCACAGGACAGCCCCCAACAACAAAGGGTTGTCCACCCCCGCATATCAATAGTGGTGAGACTGAGAAACTTAAACCCCAAAGCCATTGTCTCTGGAAATGCTCACTGCTTAGTTAGGCTTCACTGCTTGCTTGTGTGTATTTATATCCTGGCATTGCAGAGACTTTATTAATTGAAACCATGAGATATCTTAGATGTGAGCATGAACAGAAAAGTGTCAATGAAACATTAAGTGATCACAGTGCTCATGCCTTGGAATGACCTCCTCCCAGCGGGGTATCCAAGGATTTGTGCTGGATAAACATAATGGGGGTGAGGGGCGGTCAAGTATCTGCAAAAACGCCAGGTAAATATGTTTTAAGATGGAGACAAAAACAATCCATTGATCCTTATTAGCAAACATGTAGAATGCCAAGGGGCTTACTTGAGCAAACACATTTCAGAGGAGGAAAGTCATGGGACTTATAAACAGATCAGTCTGGAACTACACCAAACTTGCCACACAGAAGCAGCAGGGAAGTTCGTAGAAAGCCACGGGCTAAATTTACTCATTTAACTGTTTCATTTGGTTGACAGAAAAAGTATGTATTCACAAAAATTTATGAGAATATTTCATACTCAAGTATATTTTAAAGATCATATGCTTGAATATGGCTGTTATATCTCTTCAACTGTCCTATTGGTCTATAACTACAGCAGCAAGAAATCTTGGAGAGACAAATTTAATGTTTTTTTAAAAAGATATTAAAAAGACAAGGTTAAAACTGGTAAGCTAAAATGAATTAGTTTTTTTTTTTTAAGTAAATTCATTAAATTGGCCGTTTAGCAACTGGCTTTTGAGCAACTAACCTAGGGCTGCTTCAATCTGCAAGCTGGGTGAGATGAAAGAAGCTGCTGATCATTGTCTGCCATCTGTGATGTCAAGAAGCAGAGCATCAAGATCACAGAACAACTGTGTGAAGCCAGGCAGATGAGGACATTGTCTTGGTATCTTCAGATTACCCTGGAGATACCTGCTGACACTTCACCCTGCTCTTCAGGGCTTTCCACAAAAGACGTAACTATGGCTACCCAGCCACAGGCCAGGATGCTGAGTACCAAAGGAGCTCATTAAAACCTATTTGCTGTATTAGCATCAAACATATTCATTCATAAGCCTATGGAATCTGGGATTGAGAAGACCTCTGTCCTTAGGATTAAGGGGTGGGAGATAATGAAATATGTTTCCTGTATAAAACACCATACTCTAATAGACAATACTCCTCTCTAAGAACTTGTGGTCTGGGACTTCCCTGGCAGTCCAGTGGTTTAAGACTTCACCTTCCAATGCAGGGGGTGGGAGGTTGATCCCTGGTCAGGGAGCAAAGATCCCACATGGCTTGTGGCCAAAAAAACAAAACAAGCAATATTGTAACAAATTCAATATAGATTTTAAAAATGGTCCACATTAAAAAAAAAAATCTTTAAAAAACAAAACTTGTGGTCAAGTGTGCATAATTTTGCCTCAATCAGGTGAGAAAGGGGTTTAGAATGAAGAGTTTTTGATGAAAGCTACACATTGTCATCAGTAACTTGGGGCTAATTGTCATATCAAGACATTTAAACAAAGGTGAAATTAGAAGCTGTAAAAGAGAATGGCCAAGGAAAAGGCAGAAGGAAAATGAGAGGTAACCACTGAACGAGATAGATGTGGTCATGGAGGTTAAATTGGAGTGGTTCAGTCTAGATGCTACGGCAGGAGAAGGGGGAAGCTGGTGAATCCAGTGGAGTTCAATTTCACCTCAGCTGCCTACTAGTCACGTTCCTGGCCACCACTTTATAAACCCCATTTGCTTATCCCCAGAATGGAGTTATTGATAACATATTTCATACTTACAAAGTACCAAGTGCAATCCCTGCCTCAATTAGCTTTCTCGGTTTCCTTCCCTGAAGAGAATGGGCAAAATTAGTAAATGTTAAACAGATTTTAAAAGGTAAAATTGGATTAGCCCTTTTTTCCTTCAAGAAGACTGTTCAGCCATATAATTTATCATCCAAACTGGAACACTTCATGTTCCAGAACAAAAGGAGGTGCTAAAATAATTTAAATCGTATAATTTTTTTTAAAATTTATTGACCAAAAAATTGTTTTTATCATATTGGTGGACCTATAAATAGTGCTACTCAAAATTAATTTTAAAAATAGATTTTTCTCCAAAATACTAAAAACACGTGTATGAGTATGTGTGTACATTAAAAGGCAAAATTTTTAAAGGATTATCTGAACATTAAAAATTAGAGAAGCGGAGTGACATCAGCATCATGACTGGGTGAGACGCTCTCTTTTATCTCTCCCCTTCAATCTACAACCAGTAAAACATTAATTCAACAAAGGTTCCTCTGCCCAACACACTGGGACACTGGAGAATTCCACATATCTGTACATCTAAAGGTGGCTAAACTGGAACACATAGAGGAGGTGGAACTGGAGGAATAGCAGAGGTGGTGCCTGCAATTGGGGCCCTCTGATTGCAGCAGCTGAGCATACAGCCCCAGAAAACCTGGTAGCAGCAGGGGAGGCTGCACACACACCTCTGGGCTCCCAGCCACAGCAGTTCCCACAGTCACAGATAACTTGGCAGCAGTGGAAGCAAAACCTGTGCTCCCATCCCTCCAGTCGAGGAGGCACCCGAGAATCTGGTACCCCGCTCCCTGACCACACCAGTGCAGCCCATGAACCTGACAACACTGGACATGGCAGAAGTGCCCACAACCCAGGCACCCCCCAACCTTCCACTCCTCCCTGTGGTGGTGGAGCCTGTGGCTCAGGAAATCCCAGATGCAACGTAAGTGCCCGCCATCCTGGTACCCCAGGCAGTGATGCCAGAGACAATAGCAGCAGCAAGGCACAAGTGACCCTGGAGCACAAGCAACGACAATGAGGGCACTGAGCTTCAACTCTGGCAAAGGCAGTGCATGGAAAGTGCTGGTTCTCAGATATAACTAGAAGTAGCTCAAGCAAGAGAAACCAAAAACTTGTGCTATAGCACCACCTTCTGGAAAACAAAAGAAAGGCCTCTAATTTCTAACCTGTTGAATCCTTACACTCAAGTTTAAAAAAGCTTTATGTAAAGATGGTGTTCACTACTTCAAATGTGCCAGAGCAGGGCGGGGAGGGGGGCCAAGATGGCGGAGGAGTAGGAGGACATGGAGTTCATCTCTCCCCACAGATGCATCAAGAATACATCTACAAATGGAACAAGTCTCATAGAGCACTGGCTGAACACTCGCAGAGGACCTCAGACACCTAAAAGGACAAGAAAGATCCCCGCATAGCTGGGTAGGATGAGAGGAAGAAGGGAAAAAGAGGAGAGGAAGTGGGACGGGAACAGCAGCCCTTTGAGGGGCAGCAGAAGGACAGGAGAGGTTCCTGCATCAGGCGAGCCCCCTCACCGGCGGGGAGATCAGATGGGACAGAAGGGGAGCTTTGGGGGCTCTTGCAAGAGAATGCAGCACCAGGTCTGTGACAGGACAGAATGAGACCTACACCGACAGTCCGTACCCCAGCCTGAGACGTGTGTCCCCGGTGCAGACGGGGGCTGGGTGCTGGAAGGAGGGGTTTGGGGAGCAAGCCCAGGGAGAGGACTGCTCTTGGTTGCGAGGAGACAGCCTGAGGGGATAGGAGTGAGGCAATCCGCAACCGGATAGTGTGGAAGAAACCCGACTGCCATGGAAGTAAAGTGCCATCGTTAAGTGACACGCAAGGGGCAGAGCTGCCATTACAGCCTTTCTCCCCACGCGCTGGCCCCTGCCTCCCTGGCCACTAGGAGGGGCCCCCACCAGGGCGGCTCTCTCGCGCCTGTGACCTGGCGCTAGGAAGGGCCCCTGCTGAGGACAACTCTCTCTTGCCAGTGGCCACTGGCTCCACCACACACCTGTCACCGCCAGGGCTCCAGCGACCCCAGCCGCCCCGGTGCCTCTGCACCCCCTCCTCACCGGGGTGGACTCCTGTGCTCCAGGGCAGCCTCAGGAACAAACCCCTGTGGGTGGCCCACACGTGGAGGTGGGACTGAAAACACAGCTGAGCCCCAGGGACCATGCAACTAAGGAAGAAAGTTTGAAATGTCTCCTCACATCTGCACAAACTGCAAATTGGCACCTGTTCAACCGGCCTTGTAAACTCAGCACCTACAGAACATCTAAACAGACAACAAGTGCTCCTGCAGCCAAGACAGGCTTAGCTTTAGCAGCTATAGACTTTGTGAGCACATACACATGGGGGTTGGGCCAGGCTAGAGTTGAAGCTGCCCCATAGCATGCGCAGCAGGTCCAGATCCATGATTACTGCAATCCTGGGACCTGACTTAGGTGGATCTACACTGGTGGCCTGTTGAAAACAACATCTGAGAGACACCAGGGTCAATTGCTGGCATACCCACAGTTAAGGTGGGGCCTAGAGCAGTGCCAGCAACAGTGTAATCTGAGAGCTCACACAACGGGTGAAAGGTGACGCAACAGAGTACAGCCACAGGTGAACAGGTCCAGAGAAGGAATACTCAGTGGCTTCCCTCCCAGTGGGGGTGCTCCAGTCCCACCTACCTCACACCGCCGATTAGATACACTGCTAAGAAACAGATCTGGGGGCATCTACTCCAACAAATAAGGAGCAGATCCTACCTCTGACAGGGCAGTAACAACCACAGAGCAAAGGGGAGGCCCTGCTCAATATCCAGTGCAGCCTCTGGTCACCACAACATCAGTCACACCTCCTATAAAGGGGATAATGGCCAGCATACACTGAGGAAAGAGGTGGAATACATCTATGGTAAAAACAACCCTCACACCAAAAACTATTAAACCCAAACAGGCTACACAGGGAAGTTCCCAAATAAAATAGCCCTCCGAGACAGTCTGAGGGTCTGGCATTGGGCAGAAGAACCCCCAGAGCATTTAGCCTTGAAGGCCATCAGGGCCTGAGTGCATGAGCTCCACAGGGCAGGAGAAACAGAGACTCCACTCTTGGAGGGCACACACAAGGTCTCACGTGCACTGGGATCCGGCACAAATCAATAGCACCATAGGAACCAGGACTACACTTACCTAGGGGTCTTAAAGTGTCTCCTGGGAAGGTGAAGGTTGACTATTGCTCACTGTGAGGGCAAGGACACTGGTAGCAGAAGTCCCAGGGAATATTGATCAGAGTGAGATCTCCCGGAGGTCCACACTTCTCCACCAAGACCCAGCCCCACCCAACAAACTGCAGGCTCCAGAGCTGGAATGCCTCAGTCCAGACAACCACCACGATAGGAACACAGGCCCACCCATCAGAAGACAGACTGCCTAAAGTGATACTTAGCTCACAGCCACCTCAAAACACACCCTTTGACATGGCCCTGCCCATCAGAGGGACAAGACCCAGCTCCACCCAAGAGACGGCAGGCACCAGTCCCTCCCACTGGAAGCCTGCACAAGCCCCTGGACCAATCTCACCTACCAGGGGACAGACACCAGAAGCAAGAGGAATTATGATCCTGCAGCCTGTGGAAAGGAGACCACAAACACAGAAAGTTAGACAAAATGAGATGACAGAGAAATATGTTGTAAATGAAGAAACAAGAAAAAAACCCACAAGAACAACTAAATGAAGAAGAGATAGACCATCTACCTGAAAAAGAATTCAGAGTAATGATAGTAAAGATGATCCAAAATCTCAGAAAAAGAGTGGAGGCACAGATGGAGAAGATACAAGAAATGTTTAACAAGGACCTAGAAGATTTAAAGAACAAACAAACAAAGATGAACAATACAATAACTGAAATGAAAAATACACTAGAAGGGATCAGTAGCAGAATAACTGAGGCAGAAAAGGAATAAGTGAGCTGGAAGACAAAGTGGTACAAATCACTGCCACAGAACAGAATAAAGAAAAAAGAATGAAAAGAAATGAGGAGAGTCTCAGAGAATTTGGGACAATATTAAACGCACCAACATTTGCATTATAGGGGTCCCCAAAGGCAAAGAGAAAGAGAAAGGGCCTGAGAAAACATTTGAAGATATTATAGCCAAAACCTTTCCCAACGTGAGAAAAGAAACATTCACTCAAGTCCAGGAAGTGCAGACAATCCAATGCAGGATGAACTCAAGGAGGAACACACCAAGACACATATTAATCAAACTGACAAAAATTAAAGACAAAGAAAAAATAGTAAAAGCAACAAGGGAAAAGCAACAAATAACATACAAGGGAATCCCCATAAGGTTATCAGCTGATTTTTCAGCAGGACAGAAGGGAGTGGCACAATATATTTCAAGTGATGAAATGGAAAAACATATAACCAAGAATACTCTACCCAGCAAGTCTCTCATTCAGATTCGAAGGAGAAACTGAAAGCTTTACAGAGAAGCAAAAGCTAAAAGAATACAGCACCACCAAACCAGATTTACAACAAATGCTAAAAGAACTTCTCTAGGTGGGAAAGAGACCAGCAACGTAAAACAACATTGTACATACATAGACTGCTAAATCAAAACCTCATGGGAAATGCAAACCCCAAAACTACAATAGATACACAAACAAAAAGAAAAAGCAATGCAAACACAACACTAAAGATGGTCATTAAACCACAAGAGAAGAGAACAAAAGAGGAAGGGAAGAAAAAAGACCTACAAAAACAAACACAAAACAATTAATAAAATGGCAATAAGAACACATATATTTATAATTACCTTAAATGTAAATGGTTTGCTCCAACCAAAAGACACGGACTGGCTGAATGGATACAAAAACAAGACTTTCATATATGCTGTCTACAAGAGACCAACTTCAGACCTAGGGACACATACAGACTGAAAGTGAGGGGATGGAAAAATATATTCTATGCAAATGAAAATCAAAAGAAAGCTAGAGTAACAATACTCATATCAGACAAAATAGACTTTAAAATAAAGACTGTTACAAGAGACAAGGAAGGACACTACATAATGATCAAGGGATCAATCCAAGAAGAAGATATAACAATTGTAAATATATATGCACCCAATATAGGAGCAGCTCAATATATAAGGCAAATGCTAACAGCCATAAAAGGAGAAATTGACAGTAACACAATAATAGTGGGGGACTTTAATACACCACTTACACCAATGGACAGATCATCCAGACAGAAAGTTAATAAGGAAACCAATTCTTAAATGACACATTAGACCAGGTAGACTTAACTGATATCTATAGGACATTCCATTCAAAAGCAGCGGAATACACTTTCTTCTCAAGTGCACACGGAATATTCTCCAGGATAGATCACATCATGGCCCACAAATCAAGCCTCAGTAAACTTAAGAAAACTGAAATCATATCAAGCATCTTTTCCAGCCACAAAGCTATGAGATTAGAAAAAAATTGCAGCATTATTTACAATAGCTAAGCTATGTAAAAAACCTACATGTCCATCAACAAATGAATGGATAAAAAAGAAGTAATACATAAACATACAATGAAATATTACTCAACATAAACAAAGATGAAATCTTGCCATTTACATCAACATGGATGGACCTTGAAGGTTAATACTCAGTGAATGTTTCACTAATGCTAAGTGAAATAAGTCAGACAGAGAAGGGCAAATACTGTGTGATTTCACTCATATGTTGAATATTAAAAATATATAATAAATAAATGAACAAATCAAACCAAACTAAAACAAACATGTAGATATAGAGAACACATTAGAGGTAGCCAGAGGGGAATGGTCAGGGGAAGGGTGAAATGGTGATAGATGGAAACTAAATTTTTGGTGAACATGCTGTACAGTATATAGAAGTAGAAATATAATGTTGCATACATGAAACATATAATATTATAAACCAATGTGACTTCAATAACAAATTTTTAAAATAACAGAAGCAGAACTATTATTCTTGGTACGTATTAAAGTAATTTGATCAGTGTCTTATTACCTGTCTATTATTACCTGTCAATAAAGCATCACTTGTGTTTTCTAAAGAATGTATTTTTTTCCAATAGAGTCTTATTATTTTGAATTTTTCCACGAAATTGGCTATAATCTTTAAACTACATTTGTGGTGAATAATTATAAATCTTTTACATTTTCAATTGACTCTTTGTAGACTATAATATTTTTAATTGAGCAACTAGTCACTCTACAGCTGCTGATGTACCTGATAAGCTCAGAAAAAATTCTAAATGAAAGATACTTTAAGTACTATATTTTGTTTGTTTGTTTTGTTTTTTTTAACATCTTTATTGGAGTATAATTGTTTTACAATAGTGTGTTAGTTTCTGCTTTATAACAAAGTGAATCAGCTATACATATATATATATACCCATATCTCTCCCCTCTTGCCTCTCCCACATTCACACCCTCCCTATCCCACCCGTCTAGTTGGTCACAAAGCACTAAACTAATGTCCCTGTGCTATGCAGCTGCTTCCCACTAGCTATTCTTTTACATTTGGTAGTGTATATAGGTCCACGCCACTGTCTCACTTTGTCCCAGCTTACCCTTCCCCCTCCCCGTATCCTCAAGTCCATTCTCTAGTAGGTCTGCATCTTTATTCCCGTCATGCCCCTAGGTTCTTCATGACCATTTCATTTTTGTTTTTTAGATTCCATATATATGTGTTAGCATACGGTATTTGTTTTTCTCTTTCTGACTTACTTCACTCTGTATGACAGACTCTAGGTCCATCCACCTCACTACAAATAACTCAGTTTCGTTTCTTTTTATGGCTGAGTAATATTCCATTGTATATATGTGCCACATCTTCTTTATCCATTCATCTGTTGATGGACACATAGGTGGTTTCCATGTCCTGGCTATTGTAAATAGAGCTGCAATGAACACTGTGCTACATGACTCTTTTCGAATTATGGTTTTCTCAGGGTATATGCCCAGTAGTGGGATTGCTGGGTCGTATGGTAGTTCTATTTTTAGTTTTTTAAGGAACCTCCATACTGTTCTCCATAGTGGCTGTATCAATATACATTCCCAACAACAGTGCAAGAGGGTTCTCTTTTCTCCACACCCTCTCCAGCATTTATTGTTTGTAGATTTTCTGATGATGGCCATTCTGAGCAGTGTGAGATGATACCTCAGTGTAGTTTTGATTTGCATTTCTCTAATGATTAATGATGTTGAGCATTCTTTCATGTGTTTGTTGGCAATCTGTATATCTTCTTTGGAGAAATGCCTATTTAGGTCTTCTGCCCATTTTTGGATTGGGTTGTTTGTTTTTTTGATATTGAGCTACATAAGCTGCTTGTAAATTTTAGACATTAATCCTTTGTCAGTTGCTTCATTTGCAAATATTTTCTCCCATTCTGAGGGTTGTCTTTTGGTCTTGTTTATGGTTTCCTTTGCTTTGCAAAAGCTTTTAAGTTTCATTAGGTCCCATTTGTATATTTCTGTTTTTATTTCCATTTCTCTAGTAGGTGGGTCAAAAAGGATCTTGCTGTGATTTATGTCATAGAGTGCTCTGCCTTTGTTTTCCTTTGATAGTTTGATAGTATCTGGCCTTACATTTAGGTCTTTAAACCATTTTGAGTTTATTTTTGTGTATGGTATTAGGGAGTGTTCTAATTTCATTCTTTTACATGAAGCTGTCCAGTTTTCCCAGAACCACTAAATGAAGAGGCAGTCTTTTCTCTGCTGTATATTTTTGCCTCCTCTATCAAAGATAAGGTGACCATATGTGCATGAGTTTATCTCTGGGCTTTCTATCCTGTTCCATTGATCTATATTTCTGTTTTTGTGCCAGTACCATACTGTCTTGATTACTGTAGCTTAGTAGTATAGTCTGAAGTCACGGAGCCTGATTCCTCCAGCCCCATTTTTCGTTCTCAAGATTGCTTTGGCTATTCAGGATCTTCTGTGTTTCCATACAAACTGTGAGATTTTTTTTTCTAGTTCTGTGAAAAATGCCAGTGGTAGTTTGATAGGGATTGCATTGAATCTGTAGATTGGTTTGGGTAGTACAGTCATTTTCACAATGTTGATTCTTCCCATCCAAGAACATGGTATATCTCTCCATCTATTTGTATCATCTTTAATTTCTTTCATCAGTGTCTTATAATTTTCTGCATTCAGGTCTTTTGTCTCTTTAGGTAGGTTTATTCCTAGATATTTTATTCTTTTTGTTGCAATGGTAAATGGGAGTGTTTTCTTAATTTCACTTTCAGATTTTTCATCATTAGTGTATAGGAATGCAAGAGATTTCTGTGCACTAATTTTGTATCCTGCTACTTTACCAAATTCATTGATTAGCTCTAGTAGTTTTCTGGTAGTATCCTTAGGATTCTCAATGTATAGTATCATGTCATCTGCAAACAGTGACAGCTTTACTTCTTCTTTTCCACTTTGGATTCCTTTTATTTCTTTTTCTTCTCTGGTTGCTGTGGCTAAAACTTCCAAAACTATGTTGAATAGTAGTGGTGAGACTGGGCAACCTTGTCTTGTTCCTGATCTTAGTGGAAATAGTTTCAGTTTTTCACCATTGAGGATGATGTTGGCTGTGGGTTTGTCATATATGGCCTTTATTATGTTGAGATAAGTTCCCTCTATGCCTACTTTCTGGAGGGTTTTTATCGTAAGTGGGTATTGAATTTTGTCAAAAGCTTTCTCTGCATCTATTGAGATGATCATATGGTTTTTCTCCTTCAATTTGTTATTATGGTGTATCACATTGATTGATTTGCGTATGTTGAAGAATCCTTGCATCCCTGGGATAAACCCCACTTGATCATGATGTACGATCCTTTTAATGTGCTGTTGGATTCTGTTTTCTAGTATTTTGTTGAGGATTTTTGCATCTATGTTCATCAGTGATATTGGTCTGTAGTTTTCTTTCTTTGTGACATCTTTGTCTGATTTTGGTATCAGGGTGATGGTGGCCTCGTAGAATGAGTTTGGGAGTGTTCCCCCCTCTGTTATATTTTGGAAGAGTTTGAGAAGGATAGGTGTTAGCTCTTCTGTAAATGTTTGGTAGAATTTGTCTGCGAAACCATCTGGTCCTGGGCTTTTGTTTGTTGGAAGATTTTTAATCACAGTTTCAATTTCACTGCTTGTGATTAGTCTGTTCATATTTTCTATTTCTTCCTGGTTCAGTCTCAGAAGGTTGTGCATTTCTAAGAATGTGTCCATTTCTTCCAGGTTGTCCATTTTATTGGCATGTAGTTACTTGTAGTAATCTCTCATGATTCTTTGTATTTCTGCAGTGTCAGTTGTTACTTCTCCTTTTTCATTTCTAATTCTATTGATTTGAGTCTTCTCCCTTTTGTTCTTGACGAGTCTTGCTAATGGTTTATCAATTTTGTTTATCTTCTCAAAGAACCAGCTTTTAGTTTTATTCATCTTTGCTATCGTTTCCTTCATTTCTTTTTCATTTATTTCTAATCTGATCTTTATGATTTCTTTCCTTCTGCTACCTTTGCGTTTTTTTGTTCTTCTTTCTCTAGTTCCTTTATGTGTAAGGTTAGATTGTTTATTTGAGATGTTTCTTGTTTCTTAAGGTAGGATTGTATTGCTATAAACTTCCCTCTTACAACTGCTTTTGCTGCATCCCATAGGATTTGGGTCGTCGTGATTTCGTTGTCATTTGTTTCTAGGTATTTTTTGATTTCCTCTTTGATTTCTTCAGTGATCTCTTGGTTATTAAATAGTGTATGGTTTAGCATCTATGTGTTTGTATTTTTTACAGACTTTTTCTGTAATTGATATCTAGTCTCATAGCATTGTGGTTGGAAAAGATACTTGATATGATTTCAATTTTTGTAAATTTACCAAGGTTTGATTTGTGACCCAAGATATGATCTATCCTGGAGAATGTTCCATGAGCACTTGAGGAAAATGTGTATTTTGTTGTTTTTGGGTGGAATGTCCTATAAATATCAATTAAGTCCATCTTGTTTAATGTATCCTTTAAAGCTTGTGTTTCCTAATTTATTTTCGTTTTGAATGATCTGTCCATTGGTGAAAGTGGGGTTTTAAAGTTCCCTACTATGATTGTGTTACTGTTGATTTCCCCTTTTATGGCTGTTAGTATTTGCCTTATGTTTTGAGGTGTTCCTATGTTGGGTGTATATATATTTACAATTGTTATGTCTTCTTCTTCGATTGATCCCTTGATCATTAGGTAGTTTCCTTCTTTGTCTCTTGTAATAGTCTTTGTTTTAAAGTCTATTTTGTCTGATACGAGAATTGCTACTCCAGCTTTCTTTTGATTTCCATTTGCATGGAATATCTTTTTCCATCCCCTCACTTTCAGTCTGTATGTGTCTCTAGGTCTGAAGTGGGTCTCTTGTAGACAGCATATATACGGGTCTTGTTTTTGTATCAATTCAGCCAGTCTATGTCTTTTGGTTGGAGCATTTAATCCATTTACATTTAAGGTAATTATTGATATGTATGTTCCTATTATCATTTTCTTAATTGTTTTGTGTTTCTTGTTACACGTCTTTTCCTTCTCTTGTGTTTCCTGCCTAGGGAAGTTTCTTTAGCATGTATTGTGAAGCTGGTTTGGTGGTGCTGAATTCTCTTAGCTTTTGCTTGTCTGTAAAGGTTTTAATTTCTCCATCAAATCTGAATGAGATCCTTGCTGGGTAGAGTAATCTTGGTTGTAGGTTTTTCCTCTTCATCACTTTAAATATGTCCTGCCACTCCCTTCTGGCTTGCACAGGTTTCTGCTGAAAGATCAGCTGTTAGCCTTATGGGGATTCCCTTGTATGTTATTTGTTGTTTTCCCCTTGCTGCTTTTATTATTTTTTCTTTGTATTTAATTTTTGATAGTTTGATGAATATGTGTCTTTGCGTGTTTCTCCTTGGATTTATCCTGTATGGGACTCTCTGTGCTTCCTGGACTTGATTAACTATTTCCTTTCCCATATTAGGGAAGTTTTCAACTATAATCTCTTCAAATATTTTCTCAGTCCCTTTATTTTTCTCTTCTTCTTCTGGGACCCCTGTAATTCGAATGTTGGTGCATTTAATGTTGTCCCAGAGGTCTCTGAGACTGTCCTCATTTATTTTCATTCTTTTTTCTTTATTCTGCTCTGCAGTAGTTATTTCCACTGTTTTATCTTCCAGGTCACTTATCCTTTCTTCTGCCTCAGTTATTCTGCTATTGATCCATTCTAGAGAATTTTAAATATCATTTATTGTGTTGTTCATCACTGTTTGTTTGCTTTTAGTTCTTCTAGGTCCTTGTTAAATGTTTCTTGTATTTTCTCCATTCTATTTCCAAGATTTTGGATCATGTTTACTCTCATTATTCTGAATTCTTTTTCAGGTAGACTGCCTATTTCCTCTTCATTGGTTTGGTCTGGTGGGTTTTTACATTGCTCCTTCATCTGCTGTGTGTTTCTCTCTCTTCTCATTTTGCTTAACTTACTATGTTTGTGGTCTCCTTTTTGCAGGCTGCAGGTTTGTAGTTCCCATTGTTTTTGGCGTCTGCCCCCAGTGGCTAAGGTTGGTTCAGTGGGTTGTGTAGGCTTCCTGGTGGAGAGGACTAGTGCCTGTGTTCTGGTGGATGAGCCTGGATCTTGTCTTTCTGTTAGCAGGTCCATGTCTGGTGGTGTGTTTTGGGGTGTCTGTGGCCTTATTATGATTTTAGGCAGCCTCTGTGCTAATGGATGGGGTTTTGTTCCTGTGTTGCTAGTTGTTTGGCATAGGGTTTCCAGCACAGTAGCTTGCTGGTCGTTGAGTGAAGCTGGGTCTTGGCGTTGAGATGGAGATCTCTGGGAGATTTTTGCCATTTGATATTATGTGGAGCTGGGAGGTCTCTTGTGGACCAGTGTCCTGAACTTGGCTCTCCCACCTCAGAGGCACAGCCCTGATGCCTGGCTGGAGCACCAAGAGTCTGTCATCCACATGGCTCAGAATAAAAGGGAGAAAAGAAAGAAAGAAAGAAGAACATAAAATAAAATAAAATAAAGTTATTAAAATAAAGAATAATTATTTTTAAAAAATTTTAAGTAATAAAATAAAAAGAAAGAAAGAAAGAAGAGAGCAACCAAACCAAAAAACAAATCCACGAATGATAACAAGCGCTAAAAACTATACTAGAAAAACCAAAAATGGACAGACAGAACTCTAGGACAAATGGTAAAAGCAAAGCTATACAGACAAAATCACACACAGAAGCATACACATACACACTCACAAAAAGAGAAAAAGGGAAAAATATATATATATCATTGCTCCCAAAGTCCACCTCCTCAATTTGGGATGATTTGTTGTCTGTTCAGGTATTCCACAGATGCAGGATACATCAAGTTGATTGTGGACATTTAATTCACTGCTCCTGAGGCTGCTGGGAGAAATTTCCCTTTCTCTTCTTTGCACAGCTCCTGGGGTTCAGCTTTGGATTTGGCCCCACCTCTGTGTGTAGGTTGCCTGAGGGGGTCTGTTCTTTGCTCAGACAGGACAAGGTTAAAGGAGCAGCTGATTCGGGGGCTTTGGCTCACTCAGGTCAGGGGGAGGGAGGGGTACGGAGTGCAGGGCAAGCCTGCGGCGGCAGAGCCCAGCATGACGTTGCAACAGCCTGAGACATGCTGTGCGTTCTCCCAGGGAAGTTATCCCTGGATCACGGGACCCTGGCAGTGGTGGGCTGCACAGTCTCCCATGAGGGGAGGTGTGGACAGTGACCTGTGCTTGCACACAGGCTTTTTGGTGGCAGCAGCAGCATCCTTAGCGTCTCATGCCTGTCTCTGGGGTCTGCGCTGTTAACCGCTTCTCACGCCTGTCTCTGGAGCTCCTTTAAGCAGTGTTCTTAATCCCCTCTCCTAGCGCACCAGGAGACAAAGAGGTAAGAAAAAGTCTCTTGCCTCTTCGGCAGCCCCAGACCTTTTCCCGGACTCCCTCCTGGCTAGCTGTGGCACACTAGCCCCCTTCAGGTTGTGTTCACGCAGCCAACCCCAGTCCTCTCCCTGCGATCTGACCTCCGAAGCCCGAGCCTCAGCTCCCAGCCCCCACCCGTCCTGGCGGGTGAGCAGACAATCCTCTCGGGCTGGTGAGTGCTGGTCAGCACCGATCCTCTGTGCGGGAATCTCTCCACTTTGCCCTCCGCGTCCCTGTTGCTGCGCTCTCCTCCGCGGCTCTGAAGCTCCCCCCCTCCGCCACCCGCAGTCTCCGCCCACGAAGGGGCTTCCTAGTGCGTGGAAACCTTTCCTCCTTCACAGCTCCCTCCCAGAGATGCAGGTCCCATCCCTATTATTTTGTCTCTGTTTTTTCTTTTTTCTTTTGCCCTACCCAGGTACGTGGGGAGTTTCTTGCCTTTTGGGAGGTCTGAGGTCTTCTGCCAGTGTTCAGTGGGTGTTCTGTAGGAGCTCTTCCACATGTAGATATATTTCGGATGTATTTGTGGGGAGGAAGGTGCTCTCCACGTCTTACTCTTCCCCCATCTTGAAGCTCCTTTTGCACCACCCTAGTCTCGAAGCCTTTCAGTACTATTTTGTGTGTGTGTGTGTGTTGACACGTGTGAATATTTTAACCCAATATTGTCGTTTTGCCTTTATTCAGACTGACTTCATTTCACAAATATTTTTTGAAAGCAAAACTTGTCAGATAAGTTGTTTTTATTTATGATTTGTTTGCCATATTTAGATGCTGTAAAATTAAAGGATTTCTCATTCATTCTATTCCAATACAGAATATAAATTTGCATAATTAAAAGTAGGAATTTCATTGAAAGTTGAGATATTCCAAGTTAAATCATGCATGATTTGAACTTCATTGTTTAATTTGTTTAGTTCTCTTGTTTTTGTTGGGATAAATTTCAGTGTCTTTCTGTTTGCAAGTTTTGTTTTCAATCCTTGTATTTCAAATTCAACAAATAAAAAACCTGAAGTTGTTGGCTCCATCAAACACATCGATCCAAGGTTTCCAACTCTATTAGTTTCCTGTGGTCACTATAAAAAATTACTGCACATTTGGTGGCCTAAAACACAGATTTATTCTCACAGTTCTGGAAACCAAAATTCTGAAATCTATTTCACTGGGCCAAAATCAAAGTGCCAGCAGGACTATGTCCCCTCTAGAGACTCTAGGGGAGAAACTCCCTTGGCTCTTTCAGCTTCTGGTGGCCGCCAGCAATCCTTGGCCTTTGGCTTCATCATTCCACTCTCCGATCCCAAGGTCACATTGCCTCCTCCTCTGCTGTCTGTGTCAAATTTCCCTCTGTCTGTGTCAAATTTCCCTCTGTCTGTGTCAAATTTCCCTCTGTCTCTCTTATAAGAATAAAAATATGTGTGAATGCATACAGGGTCCACCTGGATAATCCAGGACAAGCTGACCATCTCAAGATCCTCAACTTAACCACACCCACAAAGTCCTTTTTTGCCATATAAAGTAACTAACATTCACAAGTTCCAGGGATTAGAACCTAGATATCATTGGCAGTCATTATTTAGCCTATTACACAAAATAATACTGAACAGAATGCCATCAAAATTTAGAAGATGCATTCACAAAATACTCATTTCTACTGTAAGACACACAGGGTGATTTATGAACTAATTCTTTAAAAGCTGGAGGAAATGTGTGTACCACCAACTAAAATTAGTTTGTTTTTAATGTCAGCTTCATCACAAAATTTTTTGACTCAGTTACTCTGAAGTTGTATATAAAATATTTATAATTTTTGACAAGGACATCTTTTATTTCAATTGGGAAAATATCACAGCTTGTTTGAATTGTGTTTGGACCACAACGAGTTCCAAGTATACTATTGCTCCTCACACTTCTTAACAGAAACGTTGTTTTTACCACAACACTGTGCTCAACCAAAATAAGTATCCATATTACTGCAAAATCAAATAACTTTCTTCAATGTTGAAATTTTTAGTAGTGTTTACAATAATATTCGTGGTACTATTTCACCTCCAACACTGCAGCAAAAAGAACTTCCAATCATTACTGGAAAGAACTAACTTTCTATTTGAAACAACTGATAACTGATATAAAGATGGTATCATTTACATTAATGAACCCAACATTGTGGCTTCACTATTTTTTTAATTTTTGTTTTTTTGTAGAGCAGTTTTAGATTCACAGCAAAATTGAGAAGAAGGTACAGAGATTCTCCATGAACTGTCTACCTTCATACATGCACAACCTCCCTCACTATCAACGTCCCCTACCAGATGCTGTGTTTGTTATTATTGATGAATCTACACTGACACATTACACAGTCAAAGCTCCTGGTTTACATCATAGTCTTGGTGTTATACATTCTATGGGTTTTGGCAAATGCATAGTGACAGATACTGTGCCTTCACATTTTGTATGTACTCAAGAAAACTTGCAAGCAGAAACAAATGAAATTCATTTAGTAGAATAGTCATTGGACCTAAATGAAAAAGGCATGCTTCACAGAGTGATATGTAAATGCATATTCTGCAGCTGCATTTTTTAAATTGTCACCTTTGAGCATTGTCTCTTAAAGTAACTATTAAGTTTTGAAATAGATGCTGGTTTCTTCAGCGGATTTGCACTTTCTGATTTGCACATGGTCAGTGTTATCCCCAGGGTGGATGTTAAATGTGGACAAAAATTTTGGGCAAGTTTCATGTTCATCTTTAATTTTCTTTGGTAAATGAAAGTCAGTACTTAAATTTTTGATTAAAATGCACTTTTTGAGTTTCTTACTTCTGAAGAGGCTTACTAACAATCAAAAAGTATTACCAAATAATAAAACAAATAAATAGTTGTAGATTTGTGCTGTACAATAAACATCAAAACCATTGTGACAAGAAACTCTAAACCCCTACTTCCTATACATGTTTCAAATAGACCATATTAGTTTCCTACTGCTGCTGTAACAAATTACCACAAACTTAGTGGCTTAAAACCACACAAATTTATTCTTCTATAATTTTGAGTCTCAGAAGTCCAAAATCAGTCTCACATTTCTGCAGGACTAGTTCCTTCTGGTGGGCCCTAAGGAAGCACCTGTTGCCTTGCCTTTTCCAGCTTCAGAGGCTGCCTTGCATTTCTTGGTTCACTGACTATTCCTTGCAATGCTCCAATGTCTTGCTTCTGTCCTCACATTTTCTGCTACTCATTCTGGCAGGAATGACTACATCAAACACATCTTCCCTCCACCACTGAGTATTTTAAATTATTATTACAACACTGTCATGAACTACTGCATACTCTAAATTTTGGCCACTCTTTTACTTTTTTTCTTAGATAAAGCAGTAGGGGAGAATTTGGAGGCAAAAGGGCATGAACTTTTAGATATATACAGTTGATAATCATTATTTGTGGCAGTTATGTTCTACAAAAGTCACAGCAAAGACTGATTTAGTGAATACTAAAGCACTGCTCCCATGAGAAATAGAAAGTTAGGATCTCACAAGCCTCTCGGCAACATATTTTCGTCAACTAATCAATATATAACCTTGTTTTATGTGTGTTTCTGTTTTAAAATCTCTTATTTAATGTATATAAGTTTGATTCATATATATATATGAATATATGTATATATACATATGAATATATATGTGAATCTATGGTTGATTCATTAACATTGAACTCATGCCAACAGCACTGTAACTCATGCCTGAACCAAGCTTATCTCATGCACATGCTTTCTCAGGAAGCCAACTCACAGCCTTCTTGTGCTTGGGAATACTGGACAGCACTGCATTTGGGGGCCATTTTAAACAGCAAAGTGACCAACAAAAAGCACAAAAATGAGAAAAACATAGCACTAACTAGACCAAGAAAAGGACACTTGTTTACAGAATGAGAGCTAAAACAAGAAGGCCAAGCTTGCCTTGTTTGAACTCAGCTAGGAGCATGTGTGTCAAGCAACCCAAATTTTTCACCACTGTGCACATGTTCACAAATGGACCACAAAAGCACTGTCAGTATTAATTCGGGGTTACAAATAAATTTTAGCGAGTAGGTGAACTAGCCAATATGGAATCTGTAAATAATTAAGATTGACTGTATTACAAAACACTTTTCTAGAAAAGTTGTACAAATTTTCACAACTAGTAATTGTATGGGGATACTCTTTCAGCAATGAGTGTTTTCATTTCAAAAAATTGCTCAACTAACAGTTTCTTTTTTTGAAGGTACCTCATCGTTTAGTTTAAATTTCTTCTGTTACTACTGTAGTCAGTTTTTTAACCCATTTATTAATTTGGTTTTTTGTTCCTGAACTTTGTTAATTTTTCTAATAGGTTTTAGTGTTTTTGTATCAATTTGAATGAGCTTTGTATGTATCTAGTTTATCAAGCTTTGATATAATGAATGTAAATATTTTTTCCAGTTTTTCTGTTTGCCTTATAGCTGAATTTGTAGTATATTTTGACATGCAGGTATTTTGCATTTTTTATGGAACACTCAAATCTGTCAACTTTTCCCTTTGGCTGTTTCAAGATATTTGGAAGCAAAAGAAAGAGACAGGGGTATAGTTTGAGGGACAAGGAGAATCCAGGGAAGTTTTATTCCAGTGTCTTTGCTCTTCTTCTTTCTCTCCTTCTCTCTTGCCCTCCCTCCCTCCATTTCTCCCTCCCTCTACCCCTCTCTCCCTCTATTCCTTCCTTTCTTCCTTCCTTCCTTCCCTCTTTCCTTTCCTTCTTTTTTTTTAAATGCTAAAACTTAAACTTTTTATTGACATAGAAGTAGATTTGAAAAGGCACCAAAGATACAAGAGAAAAAGTGTTGGATGGAGTAAAGTCCCAGAAGAAACAAGAATGAATGTCATGGATAGTTTAGATTTGGCAAGAAATAGGACAGAGTTTATATTTTAAACTGGGGATATGGAAGTGAGGAGCAATTAAGGAGACCCAAGGAAAGGGATCTTATTCTTTTCTGGAGTCTCTATTCTTCAGAGGGCCTGGCACATGGTTGGTGGGTGCTCAACAAATCCTTCAGGGGTTGAAGGTTTAATGTGTAGCCGGGTTATAATCAAGGACTCTCTCCTAAACCACATTTATAAAAGGATTGCAGCTTTATTGAGGTATAACACATTTTTTTTGTACTACAATGAGTCTTTTGTTTCTTTGAATACCATGCCTGCCAAGTAAATATTTGAAAGAGTATTTTATTGACTGAAGCAATACAATAGATGGGTGCATCTTTAGCTCATTGAGATGAAAAGTCTCAATCATTATCCCCTAAAATTTTCTTTAGAAACCAAGAATGAAAGGAAAAGACTGCTATTTAGTTTGTTCCTGCTCAATAACAGATGGATAACTGCCTTTCCAGTCAAAAAACCTCACTTATAGGACTTTACTACTGTACTGCAGACTGAATTGCTGAGAAAACCATCACCTAGAATTCTGTGGATCAAGCCAGATTGATTTGTCATATCAACCAGGTCCTGTACAGTGTGCAAGAGGATGGCAAAGCCTAGATTAAATAAAACGTGTATGTCCTTGCAATTGTCAAACCAACCAGAAAAGATGATGAAAATAGTCACTTCCTCACAATAGTAAAAGATGTGTTACTTTTCATTTTAATTTAAGCTATTACTAATATATTTCACAGTTTTTACAAGGTGAGAGCGCTTTGCACTTTGTCTTTTTTAAAAATCATTAATCATGAAAATTATCAGTATAACTTATGAATTTTGATTTTGGAATATGTATCTATATATAGTTCTATCTGATGTATGAATAAACACACAAAACAAAACTATGGATTTAGATTTATACTCTGTAGTTATTTTTTGGGAGGGGTGGAATTTAAACTGACTACTTTTTTTTTTTAATTGAAGTATACTTGATTTACTATATTGTGTTAGTTTCAGGTGTAAGAAAAGTGATTCATTTATATATATATATATTTTCAGATTATTTTGCATTATAAGTTATTATAAGATATTGAATATAGTTCCTTTTGCTATACAGTAAATCCTTGTTGCTTATCTATTTTTATGTGTAATAGTTTATATCTGTTAATCCCATACTCCTAATTTATCTGCTCCTCTCCCTTTCCCCTTTGGTAACCATAAGTTTGTTTTCTATGTCTGGGGTCTGTTTCTGTTTTGTATTATTTTTCAGATTCCACATATAAATGATATCATATAGTATTTGTCTTTCTTTGCCTTACTTCACTAAGTATAATATTCTTTAAGTCCATCTCTGTTGCTACGAATGGCAATATTTCATTCTTTATGGCTAATATTCCATTATATATATTTATATGCCATATTATATATATATGCCACATCTTCTTAAGCCAGTCATCTGTTGATGGGCACTTGGGTTGTTTCCATGTCTTGGCTATTGTAAATAGTGCTGCTGTGAACATTGGGGTGCATGTGTCTTTTCAAATTAGAATTTTCATCTTTTCTGGACATATACCCAGGAGTGGGATTGCTGGGTCATATGGTAGTTCTATTTTTAGTTTTTTTAAGCAACATACCTACGGTTTTCCACAGTGACTGCACCAATTTACTTTCCCACCAACAGTGTAGGAGAGTTCCCTTTTCTCCACACCCTCTCTAGCATTTATTATTTGTAGACATTTTGCTGATAGCCTCTCTGACCCATGTGAGGTGATACTTCATTGTGGTTTTGATTTGCATTTCTCTAATGATGTTGAATATCTTTTCATGTGCCTATTGACAATCTGTTATGTCTTCTTTGGAGAAGTGTCTATTTAGGTCTGCCCATTTTTTGATTGGGTTATTTCTTTTTTCGATGCTGAACTGTATGTGTCATTTGTATATTTTGGATATTAATTTGTTGTCAGTCACATTTTTGCAAATATTGTATCCCATTCAGTAGATTGTGTTTTTGTTTTTGTTGATGGTTTCCTTTGCTGTGCAAAAGTTTTTAAGTCCCATTTGTTTATTTTTGCTTTTATTTCTTTTGCCTTGGGAGACTGATCTAAGAAAATATTGCTGTGATTTACATCAGAGAATATTATGCCTATGTTCATTTCTAGGAGTTTTATGGTGTCATGTCTTATATTTAGGTCTTTAAAACCATTTTGAGTTTATTTTTTAATATGATGTGAGGGATTGTGCTAACTTTATTGATTTACATGCAGCTGTCCTGCTTTCCCAACACCACTTGTTAAAGAGACAGTCTTTTCTCCATTGTATATTCTTGCCTCCTTTGTCACAGATTGATTGCCCATATAAGTGTGGGTTTATTTCTGGGCTCTCTATTCTGTTCCATTGATCTATATGTCTGTTTTTGTGCCACTACCATGCTGTTTTGTTTGCTATAGCTTTGTAGTATTGTCTGAAGTCTGGGAAGATTATGTCTCCAGCTTTGTTCTTTTCCCTCAGGATTGCTTTGGCAATTCTGGGTCTTTTCTGGTTCCATATAAGTTTTAGAATTATTTGTTCTAGTTCTGTGAAAAATGGCATGGGTATTTTGATATGGATTGCATTAAATCTATAAATTGCTGTTGGTAGTATGGCCATTACAATCCAAAAGCATGGGTTATCTTTCTATTTCTTTGAACTATCTTCAATTTCCTTTATCAAAGTTTATAGTTCTCAGCATATAGGTTTTTCACTTCACTGGTTAAGTTTATTTCTAGGTATTTTATTTTTTGACTCGATTTTAAATGGGAGTTTTTTTTACATTCTCTTTCTGATATTTCATTGTTAGTGTAAAGAAATGGATTTCTGTATGTTAATCTTGTATTCTGCTACATTGCTGAATTCATTTATTAGTTTTAATAGTTTCTGTGTGGAGATTTTAGGTGCCTCTATTTAGAGCATCATTAAACTAACCACATTTTTTATACCAAAATAATCTTAAATGAAATAGGATGAATTTCCATTCTACTGGGATGAGATGATAATAAACTAAATTCTGATTTTAATTATCTTTTGGTCATGTTTATACTTATAATTATTTAGATTCAATTTATTTAGCATATTTCTGCCTCATTTTCTATTACACTGCTTCTAGGAATAAATTATGGTATATCTTGCCAAAATGTAATTTTTGACTATAGTATTTATCTTGTATATCAAATTACAGCCGTATTTGAGCAAAAAGCAACTGTAACAGTGATTCTCACCCCAGTTGGTAGTGGGAGGTAGGGGGGTGTCACATTAGAATCTTTGGGGGAAGTTTAAAAAATAAATCAATGCCTTACTCCATCCTCATGAATTAAATCAGTTTCTGAGGGAGGGCCCCAGGCATTGCCATTTTTATAGAAAGCTTCCCAGGTGATTTTTATGTCTAGCCAGGATTGGTAACCACCAACCTATATAACACAATGGTAATTTTTTCCATATATAAATAAGCAATTCACTACATCCCAGATAAAATGTAGTCATTTTTAGTATGTCTAATGAAAGTACATTGTGCAGTTCTTGTTATGATGCTGTTTAAATCATCTGGGCAGGATTTCACATTATCAATTACTTATGTTATTTTAAATTCTCTAGTTATTTCTCCTATATTTCCTTGAAGTCTTAAAGGGCCTTGATTAGATGGGAGAAATTTTTCATTGCCATTTTATTTTAATAATCAAACATTTTTCAAAAGTAAATTTTCTGTATTACTAACAGCCTTTTGGAGAGAATAGTAAAGTCACAGTTTCTTGGAATGTTGTGATACTTTCCCAAAATAAATTCCCCCTGCCCACCCACCCACACACACACACACACACGTAGCACATATTGTCTACTGCTATTCTTATTTTAACATAAGCAATATGTGACTTTATATTTTCATAATTTTTAGATGTAATTTTAGTGAGATTACTCACTGTCCATTTCAATACTCCCCAATCATAAATGAACATGTATTCCAAAAAATCATCCTAACTTTATGAATACAATAAGTATATCACATAACATTTTCTCATTCTATATAACCTACTTGTCATAGGATAGCAATAGTCAAACCTGAGCTGAAGACCAAGGTATTTGCGTCTAGTTTGCTGTGCTTAAGTCATGGAACTTCTCTATTTCTCAATTATTTAAACTGAAAAAATTGGATCAAAATCTTCACATCATCTAATTTTTCCAGCTGTTTGAATGGCATCCTAGTGTTTTCCTCACTGACTACCCACTATTTTTATTTTACCTTATTTTATTTAGCTATTCATTTAGAACTATTTTAGACTTACAGAAAAGTTGAAAAAATAATACAAAAAGTTCCTTTATAGCTCTCATCCTCCTTCCCCTAACATTATCGTCTTACGTAGTAGTACAATGATCAAGAACAGGAAATAAGCATTCATACAGTATTATTAACTAAACTATAACCTTTCTCTCAAATTTCAGCAATTTTTCCACTATTATCCCTTCTCTGTTCCAGGATTCTATCTGATGTCCCAAACTGCACTTAGTTGTTAATTCCCTCTAGTTGCTTCCAGTCTTTAACAGTTTCTCAGTCTTTCCTTTTTTATGACCTTGACGCTTTTAAAGTGTATTGAGTATTTAAATTATAGAATATTCCTCAATTTGTATTCCTCTGATATTTTCTCATTTTGGGGATGAAATTATACAATTTTGCCAAGAGTAACAAAGAATAATATGGTGTTCTTCTCATTAACATCATATCAAGAGTTTCATGGTGTCTTTACTTATTTTTTTTAACATCTTTACTGGAGCATAATTACTTTACAATGGTGTGTTTGTTTCTGCTTTATAACAAAGGGAATCAGCTATATATAAACATATACCCTCATATCTCCTCCCTCTTGCGTCTCCCTCCCACCTTCCCTATCCCACCCATCTAGGTGGTCACAAAGCACCGAGCTGATCTCCCTGTGCTATGCAGCTGCTTCCCACTAGCTATTTTACATTTGGTAGTATATATATGTCAATGCCACTCTCTCACTTCGTCCCAGCTTTCCTTTCCCCTCCCCATATCCTCAAGTCCATTCTCTATGCCTGTGTCTTTATTCCTGTCCTGCTACTAGGTTCCTCAGAACGTTTTGTTTTTTTTTTTAGATGCCATATATATGTGTTAGCATACGGTATTTGTTTTTCTCTTTCTGACTTACTTCACTCTATATGACAGACTCTATGTCTATCCACCTCACTACAAATAACTCAATTTCGTCTCTGTTTATGGCTGAGTAATATTCCATTGTATATATGTGTCAATTCTTCTTTATCTATTTATCTGTCGATGGACACTTAGATTGCTTCCAGGTCCTGGCTATTTATTTTAAATAGAGCTGCAATGAAGATTGTGGTACATGACTCTCTTTGAATTATGGTTTTCTCAGGGTATATGCCCAGTAGTGGGATTGCTGGGTCATATGGTAATTCTATTTTTAGTTTTTAAAGAACCTCCATACTGTTCTCTACAGTGGCTGTATCAATATACATTCCCACCAACAGTGCAACAGGGTACCCTTTTCTCCACACCCTCTCCAGCATTTACTGTTGGCAAATTTTTTGATGATGGTCATTCTGACTGGTGTGAGGTGATACCTCATTGTGGTTTTGATTTACATTTCTCTAATGATTAGTAATGTTGAGCATCTTTTCATGTGTTTGCTGGCAATCTGTATATCATCTTTGGAGAAATGTCTATTTAGGTCTTCTTCCTATTTTTGGATTGGGTTGTTTGTTTTTATGATGTTGAGCTGCATGAGTTGCTTGTAAATTTTGGAGATTAATAATTTGTCAGTTGCTTCATTTGCAAGTATTTTCATCACTCTGAGGGTTGTCTTTTCATCTTGTTAATGGTTTCCTTCACTGTGCAAAAGCTTTTAAGTTTCATTAGGTCCCATTTGTTTATTTTTGTTCTTATCTCCATATCTCTAGGAGGTAGGTCAAAAAGGGTCTTGCTGTGATTTATGTCATAGAGTGTTCTGCCTATGTTTTTCCCCTAAGAGTTTTATAGTGTCTAACCTTACATTTAGGTCTTTAATGAATTTTGAGTTTATTTTTGTGTATGGTGTTAGGGAGTGTTCTAATTTCATTCTTTTACATGTAGCTGTCCAGTTTTCCAAGCACCACTTACTGAAGAGGCTGTCTTTTTTCCACTGTATATCCTTGTCTCTTTATCAAAAATAAGGTGACCGTATGTGTGTGGGTTTATCTCTGGGCTTTCTATCCTGTTCCGTTCATCTATATTTCTGTTTTTGTGCCAGTATCATACTGTCTTGATTACTGTAGCTTTGTAGTACAGTCTGAAGTCAGGGAGCCTGATTCCTGCAGCTCCATTTTTCTTTCTCAACATTGCTTTGGCTATTCGGGGTCTATTGTGTTTCCATACAAACTGTGAGATTTTTTGTTCTAGTTCTGTGAAAAATGCCAGTGGTAGTTTGATAGGGATTACATTGAATCTGTAGATTGCTTTGGGTAGTAGAGTCATTTTCACAATGTTGATTCTTCCAATCCAAGAACATGGTATATCTCTCCATCTGTTTGTATCACCTTTAATTTCTTTCATCAGTGTCTTATAATTTTCTACGTACAGGTCTTTTGTCTCCTTAGGTAGGTTTATTCCTAGATAGTTTATTCTTTTTGTTGCAATGGTAAATGGGAGTGTTTTCTTAATTTCACTTTTCAGATTTTTCATCATTAGTGTATAGGAATGCAAGAGATTTCTGTGCATTAATTTTGTATCCTGCTACGTTACCAAAGTCATTGATTAGCTCTAGTTGTTTTCTGGTGGCATCTTTAGGATTCTCTATGTATAGTATCATGTCATCTGCAAACAGTAACAGATTTACTTCTTCTTTTCCGATTTGGATTCTTTTTATTTCTTTTTCTTCTCTGATTGCTGTGGTTAAAACTTTCAAAACTATGTTGGATAATAGTGGTGAGAGTGTGCAACCTTGTCTTGTTCCTGATCTTAGTGGAAATGGTTTCAGTTTTTCACCATTGAGGACAATGTTGGCTGTGGGTTTGTCATATATGGCCTTTATTATGTTGAGGAAATTTCCCTCTATGCCTACTTTCTGGAGGGTTTTTATCATAAATGGGTGTTGAATTTTGTCGAAAGCTTTCTCTGCATCTATTGAGATGATCATATGGTTTTTCTCCTTCAATTTGTTAATATGGTGTATCACATTGATTTATTTGCATATATTGAAGAATCCTTACATTCCTGGAGTAAACCCCACTTGATCATGGTGTATGATCCTTTTAATGTACTTTTGGATTCTGTTTGCTAGTATTTTGTTGAGGATTTTTGCATCTATGTTCATCAGTGATATTGGCCTGTAGTTTTCTTTCTTGTGACATCTTTGTCTGGTTTTGGTATCAGGGTGATGGTGGCCTTGTATAATGAGTTTCAGAGTGTTCCTCCCTCTGCTATATTTTGGAAGAGTTTGAGAAGGATAGGTGTTAGCTCTTCTCTAAATGTTTGATAGACTTCACCTGTGAAGCCATGTGGTCCTGTGCTTCTGTTTGTTGGAAACTTTTTAATCACAGTCTCAATTTCAGTGCTTGTGATTGGTCTGTTTATATTTTCTATTTCTTCCTGGTTCAGTCCCGGAAGGTTGTGCTTTTCTAAGAATCTGTCCATTTCTTCCATGTTGTCCATTCTATTGGCATATAGTTGCTTGTAGTAATCTCTCATGATCCTTTGTATTTCTGCAGTGTCAGTTGTTACTTCTTTTTCATTTCTAATTCTATTGATTTGAGTCTTCTCCCTTTTTTTCTTGATTAGTCTGGCTAATGGTTTATCAATTTTGTTTATCTTCTCAAAGAACCAGTTTTTAGTTTTATTCATATTTGCTATTGTTTCCTTCATCTCTTTTTCATTTATTTCTGATCTGATCTTTATGATTTCTTTCTCCTAACTGTGGGGGGTTTTTGTTCTTCTTTCTCTAATTTCTTTAGGTGTAAGATTAGGTTGTTTATTTGAGATGTTTCTTGTTTCTTGAGGTAGGATTGTATTGCTATAAACTTCTGTCTTAGAACTGCTTTTCCTCCATCCTGTAGGTTTTGGGTCATCATGTTTTCATTGTCATATGTTTCTAGGTATTTTTTGATTTCCACTTTGATTTCTTCAGTGATCTCTTGGTTATTTAGTAGTGTATTGTTTAGCCTCCGTGTGTTTGTAATTTTTACAGATTGTTTCCTGTAAGTGATATCTAGTCTTATAGCATTGTGGTCAGAAAAGATACTTGATACAATTTCAATTTTCTTAAATTTACCAAGGCTTGATTGGTGACCCAAATATGATCTATCCTGGAGAATGTTCCATGAGCACTTGAGATGAAAGTGTATTTTGTTGTTTTTGAATGGAATGTCCTATAAATATCAATTAAATCCATCTTGTTTAATGTATCATTTAAAGCTTGTGTTTTCTTTTTATTTTCATTTTGGATGATCTGTCCATTAGTAAAGTGTGGTGTTAAACTCCCTTACTATGATTGTGTTACTGCCAATTTCCCCTTTTATGGCTGTTAGCATTTGCCTTATGCATTGAGGTGCTCCTATGTTGGGTGCATAAATATTTACAATTGTTATATCTTCTTCTTGAATTGATCCCTTGATCATATTTAGTGTCCTTCTGTGTCTCTTGTAATAGTCTTTATTTTAAAGACTATTTTGTCTGATATGAGAATTGCTACTCCAGCCTTCTTTTGATTTCAGTTTGCATGGAGTATCTTTTTCCTTCCCCTCACTTTCATTCTGTATGTGTCCCTAGGTCTGAAGTGGGTCTCTTGTAGACAGCATATATACAGGTCTTGTTTTCATATCCATTCATCCAGTCTATGTATTTTGGTGAGAGCCTTTAATCCATTTACATTTAAGGTAATTATTAATATGTATGTTCCTATTACCATTTTCTTAATTGTTTTGAGTTTTTGTTGTAGGTATTTTCCTTCTCTTGTGTTTCCTGCCTAGAGAAGTTCCTTTGGCATTTGTTGTAAATCTGGTTTGGTGGTGCTGAATTCTCTTAGCTTTTGCTCGTTCTTAGCTTTTGCTTGTCTGTAAAGGTCTTAATTTCTCCATTGAATCTGAATGAGGTCCTTGCTGGGTAGAGTAATCTTGTCTGTAGGTTTTTCCCTTTCATGGCTTTGAATATGTCATGCCACTCCCTTCTGGCTTGCAGAGTTTCTGCTGAAAGATCAGCTGTTAACCTTATGGGGATTCCCTTGTATGTTATTTGTTGCTTTTCCCTTGCTGCTTTTAATATTTTTTGTGTGTGTTTAATTTTTGATAGTTATATTCATATGTGTCTTGGCGTGTTTCTCCTTGGATTTATCCTGTATGGGACTCTCTGCACTTCATGGACTTTATTGACTACTTTCTTTCCCATATTAAGGAAGTTTTCAACTATAATCTCTTCAAATATTTTCTCAGTCCCTTTCTTTTTCTCTTCTTCCTCTGGGACCCCTATAATTTGAATGTTGACATGTTTAATATTGTCCCAGAGGTCTCAGAGACTGTCCTCGATTCTTTTTGTTCTTTTTTCTTTATTCTGCACTGCTGTAGTTATTTCCACTATTTTATTGTCCAGGTCACTTATCCGTTCTTCTGCCTCAGTTATTCTGCTATTGATTCTTTTTAGAGAATTTTTAATTTCATTTATTTTGTTGTTCATTATTGTTTCTTTACTCTTTAGTTCTTCTAGGTCCTTGTTAAACGTTTCTTGTATTTTCTCCATTCTACTTCCTAGATTTTGGAACATCTTTATTATCATTACTCTGAATGCTTTTTCAGATATACTGCCTATTTCCTCTTCATTTGTTTCTTCTGGTGGTTTTTTATCTTGTTCCGTTATCTGCTGTGTATTTCTCTGTCTTCTCATTTTGCTTAACTTACTGTGTTTGTGGTCTCCTTTTCGGAGGCTGCAGGTTCGTAGTTCCCATTGTTTTTGGTGTCTGTCTCCCGTGGCTAAGGTTGGTTCAGTGGGTTGTGTGGGCTTCCTGGTGGAGGGGACTGGTGCCTATGTTCTGCTTGATAAGGCTTGATCTTGTCTTTCTGGTGGGCAGGACCACATCCGTTGGTGTGTTCTGGGGTGTCTGTCACCTTATTATGATTTTAGTCAGCCTCTCTGCTAATGGGTGGGGTTGTGTTCCCATCTTGCTAGTTGTGTGGCATAAGGTGTCCAGCACTGTAGCTTGCTGGTCTTTGAGTGTAGCTGGACCTTAGCATTGAGATAGAAATCTCTGGGACAGCTTTTGCCATTTGGTATTACATGGAGCCAGGAGGTCTCTGGTGGACTAATGTCCTAAACTTGGCTCTCCCACCTCAGAGGCCTGACACCCGACCGGAGCACCAAGACCCTGTCAGCCACACAGCTCAGAAGAAAAAGGAGAAAATAAGAAAGAAAGAAAGAAAGAAAGAAAGAAAGAAAGAAAGAAAGAAAGAAAGAAAGAAAGAAAGAAAGAAAGAAAGAAAGGGAAAGAAAGAAAGAAAGAAAGAAAAGAAAATGAAGTTATTAAAATAACAAATATTTAAAAATTATTAAAAGTAAAAAAATTAAAAAGTAATAAAAAAGAAAGAAAGAAGAGAGCAACCTAACAAAAAGCAAACCCACCAAAAATAACCAGTGCTAAAAACTATACTTAAAACAAACAAACAAACAAAAAAAACCCAGGCAGCCAGAACCCTAAGACAAATGGTAAAAGCAAAGCTATACAGACAAAATCACACAAAGAAGCATACACATACACACTCACAAAAAGAGAAAAAGAAAATATATATATATATATATATATATATATATATATATATATATAAAATAAAGAAAGAGAGCAACCAAATCAATAAACAAATCTACTAATGGTAATAAACTCTAAATACTAAACTAAGATAAACATAAAACCAAAAACAAATTAGATGCAGAAAGCAAACCCCAAGTCTACAGTTGCTCCTAAAGTCCACTGCCTCAATTTTGGGATGATTCGTTGTCTATTCAGGTATTCCAGAGATGCTTGGTAAATCAAGTTGATTGTGGAGATTTAATCCACTGCTCCTGAGGCTGCTGGGAGAAATTTCCCTTTCTCTTCTTTGTTCGCACAGCTCCTGGGGTTCAGCTTTGGATTTGGCCCTGCCTCTGTGTGTAGGTCACCTGAGCACATCTGTTCTTCACTCAGACAGGACAGGGTTAAAGTAGCAGCTGATTAGGAGGCTCTGGTTCACTCAGGCCTGGGAGAGGGAGCGGTATGGAATGCAGTGGGAGCCTGAGGCAGCAGAGGTCGCTGTGACGTTGCAACAGCCTGAGGCATGCTGTGTGTTCTCTCAGGGAAGTTGTCCCTGGAACACGGTATCCTGGCAGTGGTGGGTTGCACAGGCTCCTGGGAGGTGAGGTGTGGATAGTGGCCTGTGCTTGCACACAGGCTTCTTGGTGGCTGCAGAAGCAACCTTAGTGTTTCATGCCCTACTCTGGTGTCCGTGCTGATAGCCACAGCTCACGCCCATCTCTGGAGCTCGGTTAGGCAGTGTTCTGAATCCCCTCTCCTCGGGCATCCTGAAACAATGGTCTCTTGCCTCTTAGGCAGTTCCAGACTTTTTCCCGGACTCCCTCCCGGCTAGCTGTGGTGCACTTGTCCCCTTCAGGCTGTGTTTAAGCATCCAACCCCCGTCCTCTCCCTGGGATCTGACCTCCAAAGCAGGAGCCTCAGCTCCAGTCCCTGCCTGCCCCGGTGGGTGAGCAGACAAGCCTCTAGGGCTGGTGAGTGCTGGTTGGCACTGATCCTCTGTGCAGGAATCTCTCTGCTTTGCCCTCTGCACCCCTGTTGCTGTGCTCTCCTCCGTGGCTCCGAAGCTTCCCCCCCCCACCCCCCACCCGCCGTCTTTGCCAATGAAGGGACTTCCTAGTGTGTGTCATCTTTTCCTCCTTCACAGCTGCCTCCCAGCATTTCAGGTCCTGTCACTATTCTTTTGTCTCTGTTTTTTCCTTTTTCTTCTGCCTTACCCACATACATGGGGAGTTTCTTGCCTTTTGGGAAGTCTGAGGTCTTCTGCCAGCGTTCAGTAGGTGTTCTGTAGGAGTTGTTCCACATGTAGATGTATTTCTGCTGTATTTTTTGGGAGGAAAGTGGTCTCCACGTCTTACTCCTCTGCCATCTTGAAGGTCTCTGTCTTTACCTTATTACCAATGTTGTTTACCTTGATGTCTTGGTTAAGTTGGTGCCTTCCATGTTTCTCTAATGTAAAGTTACTATTTCTCCCTTTGTAGTTAATAAATATCTCAAGGAAGTATGTTGAAAGTATGCAAGTCCTATTTCTCTCACAAATTTTTGCATCCATGGGTAGATCTTTTCTGCATCAATTATTATTGTGGTATTTGCTTAATGGTGGTGATTCTCTTTTTTTTTTCTTTCCATAAAGAAAAGCTGTTCTTTTCATCATTTATTACTTATTTTATTATTTATTTATATCAGTATGAAACTATGGAAAATTATTTTTATTCTCTATGTTAAAACCAATACAAACATTATTAATTTTGTGACTCAATTTGCTCTAAATTTGGCTATTCAGGTTAGGCTGCCCCTTATGTTCTTTTGACCAGCCCTTTTATTTCAAGTGCATTTTAACTTTCCTGGTACTAAAAGATTTTCATCATTTGTAACTACATGATCCCCAAACATTTCTATGATGATCTTACATGTGCAAAGTGTTCACTTTGAAGTAGAAAACTGATGAGTTAATATGACTGGTAATTATCTTCTCCATTAATTAGTTCATTTTTATGTTATAACCAACACAATTGTAAAATTGAGAATTGCCTGCACCTCAGTGATAACAATGTCACATAAAGTGGGTAGATGAGTATTACCAAATACCACACATAAATGAAAAATAATAAACTGAAATCACATCTAACTTACAAAATTGTTTGTTGATGTGCATACCTCCAAATGAACCTAAGTATACTTCAGATTATTGTAGGGGTTTCAAGGGATTTGGGGGTTGGTCAAAGTAAGGCATGACCATAAGATGGAAGTAGTACACCCAAGCTTTATTGGGTGACACTTTGATAGATGTGAATGAGGGCAAAATCTCTCATAGTATTTGACCTCCTAGAGTCTAAAGATTAGGGGGTCATCACTCAGAAGGGTAGGAAGGCAAGGGAACTCTTAGGGTAGAGGGGCATCAGAGACGGGATTTATATGGACACAAGAATGAAGTCACCCAGCAGCATCGTGGGAGTCTTTCAGTCAGAGAGTACCAAAAGAAAGCAACAGCTTGGGGTCTTTATGGCCTGGATCTTATCCTATCTATAGTTAGCATATGTTGGGTGCAGTTTTTCATGAGGTACACAAAACAGACAAGCTCTAATGGTTAAAACTCTGCTTTTTTGGACCATGTTTAAAATAGCTGGATGTGTAAAAATTTGTTTGTCTCTGGTAGGCTTTTGAGCTAAGAGGTCTTTGACAGCAGTGAAGAAATAAATAAGCTAGGGTCCATTACAAAGAAGCCATCTTTGGCTCATTTGTATAATAAACATAAAGTTGTACCACACTTTTCTCATGCCGCATCAACTCTCAGTGCCATCAATATAATGAATGATTATTGAGGGTGAGCTGGAGGGCTAAGCCATTGTCAATCAGCTGACAGAAGAGGAGGGTGAGTAATGGATAACAGTTTGTGCCTAGAGATAAAATATTCAATACCAGACAGAAAAAGACCAATTGGACTCAACCTCCAATGCCATACTAACACTTTGGGGGAAGACAGGAATAGAGTGAGTTCATACATATAAAAATTAATGAAGTAAAGGACAAAGAGGGTGCTAGCTGGATGACTCTTGTCAGCATACTTTATGCAGCAAGAACGTTATTAGCATGGGACTGTTGCAATAGCAATAGTTTAAAACCTGCATTACAGCTCTGTCTCTCTGGTGGGAAAAAATGGTATGCATTCAATGAGAAGCTGAAGATGGCATGTGATTCCTGATTATCTACTTACCACATATCCAAGGGGCCCTTGGGAAGAATTTGAAGTGAATTCTGTGGTGGAGTGGACAATTCTGGACTTGGCTGCCAAAGTCCTCTCCAGATCTTGACATTGCTACTTACTTGTCCTGATTACCCTAAGTAGAGGACTTAGCTTTGTAAAACCAACTTTCTTTGCAAAACAGGAGTAGGGGGCCTTCCCTGGTGGCACAGTGGTTGAGAATCTGCCTGCCAATGCAGGGGACAAGGGTTCGAACCCTTGTCTGGGAAGATCCCACATGCCACGGAGCAACTAAGTCCGTGAGCCACAACTACTGAGCCTGCACGTCTGGAGCCTGTGCTCCACAACAAGAGAGGCCGTGATAGTGAGAGGCCCATGCACCGTGATGAAGAGTGGCCCCCACTTGCTGCAACTAGAGAAAGCCCTGGCACAGAAACGAAGACCCAACACAGCCATTAATTAATTAATTAATTAATTAATTAATTAATTAAATAAAAAAACCAAAAAAAAAAAACCAGGAGTAGAACTTTCTAATTCACATGGTTGTTGTTTGTGCTGCCATAAGTCCCAGAATGTAACTACTACTAAGGATGACCTTCTAAACGTTGTCTGGCCTGTGGTGACAGAGTAGGTGGTCACCATACCAGACATTATTCAAATGGTCTGGAAACAGTCCCTCTCAATGCTGGCTTGAAGACGCACTACATTATAGGGCTCCATGAATATAGGGACCACGTGTATTTTGTCTACCTCTGAATATCCAACATCTTACACAGTACTTGACACATAGTAAGTACTTCATAAGTATTTGTTGATCAAATAAAAACATTATTCAAACTCCTTCTTTGAGAAAATCTTGACTCTAGGTAACAATTCCTGATAAATCAAACATTATTAAAGCATTAACATTGGCTTAATCAATCAAATTAACTTCAGCCATATAGTAATATCCTTGGGGAATGGAACATAGTTTTGATAAATGAGGTCTGGACCATGGGATATTATTGAGTAAGGAAGGTAAAACTATGGTGTTGGGGCAGGTGGTTGCTGAGCAGTAGGGAGCTAGAGGAAGTTAAATGCATTGAAAGAGGAACACTCAAAATTAAGAGAAGGTTTCCAGAAACAGACACTTAAAGCAAATGTGAAAAACTTCCTGGGAATAAGTTCTGTGCCTATACAAATTTTAATGAGTTTGAGTCTCTATCTTACTGGGGATAAGACATTATGGAATTAATCATATCTTGAATATGGTTAGTATTTCCTAGAAGAAATCAGAAAGGGATAGACACCCATTTTTGCAGGTCCCACAACCCAGTTATCTCTGAAGTACAGATCTCATAAGGCCAATATACACAGAAAAAGAAGGCAGAGGAGAGGGAGTAGGAGAAGAGAAGTGACAGGAGCATGGATTGAGTGAAGGAAGGAAGAAGCAGGGAAAAATAAGGGCTAGAAAGGAAAAAATGAGATGCTAACAGTCTGAGAGCTGCCTGCCATTAGTTACCTGAGCTGTGTTTCAGAGTTCCTGCTCTACTCAACCATTTCTTGGCATAGGCCAGAGTCCTCAGATAACTTTTTTTCTTTTTTCTATCATTCTCACCCACAATCTCAACTACAATTGCCTTTGAAAGGTATTCACCTGCTTCTCAAATGTTGTTCCTACAGAAAGAAGTCTTTAGACTCTGAGTACTATTGTGTATCTCAGCCACCAAAAAGAACATTTATGGAGAGTAATTGGGCAAACTGAGGGTATAAACCCCAGAAGAAACAATGTATTTTGACCAGAAAAATTGGTTGGCAAATGTTAAGGTTTTTATGAGTAATCATGATGATTTTTAAAGTAATTATAATTTGTTCTATACTTTGTCACAGTTGTTTTGATTTGTGGCTTTTATCAGTGTATAAAGTTATTTTGTTGTCCTTATTTTTAGGAAGATATTCACAGCATTGAAATATTTCAAATGCCAATGATGTTAGATTTCTTGAATATTTTCCCTTTCTAGTGCCTGATGAGTCATTGGACTATCATTCTGTCCCAAGAACATTATGGTGACACCAGTCTTAGTCATAAATCTATTACCATTGTGGAGGCAGGGTGGTAGGATATGGGAAGAAATCTACACAATGAGAAGAATCTGTTTTAATCTTAAAGTTGGAGTTATTACCCCATTTTAAAAGCAGATTTATTTTAAAGTAGATTTCCAAGCCTACAATTGCTCAGCTAGCTGCCCTATTATCATGCTATCAGCAGCTGCATGAAGTCTTGGGTTTCAGATGTATGCCGTTTGGATGCTATAGTTCATAATTCAATTTTCTTTTCACTAGCATGATGAATGGGGTTTGGGCAGATAATCCTACAGAAAGACTACATTCAATTACTAAATAGAATGTAAGCCATGATGTGTCCTGTTATATCACCTAAGCATAAAGGTGGAACACACCTACAGATTATCTGCTTCAGTTCCTTATTAAGTATGAAACTCATAGTAACAAGGCTCTGATAAACTTTCATACAGAGGAAATGAACACCAAATGTTGGTTGATTAGCAAAGCATGGCATACTGTTGAAAAATCTAAACAGAAGAGCTGTTTTCAAACATGATAAATAGATCAAATAGTTCTGTAAGAATTAAAACTGACAGCTTTCCTAGTTATGTTCTAACACATCAAAATACAACACACTATTGAACCTTTCAGGTTTTGAGGGGGAAATGAATGCCTTTAGTTTCATTTTATAACCAAGAAATATGTGTAAAACTAAACCTTACCTCGTCCCTGACCTTCATCCACATCTACAGGTATGACAGAGGGAGGGAGAAGATATATGTACCGTATGGGTTCAGTTTTCTCCATAAAATAGAAGGTCGACCTTCCCAACTTCATATCTCCAGATTGGTTAGGTCAGATCACTGGGGGAACATTATCTTTGAAATAATCTTTTTTTGGGTACTATTTTATTGTAACATTTTAGGAAGTGGATTAAGAAGTATGGTCTCTGTTCTTCAGGAATTGATTTACTTCGGTTTTTCTATTTTATCATAATTAACTAACACTTTAAATCACTAAAGAGTTTTAGAAACAAAATAAGTTCTCATAGAAGCTCCATTAAAAATACTGTTAATCTTATTTTACATAAATTGCATACAAAGAGATTGAAAAAGATCCCCAAACACGGGATATCTAGAAAGAATGGACCATTTGATCCAGTTAAATGATTCGTTCTGACAATCAGAACTAATGTTTAATTGTTTTTCAAGAAATTGACCAAACCTGTGAATTGTTTTGGCCTTTTGTAAATACAATGATGATATATAAAATGAGACTTTCTAACTGCTTATTTGTATGTACTTCTGTAATTCCTTCCTTTCTTGTGTGTAAATTGATTGTTGAATGAGTGAAAATTGTTTTACTTGGTTCTGACTATTAACCAATAGTCAATCTTTCACTATTCATCAAAGTTGGAAGGAGGAAAATTATTTATCTGACTTTAGCGATTTAACATTATAAGAAGTTTTTTGGTGCTTAAAAAAATCTTATCAAAACCAACGTATTTTATGTGGATAGAACTGAAATTTATTGTCTTACTTAGAGGTTACTTTTATTTTAATTGCTAATGGAAATTTCTGATTCTGATGAAAATTACTTACACTTTTTTATTTGTAAATTATTTAAATCCTTTTACTTGTGAATTATGTAAAATGTTTTATTTTGAAAAATTAAAAAAGTAAAATATACAAAGAACTCTTAAAATTTAACAATAAACAAACAACCCAATTAAAAAGTGGGCAAAGGATCTGAGCAGACATATTAACAAAGAGGATATACAAATGGAAAATGAGTATATGAAAAGATGCTCAACATCATACATCATTGTCATTAGGTAATTGCAATTACAACAATGATGACATACCATTACCACCTATTAGAATGGTGAAAATCCCAAACACTGAAAACATCAAATACAATTGAGGATGTGGAGCACCAGGAACTCTCATTCATTGCTGGTGGGAATGCAAAATTGTACAGCCACTTTGGAAGGCAATTTGACAGTTTCTTACAAATCTAAACATACACTTACCATGAAACCAGCAATTGCTCTGTTTGGTGTTTATACAAATGAGTTGAAAACTTATGTCCACACAAAAACATGCACTACTTTACTCATAGTTTCCAAAAATTAGAAACAAAATTTCTCTCAATGAGTGAATGAACAAACAAACTCTGGTATATCCATACAGTGGAATACTATTCGGTGATAAAAAGAAATGACTTATCAAGCCATGACAAGACATGGAAGAAACTTAAATCCACCTTTAGTGAAAGGTGCTAAATGAAAGTGAAAGAAGCCAGTCTAAAAAGACTACATACCATATGAATTCAACTATATGACATTCTGGAAAAGATAAAACTATGGAGACAGTAAAAAAATTAGTGGTTACAAGAGGTAACAAGCATTTTTAGAGCAGTGAAACTACTCTGTGTGAAACTGTAATGATATATACATGACATTATGCATTTGTCAAAACCTGCAGAACTATATAACACAACTAATAAACCCTAATGCAAAATATGGATTTCAGTTGATAATAATGCATCAATATTGGTTTATCAATTGTAACAAGTATACTTTCTGCTCAATTAATTAAAAATATGCAAAAGTGTACAGAATATAAATGGATTTTTACAAAACAAATACTATAGAATCACCAACTATAGAATAAGCTTACCATAGAGGACTTACAATAGACTAAGCAACTAACTAAACTAGTCGAAGTTATTGAGTGTGGCACTATGCTTGGTTTTCATCTGAGAAGTAAGAGTAGAATATACTACCTTGATGAGCTTCCAATTTGGAGGAAACACCAGGGATTTATATTACCATATTTTAACAATTCTAAGATGCTTTAAAAACAAGTTTTAGAGATGCATCTCTAAAACTGGATGCATCTTACAATTGATGGCATTTTATAATTGGTTAACTTTTCTTTTTCTTAGTGTTACATAAAATTTATGAGATCTTGGAATTCAATAAAATATGGTAGCTGCTCCTTTGTAGTCTCTTAACTTACTTTCTTACTTTCTCTCTAAATTTAAAGAGAGCTAATTCAAAGTTCTAGGAGAGCAGGTTCTAGTGTTGGCTCTGTCATGAGTTATGTATTGTCCATTAATTTTTCTGATCCCTGGTTTCATCATCTATAAAATGGTAGAAGTTAAAAGATCCTTAAGGTTCCTGCTAGCTCAACATTTGAATCTAGGTCACTTTGTAGTAAGGCAGGAGATACATGGGCTCCAGGCTAGACATTTACAACTAGCCTCCTGTTTATATTTCTTGAGGCAGGAAATAGAAGGACTCCAGGTTAGACATTTACAGCCAGCCTCCTCTTTACACTTCCAGATAGAAATAACAACAGGAACAAAGTAAATAGCTGGCCTTTGTCTCCAATGGACATGCTAAGGTAACAGTAATGGCAGGGGCAGAAAGGGACTAAACCCTGCTTGGGCAAAAGATCAAGAGGTCACATATTTCTCATCCTTGGGGTCAGGGAGACCTCGACTGCACATGCACAGAAAGACTCCTCGGAGGTCAAAAAGGAAGGGTCCTGAGTCAAAGAACAAAGCACGACGATTGACCAGAGGAGAACAAAGATTCAGAAGACTGCCCACTTATAAATGATTTAAACTTCCCGAAGGCATGACTTTTGTCTGAGTTCACCATGCGTCTGTCGGCATGTACTCTGCTTTTCAAATAAACACCTTAGACTTTCTAACTTCTATCTCCTTGTCAAAAAAAATTTTTTTTCAAGGCAGACAAGAACTGGGGCCCAGACTTTAGCCACTGGCCCTCGTGGTCTAGTGGCTAGGACTTGGCACTCTCACTGCTGCAACCAGGGTTTAATCCCAGTCTTGCTTCCAGCGGCTGCTCACTGCTGTCATTCCGAAACCAGTAGAACAGGACAGTCAAATTGCAAGGTAATACAAATGAAACTGAATTGTTCTTCTCTCCCTGTGAGGCACCTGGGTTGTTTCCAAATAGAAAATGCAGCTTAGTAATAGTTGTGAGCAAGAAATGTCTTAGCCAAGCTTAGTGAGGAAATAGCAGCAGAATCACAGGACTTGGAGTATGTGATCACACATTTTATATATTTGGCACTACCTTGGACTTTCATATGAATAAAAATGAAGAAGTTTTTAGTTTTTGAAAATAAAATGTTTCAGATTTGATTTGCCTCTGAATTATACTTAGAAGTAAGGGGAAATTAGCTAAATCTATAAGACACCCTCCAACTCTCCATCTGTCTGCTCACCCCATGCATTCCCAACATCCTTCTGCACTCCTAGCCCACCACCAGTGCCACCGAGTATTGTTCCCATGACCACTTCTCCAGGCATCTCCCAAGGCTCTTCTTTCTGCATATAAGCCTATACTCTGCAATCTACCTTCACCACCTAAGGCCACTCTAAATTGTGGACTCTATCCTTCCAAACATTTCCCAGCAAGTCCATGAATAACACTCCAAATGTCTTAGCTAATATCAAACGCTAGAGAGCCTCTTTTAGGTTGATTATGAAACCACGGATTTTATGTTTCTTATAGCTGTGATTTGTGTGCAAATTAACAAACCCAGAAAAGCTGCTAATATCTGCTACTTGCCTGCATGAACATGATGTTAATAACATAATTATATGTTAATGATAATGTTTTATTATGGTAATGAACTATTGTTCTTTCAAATTAACCCCACAGGGGCATTAGTTTAGCCTTTAGTCTTGCTTAAATCTATTAATTAAATGGCCAGAGTTATCTGTGTAAATCAACCACTTCACTCACCACTGAAACCTGACAGCTGTTTATGTGACACAGAACTGCTGATCACTTCCTTGAGAATCTGTCTCCTGACAGTTCTGGTAAGAAAGTAAGATGAATAATGTAATGAATAGACCTCAGAAGGGAAAGTTTAGGGCAATTAACATTAAATCATTTCCGTTTTGCTGAATTGCCCACATAAAATGTGATAGAAAAATTAATACATGATTTTAAATACAGGAGACATGAAATCCTACTATTTGCTTTTTAATCAGAACTTGAGATTAGATATACAAATTTGTCTTCTTCTTCAGCTTATTGATATTTATTATTTTCATATATCTCATACTTATTTGTATCTTGGTTTTTGGAGGATAATAAATATTGAGAAAAGCCATTATTTCTCTTTTCACATCTCCCAACCTCCCTTCACAGTTTAAGTGGAATAAAAAAATGATCACTCACTTCTCCCTAATTTTCCTTCTTTCTTCTTCATCACCTAGTTTATATCAATAATTACTTCCTAGATTTGGATAATTATAGAGATTGTGATATTTGTGAGTTCACACAATCAAAATTGATTTGATAACAGCATTCAATAAATAAGCTGACCAGTAGAGGGAGTCAAGATGGCAGTGTGGGAAGATGTGGAGTTAGCATCTCCCCACAACTAGGGCACCTGCCAGCCACTGATGGGGAACTCTGATGCCCAAGAAGATGGATGGAACCCCAAAGTGAACTGGTGGCTTGCGGGATCTTGGTTCATGAGCCCAGGGTCAGCCTGAAGCTCCTGCGGTGGGAGATCCGAGTCCAAACCACTGGACTAACAGAGAACCTCAGACCCCAGGGAATATTCATCAGAGTGAGGTCTCACGGAATTCCTCATCTCAGCACCAAGACCCAGCTCTACCCAATAGCCTACAAACCCCAGTGTTGGAAGCCTCAGGCCAAACAACCAGTGAGACAGGAAGACAATCCCAATCATAAAAAAAAAAAAAGAGAGAGATGGTAAAAAAAGTCACAGATGAAAGAACAAGGTAAAAACCTACAAGACCAAATAAATGAAGAGGAAATGGGCAGTCTACCTGAAAAAGAATTCAGAGTAAAGATGATCCAGAATCTCGGAAATAGAATGGAGGCATGGATTGAAAAAATACAAGAAATGTTTAACAAAGATCTAGAAGAACAAAAGAACAAACAAACAGAAATGAACAACACAATAACTGAAATAAAAAATACACTAGAAGCTATCAATAACAGAATAACAGAGGCAGAAGAACGAATAAGTCAGCTGGAAGACAAAATGGTGGAAATAACTGCTGAGGAGCAGAATAAAGAAAAAAGAATGAAAAGAATTGAAGACAATCTCAGAGATCCCTGGGACAAGACTAAACACACCACCATTCGAATTATAGGGGTCCCAGAAGAAGAAGAGAAAAAGAAAGGGTCTGAGAAAACATTTGAAGAGATGGGAGGAAGGAGAAGAAGGAAGCTGAAAACTTCCCTAACATGGGAAAGGCAATAGTTACTCAAATCCAGGAAACGCAGAAAGTCCCATACAGGATAAACCCTAGGAAAAACACACCAAGACACATATTAAACAAACTAACAAAAACTAAATTCAAAGAAAAATATTAAAAGCAGCAACAGAAAAACAAAAAAATAACATACAAAGGAATCCCCATAAGGTTATCAGCTGATTTTCAGTGGAAACTCTGCAGGCCAGAAGGGAGTGGCAGGATATACTTAAAGTGATGAAAGAGAAAAACCTATAACCAAGATTACTCTACCCAGCAAGGATCTCATTCAGATTCGATGGAGAAGTCAAAAGCTTTTCAGACAAGCAAAAGCTAAGAGAATTCAGCACCACCAAACCAGGTGTCCAACAAATGTTAAGAAACTTCTCTAGGTGGGAAACACAAGAGAAGAAAAAGACTCACAAAAACAAACCCAAAACAATTAAGAAAATGGTAATAGTAACATACATATTGATAATACCTTGAATGTAAATGGATTAAATGCCCCAACCAAAAGACACAGGCGGGCTGAATGTATGCAAAAAGAAGACCCATATATATGTTGTCTACAAGAGACCCATTTCAGACCTAGGGACACATACTGACTGAAAGTGAGGGGATGGAAAAAGATATTCCATGCAAATGGAAATCAAAAGAAAGCTGGAGTAGCAATACTCGTATCAGATAAAATAGACTTTAAAATAAAGACTGTTACATGAAAAAAGGAGGGAGACTACATAATGATCAAAGGATCAATCCAAGAAGAAGATATAACAATTATAAATGCTTATGCACCCAACATAGGAACACCTCAATACATAAGTCAAATGGTAACAACCATGAAAGGAGAAATCGACAGTAACACAGTAATACTAGGGGACTTTAACACCCCACTTACACCAATAGACAGATCATCCAAACAGAAAATAAATAAGGAAACACAAGCTTTAAATGACACAATAGACCAGATAGATCTAATTGATATTTATAGAACATTCCACCCAAAAGTGGCAGAATACACTTATTTCTCAAGTGCCCATGAAACATTCTCCAGGATAGATCACACCTTGGGTCACAAATCAAGCCTCGGAAAATTTAAGAAAATTGAAATCATATCAAGCATCTTTTCTGAACACGATGCTATGAGATTGGAAATCAATTACAGGAAAAAAAAACTGTAAAATACACAAATACATGGAGGCTAAACAGTGCACTGCTAAATAACCAAGAGGTCATTGAAGAAATCAAAGAAGAAATTTTAAAAATACATAGAAACAAATGACAATGAAAACACAATGGCCCAAAACCTATGGGATGCAACAAAAGCAGTTCTAAGAGGGAAGTTGATAGCAATACAACCTCACCTCAAGAAACAAGAAAAATTTCAAATAAACAATCTAACCCTACACTTAAAACAACTAGAGAAAGAAGGACAAAGAAAACCCAAAGTCAGTAGAAGGAAAGAAATCATAAAGATCAGAGAAGAAATAAATGAAATAGAAACGAAGAAAACAACAGCAAAGATCAATAAAGTTAAAAGCTGGTTCTTTGAGAAGATAGACAAAACTGATAAACCCTTAGCCAGACTCACCAAGAAAAAAAGGGAGAAGACTCAAATCAATAAAATTAGAAATAAAAAGAAGATATCACAACAGACAGTACAGAAATACAAAGGATTATAAGAGACTCCTACAAACAACGATATGCCAATAAAATGGACAACCACGAAGAAATGGACAAATTCTTGGGAAGGTACAATTTTCCAAAACTGAACTAGGAAGAATTAGAAAATATAAACCGACTTATCACAAGTAATGAAATTGAAACTGTAATTTAAAATCTTCCAATAAACAAAAGTCCAGGACCAGATGGCTTCACAGGTGAATTCTATCAGACATTTAGAGAAGAGCTAACACCCATCCTTCTCAAAGTTTTCCCAAAAATTGCAGAGAGAGAAACACTCCCAAATTCATTCTACGAAGCCACCATCATCCTGATACCAAAACCAGAAAAAGGTATCACAAGAAAAGAAAATTATAGACCAATATCACAGATGAACATAGATGCAAAAATCCTGAACAAAATACTAGTAAGCAGAATCCAACAGCACATTAAGAGGATCATACACCATGATCATGTGGGATTTATCCCAAGGATGCAAGGATTCTTCAATATATGCAAATCAATCAATATGATACACCACATGAACAAGTTAAGGAATAAAAACCATATGATCATCTCAATAGATGCAGAAAAAGCTTTTGACAAAATTCAACACCCATTTATGATAAAAACTCTCCAGAAAGTGGACATAGAGGGAACCTACCTCAACATAATAAAGGCCATATACGACAAACCCACAGCAAGCATCATACTCAATGGTGAAAAAATGAAAGCATTTACCCTAAGATAAGGAACAAGACAAGGATGTCCACTCTCACCACTCTTATTCAACATAGTTTTGGAAGCCCTAGCCACAACAATCAGAGAAGAAAAAGAAATAAAATAATACAAATTGGAAAAGAATTAAAACTGTCACTGTTTGCTGATGACATGATACTATACACAGAAAATCCTAAAGATGCCACCAGAAAACTACTAGAACTAATCAATGGATTTGGTAAGGTTGCAGGATACAAAATTAGTGCACAGAAATCTCTGGCATTCCTATACACCAACAATGAAAAATCAGAAAGAGAAATTAAGAAAACACTCCTATTTACCACTGCAACAAAAAGAATAAAATACCTAGGAATAAACCTGCCTAAGGAGGCAAAAGACTTGTACTCGGAAAACTATAAAATACTGATGAAAGAAATCAAAGGTGACATAAACAGATGACCTATACCATGTTCTTGGATTGGAAGAATCAATATTGTGAAAATGACTATACTACCCAAAGCAATCTGCAGATTCAGTGCAATCCCTATCAAACTACCAATGGCATTCTTCACAGAATTAGAAGAAAAAATTTTACAATTCATATGGAAACACAAAATACCCTAAATAGCGAATGCAATTTTGAGAAAGAAAAATGGAGTTGGATAAATAAGGCTCCCAGACTTCAAACTATACCACAAAGCTCCAGTAATCAAGACAGTATGTTACTGGCACAAAAACAGAAATATAGATCGGTGGTACAGGATAGAATGCCCAGAGATAAACCCACGCACATTTGGGCACCTAATTTATGACAAAAGAGGCAAGAACATACAAATGGAGAAAAAACAGCCTCTTCAATAAGTGGTGCTGGCAAGACTGGACAGCCACATGTAAAAGAATGAAATTAGAACACTACCTAACACCATACACAAAAATAAACTCAAAATGAATTAAAGACTTAAGTGTAAGACCAGACACTATAAAACTCTTAGAGAAAAATTAGGAAAAACACTCTTTGACATAAACCACAGCAAGATCTTTTTTGACCCCCCCTAAAGTAACAGAAATAAAAACAAAAATAAACAAATGGGACTTAATTAAACTTAAAAGCTTTTGCACAGCTAAGGAAACCATAAACAAGACAAAAAGACAACCCTCAGAATGGGAGAAAATATTTTCAAATGAAACAACAGACAAAGGATTAATCTCCAAAATAATACAAACAGCTCATGGAGCTTAATATCAAAAAACAAACAATCCAGTTAAAAAATGGGCAGAAGACCTAAATAGACATTTCACCAAGAAGACATACAGATGGCCAAGAGGCATATGAAAAGATGCTCAACATCACTAATTATTAGAGAAATGCAAACCAATACTACAATGAGATATCACCTCATGCCAATCAGAATAGCCATTATCAAAAAATCTAGAAACAATAAATGCTGGAAAGGGTGTGGTGAAAAGGGAACCCTCCTGCACTTTTGGTGGGAATGTAAATTGATAAAACCACTATGGAAAACTGTATAGAGGTTCCTTAAAAAACTAAAAATAGAACTACCATATGACCCAGCAATCCCACTACTAGGCATATACCCTGAGAAAAGCATAATTCAAAAAGAGACATGTACCACGATGTTCATTGCAACACTATTTACAATAGCCAGGACATGGAACCAACCTAAAGGTCCACTGACAGGTGAATGGATAAAGAAGATGTGACACATATATACAGTGGAATATTGCTCAGCCATGAAAAGAAACGAAATTGAGTTATTTGTAGTGAGGTGGATGGACATAGAGTCTGTCATACAGAGTGAAGTAAGTCAGAAAGAGAAAAACAAATACCATATGCTAACGCATATATATGGAATCTAAAAAAAAAAATGGTACTGATGAATCTAGTTGCAGGGCAGGAATAAAGAGGTAGACATAGAAAATGGACTTGAGGACATGGGGTGGGAGGGCAAAGCTGGGTGAAGTGAGAGTAGCATTGACATATATACACTACCGAATGTAAAATAGTTCGCTGGTGGGAAGCAGCAGCATACCACAGGGAGATTGGCTCAGTGCTTTGTGATGATCTAGAGGTTCATGGGAGGGAAGCTCAAGAGGTAGGGGACATGGGGACATGTCTATGCATATGGCTGATTTGCTTTGTTGTGCAACAGAAACTAACACAGTGTTGTGAAGCAATTATACTCCAATAAAGTTTTATTAAAAAAATATATGAATAAATAAATAAGTAAATAAATAAATAAATAAGCTGACCATCTAGTAAGCTGGCTACCAGAACTGTTTTTCAGACTTTTCCTAGCATGCTTGCTACTAAGTAAAATACAAAGAAAATGCTTTTGAGCAAGATGGTGGCATGAGAAAAAGGCATTTTTATTCTTGCTCCCAAACTCCCATTTAAATGAACAGTAAAATATACAAATATATTTTTAAATAACTAAAAACTAGACATGAATATTATCCATACATTAGAAGAAGTGAATACAAAACCCTAGAAGAGCTCTTCTGACAAGCTATAAATTTCAAGAACTGAAGCAAAAATAGGCCCTGGAGCTATAACTCCCACCTGCCTTTTCCCACCAATAGGATTTGTATTCCACTAGTAAACTCATAGGTCCCTGTGTTCATTCTTGTTTCAGTCTAGAAAGTAGAGAACTAGAGTTCAGCTAAAGTTTGCTCTTTACTCTTGTGAGACTGAGGAGAAAAGTGGCTGGAGACTTCTCTCTAGTGAACTGACAGTACTGGTGGCATAGATGAATATTCATTAAGTGAAAATCTATGATTTGTGTTCCGTCTCCATGCCCCAGACTGTTAGATCATGACAGTGGTTTATAACTGTAAACTTACCTTTAAAATGTGTGGACTGATATCAAAGGTATTCAAACTATTTCTTGCTTGCCTCAAAAGTTCACCATGAGAGGACTTCCCTGGTAACACAGTGGTTAAGAATCCACCTGCCAATGCAGGGGACATGGGTTTGATCCCTGGTCTGGGAAGATCCCACATGCCACAGAGCAACTAAGCCCATGCACCACAACTACTGAGCCTGCAATCTAGAGCCTGAAAACCACAACTACTGAGACCGTGTACCACAATTACTGAAACCCGTGTGCCCTAGAGCCCATGTGCCACAACTGCTGAGCCTGCACGCTGCAACTACTGAAGCCCGCATGCCTAGAGCCCATGCTCTGCAACAAGAGAAGCCACTGCAATGAGAAGCCAGCACACCATGATGGAGAGTAGCCCTCACTCACTGCAGCTAGAGAAAGCCCACACACAGCAACAAAGACCCAACACAGCCAAAAAAAAAAAAAAAGAAAGAAAGAAAGAAAAGAGAAATCTCTGTTTAAAAAAAAGTTCACTATGAGATGAGTTAACTGAAATATTGTAGGATGTATGAAAATATACTGCAGTACACATAGAATGGATCACTCAAAACTAATTACTTCTATTGCCTTCTTCAGAAATGGATTTTCTGCCTGATTGAGAAGGAAATTCTAACTTCTAGCAAAATTGTTAGTCCATTGTATACATATGATTTTATAATAAGTATTTGTGAAGTGAAGACTATTTTAGGACAGACAGATTACATGGAGATGAAAAATATATTTTTTGAAAACAAAAAGATGGTTAGGAGAGGACATAGGGAAAGTAAAAGTTACTAATCACTAATTATAAATGAAAGGATGATTGGGAGAAATCAAAAGTTAGTCTTTTACTCCCTGATGTGAGAATTAGAGAAAACTATAGAACACTTGAGAGGAAGGTAATTTTCCAAACACAGTCCATACAGCAGAATAGGAAAAAGCAAGAAGAGAGTGGATATAGAAAGAAGGAAAGAGAGAAAGAAAGAAAGAAAGAAAGAAAGAAAGAAAGAAAGAAAGAAAGAAAGAAAGAAAGAAAAATTTGACATGAGTTAAACATATCAATATGTCTGACAATGTAAATGGATTAAATTCCCTTATTAAAGTGAAAAACTTTCAGATTGGTTTAAAACAAAAACAAAACAACACCAAATCCCATAATATATTGTTGGGGCCCAGAGTAGGCCACACCAAAATGTGACTCAATGGCATATTGAGTATTCTGAATTAAACTTACTTAAGAAATGGTCAATGCAAGGGGGACACTCTGAGTCTCCTTTCTGTTTCCCTGTAAAGCATGAAATAAATCTCCCACGTGAAAGATGCACTCCTTGCATCTGGAGGTAGAAGGGCATGCTTATCACTAAAGATATGAAGTTCAGGTTCAGAAGACTGTATAAACAAAACTTGTTGCTTCTTTAAGTTACTACCCCAAGTCCAAACTCTGCTTAGATTCTTCACTAACTGAGCACCCAAAACCTAAGTTTCTTTGTCCTATCAATTCTTCACAAATTTATTGTTTCTTTGTCTAAAAAGTATAAAAGCTGCCTGCTTTGGCCACTTCTGAGGTCCTACTTCTATGGGACCTCCAGGTACATGTATTAAAATTTATTTCTGGAGTCAAGATGGCAGAATAGGAGGACGTGGAGTTCACTTCTCCTCACAAGTAGATCAAGAATACATCTATAAATGGAACAAATCTCACGGAGCCCCTGCAGAGCACTAGTGGAGGACCTTAAACACCTAAAAGTACAAGGAAAATCTCCATGCAACTGGGTAAGACTAAAGAAAGAAAAAAAGAAAAGAGGAAATGGGAAGGGACCAGCACCCCTGGCAGGGAGCTGAAAGAGAAGAGAGTTTCCCACACTCAGAGAAGGCCCCTCACAGCAGGGAACTCAGCTGGGACAGAGGGAACTTCAGGGTATCAAAGGGGAATGAAGCAACTGGTCAGTGGAAGGCAGGACAGAGTAAGATCTGCGTGCATGGTCCATGCTGCAGCCCTGCGCACCCCAGCCTGAGTTGTGTGTCTCCTGGTGTGGAGGGGGTGTGGGTGCTGGAAAGTGGGGTTTGGAGACTGGACCCAGGGAGTGGACAGCTGTTGGCTGTGAAGAGACAGCCTGAAGGGACGGGAGTAAGGAATTCCATGACCAGGAAAGTTTGTGGAAGAAGCCTGGGCCACCATAGAAACAAGGCACCATTGTTGAGTAGTGTGCAAGGGGTGGGGCTGCCATTGCACCCCGTTTCTCCACCTACTGGCCCCTGCCTCCACGGGCACTGGAAGGGGTGCCTATCAGAGCAGGCTCACCCACCCCTCAAGCCAAGGACTCCCCAACCTGCACAGGCTCTGGGGACCCACGCGCCATGCCTGCCAAAGCCTCCTTGGGAGTCAGCTCTGGGCACCCCAGCCTAAGACGGGTGTCCACCAATGCTGGCAGGGGCTGGGTGTTAAAGTATGGGGTTAGGAGAGCAGACCTGGGGAGAGGACTGCTGTTGGCTGTGCAGAGATGACCTGAGTGGATGGGAGTGAGGAGCTCTGCTGCCAGGAATGTTCCTGGACTAAGCAGGTTCTGCCTTGGAAATGAGGCACCATCGTTGAGTGGCATGCAAAGGGCAGGGCCACCATAATGGACAATCTCCACACATTCCAGCCCCTGCCTCCACAGGCAGTGGGAGGGACTCCCACTAGAGTGAGAATGCCCCAAACTGTCACAGCTTCCTGCCAGCCCCTGCCTCCTCAGAGGGGGATCCCATCAGTGCAAGCAAGTGAGCCCCAGTCATGGCCACCTTATCCCTCTCCTGCCTGAGTGAGAAATCTTGCCATCTCCCCCTCTCGCCTGGGTGAGGAACAGATGCCTGAGGGTGGCCCACACACAGAGGTGGAGCCAAAACCAAAGTTGAGCCCCAGGGATTGTGGGACTAAGGAAGAGGAACTGAAATCTCTCTGTGCAGCTGCACAAGCGACAGATCAAACCCCTATGATTGGCTTGGTAAACCCTGCATCTGTGGAATATCTGAATGGACAAAAAGTGCTCCCACAACTGAGACCAGTCTAGCTTTACCAGCTGTGGAATTTGGGGACAAGAACATGTGGGAACTGGGCCAGGTCAGAGTCTGAGCTGCCCCCACAGTGCCCACAGTGGGTACAAGAGACCTACCCAGAGGTCTTAGAGGGCCTCCTGGGGAAGTGGGAGTTGGCTGTGGCTCACCGTAGCTGCAAGCACACTGATAGCAGAGGCCCCAGGAAAATTTTGTTTTGTTTTGTTTTGTGGTCATTTTATTTTTTTAATTTTTTTATTTTTCAAATTTCTAAAACTTTTAATTTATTTTTTGAAAATTTTAAATATATATTTTGTTTTTCTACTTTTATTTTACTCTTTTGGTTGTCCATCTATTTTTGTTTGTTTGTTTTTGTTTCTTTTTGATTTTTGTTTTTTTAATTTTTTTCTGATTTTATCTCTTTTTGTAATTTTTGTGTGTTTTTTGTTTTCTTTGCTTTTTTTTACTTTGCTTTCTGTTTTTGTTTTGTTTTTTATTTGTTTGCTCTTTTTCTTGTTTGTTTTGGTTTTGGGGTTCTTTTCTTTGGTTGGTTTCTTGTTTCTTCTCATTGTGTTTGTTTCTTTAGTTCGTTTTTTGTTTGTTTTTGTTTTTGTTTGGTTTTGTTTTTATTACTTGTCTTGGGTTTTGTTTGTTTTCTTTTCTTTTTTGTTGTTGCTTGTTAGTTTTTCTTTTTGTTATTTGTCTTGGATTTTGTTTATTTTCTTTTCCTTTTTCGTTTCTTTCTTTTTGGTTTTGTTTGGGGTTTTTTTATTACTTGTTTTGGGTTTTGTTTGTTTCTTTTCATTTTCTTTTGTTTTGTTGTTTTTATTTTTGTTATTTTTCTTGGGTTTTGTTTCACTGTTTTCTTGTCTTTTTTTTTGGCTGCACCACGTGGCTTGCAGGGTCTTGGTCCCCCGGCCACGGGTCAGGCCTGTGTCCCCAGCGGGGGGAAGCACTGAATTCAGGATGCTGGACGGCCAGAGAATTCCTGGCCTGAGAGAATATTGATCAGTGTGATCTCACCTGGACGTTCCCATCTCAGCACCAAGACCCAGCTCCACCCAACTGCCTGCAAGTTTCAGTGCTGGATGCCTCAGGCCAAACAACCAGCAAGACAGGAACACATCCCCAGCCATCAATAGACAGGCTGCCTAAAGTTGTACTAAGCTCACAGACACCCCAAAACACACCACCTGACACCGCCCTGCCCATCAGAGGGACAAGACTCAGCTCCACCCACCAGAGCACAGGCACCAGTCCCTCCCACCAGGAAGCCTACACAAGCGCTTGGACAAACATCACCCAACAGGGGAAGACACCAGAAGCAAGAGGAACTATGACCCTGCACCCTGTGGAAAGGAGACCATAGACACAGTAAGTTAGACAAAATGAGATGACAGAGATATATGTTGCAGATGAAAGAGGAAGATAAAAACCCACAAGACCAAATACATGAAGAGGAAATAGGCAATCTACCTGAAAAAGAATTCAGAGATGATCCAAGATCTCGGAAATAGAATGGAGGCACCGACTGAGAAGATACAAGAAATATTTAACAAGGACCTAGAAGAACTAAAGAACAAATAAACAGTGATGAACAACACAATAACTGAAATGAAAAATACACTAGAAGGAATCAATAGCAGAATAACTGAGGCAGAAGAACAAATAAGTGAGCTGGAAGATAGAATGGTGGAAATAACTGCCTTGGAGCCAAATAAAGAAAAGAGAATGGAAAGAAATGAGGACAGTTTCAGAGACTTCTGGGACAATGTTAAATGCACCAACATTCGAATTATAGGGGTCTCAGAAGAAGAAGAGAAAGAGAAAGGGACTGAGAAAATATTTGCAGAGACTATAGTTGAAAATTTTCATAACATGGGAAAGGAAATAGTCACCCAAGCCCAGGAAGCACAGAGAGTCCCATACTGGATAAACACAAGGAGAAATATGCTGAAACACATATTAATCAAACTAACAAAAATTAAAGACAAAGAAAAAATATTAAAAGCAGCAAGAGAAAAGCAATAAATAATGTAAAGGGGACTCCCCATAAGGTTATCAGCTGATTTTTCAACAGAAACTCTGCAGTCCAGAAGGGAGTGGCAGGATATATTTAAAGTGATGAAAGGGAAAAACCTACAACAAAGATTACTCTACCCAGCAAGGATCTTATTCAGATTCGATGGAGAAATTAAAACCTTTACAGACAAGCAAAAGTTAGGAGAATTCAGCACCACCAAACCAGCTTTACAACAAATGCTAAAGGAATTTCCCGAGGTGGGAAACACAAGAGAAGAAAAAGACTTACAAAAACAAACCCAAAAAAATTAAGAAAATGGTAATAGGAATATACATATTGATAATTACCTTAAATGTAAATGGATTAAATGCTCCAACCAAAAGACACAGACTGGATGAATGGATACAAAAATAAAACCCATATATATGCTGTCTACAAGAGACCCACTTCAGACCTAGGAACACAAACAAACTGAAAGTGAGAGGATGGAAGAAGATATTCCATGCAAATGGAAATCAAAAGAAAACTGGAGTAGCAATTCTCATATCAGACAAAATAAACTCTAAAATAAGGACTGTTACAAGAGACAAGGAAGGACACTACATAATGATCAAGGGATCAGTCCAAGAAGAAGACATAACAATTGTAAATATATATGCATCCAACATAGGAGCACCTCAAATATAAGGAAAATGCTAACAGCCATAAAATGGGAAATTGACAATAACACAAGAGTCGTGGGGGATTTTAACACCCCACTTATACCAATGGAGAGATCATCCAGACAGAAAATTAATAAGGAAACACAAGCCTTAAATAGCACATTAGACCAATAGACTTAATTGATATTTATAGGAAATATGACCCAAAAGCAGCAGAATACATTTTCTTCTCAAGTGCAGACAGAACATTCTCCAGGACAGATCACATCTTAGGTCAAAAATCAAACCTTGGTAAATTTAAGAAAATTGATATCATAACAAGCATCTTTTCCAACCACAATGCTATGAGATTAGAAATCAATTACAGGAAAAAAAAAACCTTGTAAAAACACAAACACATGGAGGCTAAACAATGCATTACTAAATTATCAACGATCACTGAAGAAATCAAAGAGGAAATCAGAAAATTCCTAGAGATAAATGACAATGAAAACACAACAGTCCAAAACGTATGGGACACAGCAAAAGCAGTTCTGAGAGGCAAGTTTATAGCAATAAAATCCTAAAATCAAGAAACAAGAAAAATCTCAAATAAACAACCTATTCTTTTTTTTTATTATTATTATTTTTTTATTTATGGCTGTGTTGGGACTTCGTTTCTGTGCGAGGGCTTTCTCTAGTTGTGGCAAGTGGGGGGCCACTCTTCATCGCGATGTGTGGGCCTCTCACCATCGCGGCCTCTCTTGTGCGGAGCACAGGCTTCAGACGCGCAAGCTCAGTATTTGTGGCTCACGGGCCCAGCTGCTCCGCGGCATGTGGGATCTTCCCAGACCAGGGCTCGAACCTGTGTCCCCTGCATTGGCAGGCAGATTCTCAACCACTGCGCCACCAGGGAAGGCCCCAAACAACCTATTCTTATACCTAAAGCAACTAAAGAAAGAAAAACAAACAAAACCCAAAGTTAGTGGAAGGAAAGAAATCATAAACATCAGAGCAGAAATAAATGAAATAGAGACAAAAAAAATAGCAAAGATCAATGAAACTAAATCCTGGTTCTTTGAGAAAAACAAAATTGTTAAACCTTTAGCCAGACTCATCAAGAAAAATAGGGAGAGGACTCAAATCAATAAAATTAGAAATGAAAAAGGAGAAATACAAAGGACCATAAGAGATTACTATAAGCAACTATAAGCCAATAAATTGGATGACCTAGAAGAAATGGACAAATTCTTAGAAAGATAAACCATTCCAAGACTGAACCAGGAAGAAATAGAAAATATGAACTGACCAATCACAAGTACTGAAATTCAAACTGTGGTTAAAAATCTTTCAACAAACAAAAGTCCAGGGCCAGATGGCTTCACAGGTGAATTCTATCAAAAATTTAGAGAAGAGTTAACACCTATCCTCCTCAAACTCTTCCCAAAAATTTCAGAGGAAGGAACACTCCCAAGCTCATTCTATGAGGCCTGCATCACCCTGATACCAAAACCAGACAAAGATATCACAAAAAAAGAAAATTACAGGCCAATATCACTGATGAACATAGACACAAAAATCCTCAACAAAATACTCACAAACCAAATCAACAACACATTAAAAGGATCATACACGTTGACCAAGTGGGATTTATCCCAGGGATGAAAGGATTCTTCAATATGTGCAAATCAATCAATGTGATATACCACATTAACAAACTGAAGAATAAAAACCATATGATCATCTCAATAGATGCAGAAAAAGCATTTGACAAAGTTCAACACCCATTTATGATAAAAACTCTCCAGAAAGTAGACTTAGAGGGTACCTACCTCAACATAATAAAGGCCATATATGACAAACCTACAACTAACATCATACTCAGTGGTGAAAACCTGAAAGGATTTCCTCTAAGATCAGTACAAAACAAGGATGTCCACTCTCTCCACTTTTATTCAACATAGCTTTGGAAGTCCTAGCCATGGCAGTCAGAGAAGAAAAAGAAATAAAAGGAATACAAATTGGAAAGGAAGAAGTAAAACTGTCACTGTTTGCAAATGACATGATACTATACATAGAAAATCCTAAACATGCTACTGGAAAACTAGTAGATCTCAGCAGTGAATTTGGTAAAGTTGCAGGATACAAAATTAATACACAGAAATCCCTTGCATGCCTATACACTAATAATGAAAGACCAGAAAGACAAACTAAGGGAACACTCCCATTTACCACTGCAACAAAAAGAATAAAATACCTAGGAATAAACCTACCTAAGGAGGCAAAAGACCTCTACTCAGAAAACTATAAGACACTGATGAAAGAAACCAAGGATGACACAAACAGATGGAGAGATATACCATGTTCTTGGATTGGAAGAATCAATATTGTGAAAATAACTATACTACCCAAAGCAATCTACAGATTCAATGCAATCCCTATCAAATTACCAAGGGCATTTTTCACAGAACTAGAACAAAAAAATTTTATAATTCATATGGAAACACAAAAGACCCTGAATAATGAAAGCAATCTTGAGAAAGAAGAACGGAGCTGGAGGACTCAGACTCCCTGACTTCAGACTATACTACAAAGCTACAGCAATGAAAACAGGATGTTACTGGCAGAAAAACAGGAATATAGATCAATGGAACAAGATAGGAAGTTCAGAGAGAAACCCTTGAACCTGTGGTCACCTAATCTATGACAAAGGAGGCAAGAATATACAATGGAGAGAAAACTGGACAGCTACATGTAAAAGAATGAAATCAGAACACTCCTTAACACCATATATAAAAATAAACTCAAAATGGATTAAAGGCCTAAATGTAAGGCTGGATACTATAAACCTCTTAGAGGAAAACACAGGCAGAACACATTGACATAAATCATAGCAAAATCTTTTTCAACCCACCACCTACAGTAATGAAAATAAAAACAAAAATATACAAATGGGACCTAATAAAACTTAAAAGCCTTTGCACAGCAAAGGGAACCATAAACAAAACAAAAAGACAACCCTCGGAATGGGAGAAAATATTTACAAATGAAGCAACTGACAAAGGATTAATCTCCAAAATATACAAACAGCTCATGCAGTTCAATATCAAAATAACAAACAACCTCATCAAAAAATGGGAAGACCTAAATAGACATTTCTCCAAAGAAGACATACAGATGACCAACAAACACATGAAAAGATGTTCAACATCACTAATTATTAGAGAAATGCAAATCAAAACTACAATGAGGTATCACCTCACACCAGTCAGAATGGCCATCATCAAAAAATCTACAAACAATAAATGCTAGAGAGGGTGTGGAGAAAAGGGAACCCTCTTTCACTCTTGGTGGGAATGTAAATTGGTACAGCCACTATGGAGAACAATATGGAGGTTCCTTAAAAAACTAAAAATAGAGCTACCATATGACCCAGCAATCCCATTCCTAGGCATATATCTGGAGAAAACCATAATTCAAAAGGATCTATGCACCCCAATGTTCACTGCAGCACTATTTACAATAGCCAGGACATGGAAGCATCCTAAATGTCCATCAACAGAGGAATGGATAAAGAAGATGTGGTACATATATACAGTGGAATATTACTCAGCCATAAAGAGGAAGGAAATATTGTCATTTGCAGAGACATGGATGGACCTAGAGATTGTCATACAGAGTGAAGTAAGTCAGAAAGAGAAAAACAAGTGTTGTGTAATATTGTTTATGTGTGGAATCCAGAAAAATGGTAGAGGTGAACTTATTTGCAAAGTAGAAATAGAGTCACAGATGTAGAGAACAAACTTATTGTTACCAAGGGGGGAAAAGGGAGTGGGATGAATGGGGAGATTGGGACTGACATATATATACTACTATGTATAAAATAGATAACTAATGAGGACCTACTGTATAGCACAGGGAACTCTACTCCATGCTCTGTGGTGACTAAATGGGAAGGAAAACTAAAAAAGAGTGGATATATGTATATGTATGACTGACTCACTTTGCTGTACAGCAAGAAACTATGCAACATTGTAAAGCAACTATACTCCAATAAAAATTAATTTTAAAAATAAAATAAAATAATTTATTTCTTTTTCTCCTGTTAATCTGTCTTGTGTCAATTTTATGGTTAGTCCAGCCACAAGAACTCAAGAGGGGTAGAGGGACAAACTTCCCCCTCCCCAACAATATAGTTTACAAGGAATATACCTAAAATAAGGAAAATGAACTGTTAAAAATAAAGAAGTGCGAAGATTTATTAGATAAACACAAAATATAGGAAAGCAAGGGCATTGATATTAATAAGCATGTGTTCAAATCATTATATTCTTATTCACTCATTTTCCTTTTTACGTACCTTGTATGTGCCAGCCAGGCAATTTCCTAGGCACTGGGGATATAACGGAGTAAAACAAAGTTCACGTCATACTTGAGCTTGCTTTGTAGGGGAGACAAAAACTAAACAAATAATTACATAATAGAAAGTCAAATAATGGTAAATGCTATACAGGAACTAAAGCAAGGTAAAAGGAGACAGTGAGGGAAGCAGCATTTTAGAAGAGAAGGCTTCTCTGAGGAAGTGACATTTGTTCCAGGACCTGAATGAAATGAAGACGAGCCATGTAGTAGTTATTTGGGGACACTTCAGGGGTCTAGCACAGCATGATCCATGATGTGTTTGTTTCCGGTTGACAGTAAGATAAGGAGAATGTAAACCAACTACATCATGGAACACTGTTCTGTCCTGCTAACATTTTTCTTTCATATTGCAAGACGTTCTTGATGAAGAAAGCAGTTTGTCAATTTGCACTCTGGCTCATTATCTCTGGCTTTTTATCTTCTTGCACTTTGAGTAATCCTGCTAGACAGAGGGAACAAAGGACAAAGGCCTGAGGCAAAAAGATAATTAGCATATTAGGCAAAGTAGACAGATTGAGTAGACACAGCTAAATAAGTATATTTAGCTTAAATACGCTAAATAGTTAAATAATTATTTGACTTAAATGATTGTCTTAATTATTTAAATTAATAATATTCCTTTCGTAGAGATCAACATCCAAGATCTGTAAAGATCTCTCTCTTGAACTCACGACTTGTATCAATATATAAAATTTTCAACTAGAACTATCCATTTTATGTGTAATAAGCATTAAAACACAGCATGCTCCAAACTCAAGTCCTGATTCCAGTCCCTCTTATCTTGTCTTCCCAAACCATAGTCATCACCACCTTGGTTCAATCCACCATCTTCTAATGAAGATATATTTGCAATAGATTTCTAGATGCCCTCCATGCTTCTATCATTGCCCTCTCTCCAGCCTATACTCCACTTAGAATCCAGGGTAGTTCTTTTAAAATGTTAGTGAAATTATCTCACAGTCTTTGCTTGTTAGCCCTTTTTGTCATTTCTCTTAGGTCTATTTGTATCTGTGAAATTTTATCTGACTACCATAGATACAATTTCAACTCATCCCCAAGCCAGGACATCCTCTCACTTACCTAGCTTTATCTCCAAAACACTTCATATCAGTTGATGTTTGTTTTTTCTTATCTGTCTCTCAACCACTCCCCCAACAGCTTTATGACACAAGAGAAGTTTGTTGCCTTTATTTTATCTGTAGCACCAGAATGAGCTCAATATATATATATATAAATCTATAGAGATTTATAGATCTCTCTCTCTCTCTATGTATATATATATACATATATATACATATATATTTGTTTACTAGATGAATACAAGAAAAGACACATTTAAAAGAAAAGACTAGTGGTAGAACAGAAAGTGTAGCTTTCTCCTGCCAAATAAAAAATAGATCTGGAAAAACTATTTATAAGGATCATTGCAATAGGGGTAGAGAGACAATTGCAATGGAGTTGGGGGACTATTACAACAGTGGGAGGATGTCTATTGCATTAGGGAGAAGGCATAACATCTACAAGTGTCTCAAAGGTCAGGCAGAAGAGGTCTTTTCTCTTATAGGGAGGAGTAATGAAGTTTAGAGAGAATCGGGTATGCAGGAATGGGATGAGTAGGTGATGTGAACAGACACTTTGAGCAGGAAAGGGCCTTCAAGGGGAAGATATTCTGCATTTTAGTGCCTGCTTAAGCTTACTTAAGCTTATGGGCGAGCCAAGGTTCAGCCACGTGGGGGAAGGAAAGAAGCTTGATAAAGTTTAAATGAGTTAAGTTAGTGAACAATTTTCCAGATTGGTCAGTGGGGACCAACGGTTCAGCTAATCATTCATGAGACAGAGAATCAGAACATGGAGGACTTTTGTCTGCCTTGTCATGGGTACGCAGGAGCCAACCATGAGTCTCGTCTGAGTCACATGGGACAGGGACCCCTCCGCAGCCAACCATCTCCTGAAACACAAAAGGTGGAGGATTTCTTGCACGTCACTGTTTTCCAGGAGCACTGAGGTCGGGTAAAGTTCCATATCGTTAACCCGTAGGAGTTTGGTGCACTAACTTCATGACTGTAGAATGGCAGCTGTGGTGCCATCACTCAGCCACCCCTCTTCTACCACGATGTGGTGCAGGACTTAGAGAGGTAATGGGTCTCCATCTGCCATCCAGCTCACTGACTCTTGAATCTCACTTTGCCAACTTTCCTTTGGGTAATCAAAAGAAATTAAAAGGTGATTCAATGGGGAAAGTCAGAATATATGTCTTATTTTATTCATTGCTCTGCCAACCAATGTGATATGGTATTACTAGAGCTAAAACAGCAATGATTTCAGTTATAAACTGTTAACTATCCCCCCAAAAATGTTGGAATTAAGATGCTTATGTTTTCTTCCTTTTAAATAGCTTGCTCATGGAGCCAGCCCTGTTTCCTAAACCTACTTTGGCACTGACTCCCAGGATTCTGTAGATCTTATTAAATACACAAATTTATGTTTTCTAAAGCACTGCTCTATATGAACAAAGCACCTCAAGTTCTTACTCTAATTTTTAAAGGATAAGAACTTTGAGGAATACTAGGGCCTTATTGGTCTTAGCTTGAAAATGCTAACGTTTGAAGGATGGACATAGCAGAATGGCTTTAGAGAGGTCACACCCAGTCACCTAAGTAATGCCCAAATTCTCTGTTTATAGAGAAAAATCTCAGGGTACCAGTCCTATGAGCAACTTCTCCCAGGCTTCCCAGTGATAATTCCAAGATATGAAGAAAAGTCAGATGTCCCATAAAAGAACGATTAAATTGGTACGGTCTCAGACTCCAGCACTTGAAAAGAACTGTTTTTCAACAAGCAGTAAAAAATAGTACCTTACACTTGTCTGGAATTTATACTTTACAAAGTGCTTTTAAATATACCATGCCATTAAATTTTACAACAATTTGGCAAGAAAGAAATTATCTCCATTTTGTTGATGAGTAATAAGATCTATTATCTATTTCACATTTATTTCTTTCCAGGCACCATGCTAAGCACTCATTTAATCCTCACAACAATCTTATGACATGAGTGCTATTATCATCCTCATAATACACAGATTGAAAGTTAGGCTCAGAAAAATTAAGGAAATTGTCTAGGGTCAGGCAACAAGTAAGTGGCAGAGTGGACATTTTCCCTTTTTGAAACTCCATATTTGACAACTCCCCTTTTGAACTCCCATGTTTTCCTGACTCACTGTACTCTAAACCAGTGGCCTTCATGCTATTTTGGCCACATAACTTAAAAATTATCTATGTACTATAATGTGCATTAAAAACACACCCAAAATAGACATTTGAAAAGAGACTGTGATAAAAATACATGCAAATAGAAGTTCTAATAGTTTCTCCTCACACCCTCATAGAATATCTTGTACATCTCACGAGCCAAATCTTGATTAGTCCACTCTTCTAGATAATTACTCTATATGGACTGTGTGGATGAGGTAACTAAGGCCCACTGTGTCTTGGTAAGTTGCCCATCACACAATCGGTAAAAGATTTATTAGAGTCTCAACTCCCATCTTCAAACTCCACATCCTCTCCCAGCCATCCACTGCCTCTTGATCTGCCTCTGACCATGGTATTCTGTGCTGTGTGCTCAGCTGGAAACCTACGGTTGCCACCTCCCCCACCCCCGTACACACAAAGACCTACCTGTCTCAGAGGTACATCCTCCTTAGATTCTATGAAGAATGAGAGACATTAATACTCTAACTATTGTAGTTGCTTGAATGAATCAGGCCCAAGCCCACTTCAAGCCCAACTTCTCTTGACAGAGAACATCTGCTTTCACTGATTAATTGCTAACCTCTCCCCACTGCTTAGATGCCATGGAGGGCTGCCTGTTTAGCATGGTTCAACATAGATTTATTTGGGGGGAGGGTGATGGGGAGTGGAGCTTGTATTTGACTGACTGTACTCTTATTTGGAGGCTGACCACTCCCCAATTTAGTATTCATCACTTTACTTGAGCGCTTTTTGCTAACTTCCAATGGTTCTGTGAGTTCATTTTAATATGAACAATACACACTGTTGCTCTAGCCATTTACACATCCAAAACAATGTAATTGTGCTAACTTTGCAGGGGTCCTTAGCACACAAGATTTGTTTTGTCAGAGCCCTCAGTGCCAGATGGCCAGAGTGGATCTGTCCCTGGACGTGGGATGAGATGGAGTGAGAAGCCTGGAGTCATTTCTTTCCTAGAGGGCATATGAGCCTAAATAAGCTATGCCTTGTCAACAAGTATCCTGGACAAGAGTCTCCAGGGACCACTGCACAAACACAGGAGCAGGACTGTGAATTCTGAAGGTCAGGACTCTGGAAAGGCACTGAGGTGAGCAATTGCATTATCAAGCTTCTCATTCCAAGGACTCCAATCCTTTACCTCTAAGAGTCACTTAAGGACTTCCCAGCTCTAGCCATTTGTTTTTTAAAAACAGTCCACTCTCACCAAATTATAGCACAAGGCAGATATAACAGAAATACCAGAGTGATAATAAAATGTCCCCCCAACCACCTATCTAAACTAGTACCCATCCTCTGTGCTTTATTTGTCCTTCAACTGTGCCCCCGATATGATATCTTCTTATGCTTCTGTGCTCTGGGGTCCCCAGCTGGAATGCAACAGCCTTGACACAGTGCCCTGGTCTGGCTCATCTGCTGTTGTGTCCCCAGTTCACAGAACCCTTCTTGGACCATTAACTGTTAGTTGATTTAATGAATAAGCAGAAGAATGAACAAACAGGTGCATATATTGCTCTGTAAATATCTTGCAGAGGTTAATTCTATTAGATTCTTACCAAGGAAGAGCTGCTATATTTAAGGAAACCAAAGATTGCCTTTCACAAACCGGAGCTCCTGTATTTGTGATCCTCCATTCACTTGAGGACATTAATTTGCATATCCACAAAGCCATGTGGACCCTTTGCTAGAGTTGTCTGATCGAATTCATAGAATGACCTTCACATGTTTCAGATGTCAAGGCTTCCTAAGGGGAGTGAATTATATCCAGCTGATAGGGTGTTCTGCACCCTAGAGTCCCAGGTTTCCCTGACAGTCCCTCAGGAAAATGTCTTTCCATCATGTTTTTTTAAAAATTTTTATTAGGGTATAGTTGATTTACAATGTTCTGTTAGTTTCAGGTATACAGCAAAGTGAATCAGTTATTCATATACATGTATCCACTCTTTTTTAGATTCTCTTCCCATATAGGCCATTACAGAGTATTGAGTAGAGTTCCCTGTGCTATGCGGTAGGTCCTTATTAGTTATCTAATTTAAGCAAATATTTTTTTTTCAGTTTTTTTTTTAACATCTTTATTGGAGTATAGTTGTTTTACAGTGGTGTGTTAGTTTCTGCTTTATAACAAAGTGAATCAGTTATACACATACATATGTTCCCATGTCTCTTCGCTCTTGCATCTCCCTCCCTCCCACACTCCCTATCCCACCCCTCTAGGTGGTCACAAGACACAGAGCTGATCTCCCTGTGCTATGTGGCTGCTTCCCACTAGCTATCTATTTTACATTTGGTAGTGTATATATGTCCATGACACTCTCTCACCCTGTCACATCTCACCCCTCCCCCTCCCCATATCCTCAAGTCCATTTTCTAGTAGGTCTGTGTCTTTATTCCCATCTTGCCACTAGGTTCTTCATGACCTTTTTTTTTTTTTCCTTGGATTCCATATATATGTGTTAGCATACTGTATTTGTTTTTCTCTTTCTGACTTACTTCACTCTGTATGACAGACTCTAACTCCATCCACCTCACTACAAATAACTCCATTTCTAAGCAAACATTTTTAAGCCAAGAAACAAAGAGTTTCTTTGTTTAAGAAACAAAAGTGTTTTCTTTCTCTACCACTTTGTGAAGCTTTCTGGGTTGGGAGAAGATTCTGTTTTTACTTATATTTTCCCCCAACAACTTTCACTTTTATCTCCTATGGCTACTTCACTGATTTTCCTTTTCCTTACTCAAATTCTTTGAAGAATGACTATTATTTGTCAGGTCTCCTTTTGGAGCACGGTGGTCAACCTATGAACTGGCTGCCAATGAGTAAAGTGCCTACCCCTGGTCCAATCTGTAAGGCCAGGGGTGGAGCTGAATCCTCTGTCCTATGTATGTGCTGAGGTGTGCTCCGTGGTAGAGGTTGTGCTTGGGGGTACCTTCTCTTAGTGGCTATGTGCCAGCAAATATTTTTGACATGTACATCGCCTACTGGTTTATCACCTGAAACTTTCAAATTGGCAATTGGAATTTAAACCTCAGACAGTTACCCAGTTTCTCACAGAGAAAAAAGTCCATTTCAGCTCTAGAACACCAGAGTCTACTCATAACCTTGGGAAGTCACCTTGTAACTTAAGGCACTGGAGGCAGAAAGAGACCATGGGGAATGGGGGGCTGAATACAAGCCTATTTGGAAAAGTTACTCAGCAAACATATTGTTCTGGTGGTGAGAGTAACAACTTCCACAGGAGAGAGGAACGTTGAGTATAATATTCACAAGGAAAGAAAAGAAGTGGATTAAGGTAGAGAAAAGAATAGAAAGTGGGAGGAGACACCAAGTACAATATGGAGGCAAAACATGAAGACCTGAGCTCAGATGAGAAACGGAGCAAGAGCAGAAGAGAGGGTCCTACGCTTTCCACAGTGCAGTGGGAGGAAGGAACTTTTGCCAAAGTCGGATCACCTGCAGTGATTTTAAGTACTATGGGTGCCAATAAGAATTTAAATAGGATCATGTTTCTTTAGCAGAAAATCCTGCTATTCTTTCCTTTGATGACACAAATTCGGGGTTGTTTGTCTCCATTGCACAGCTATGACCCCTGGGCTCTGTGAAATCTCCCTCTCCCTCTGGAAAACATCATGCAGTTTCATAAATTACTTTTGTCTTCAGGATGGAGGTTTAGTGGTTCTCCACACAGCTGGGAAATTATCCCTTTTGGAGTATGGAAAGTCTTGCTTACCCCTTCCAAATTAGATTTTTCCTCCTCTGTGGAACTTTTAATCAGTACAGGTTTGCCAGGAGTAAGGCAGTATATCCAGAAAGTGAAACAACTCCAGGCTTTGCAGATTGCAGTTTCCCAGGGCATATCATTTCCCACTTCATCCTTATGAAGAAAAATGGTGGAGAAAGAAAACACATATTGAGACTTACTATGTTCCTTGCTCTATGTGAGGTGCGTCATATGATATAAGACTTCATTGTGTACCAGTAACACTCTTATGATGTAGATAACATTTCAGAAAGATTACCTGACTCTCAAAGAGACTGAGTAATTTGCCCAAGGACTACTGTGCATGAAGTGCTGGGACATGGATTTGAGTCTAGCTCTGACTCCAAATGTTTGCTCTTTGTAGTATAGCTACTTAGTACTCATTAGCTCTGATTAGGCCTTGGCTAAAAACAAGGCTGAAATGATGTTAAATTCGGGAGATTAATGCAATTGAACCACCCCTTTGCCATGTACACGGACTGATAAAAATCTTACAAAGCTCTTCCCCTTACCTAGTACAAGACCCTCAGCTCTAATTTTGCTCCTCTATTGGAGACACTAGTTTTTGAAACTCCCCTGGATGTGTTTTCTCTCTCAATTTTCTTTCCTTCTTTATTTTCTCCCTCCCTCCTCTTTCTTTTTTCTTTCTTTCCTTCTTTCTTTTCTTTCTTTCCTCCATCTCCTCTTCCTTTCTTCCTTCCTTCCCTCCTTCCTTTCTACTTCTTTTTCTTCTCTTTCTTCCTTCCTTCCCTCCTTCCTTACTTCTCTCTTTATTCTTTTTCCCTCTTTCTTCCTTCCTTCCTCCCTCCCTCCCTCTTTCTCTCTTCTCTTTCTTTCTTTCTTTCTTTCTTCTCCCCTCTGTAGCCTTTTCTATCACAAAAGCAAATTAGTGAGATTTATTGCCCTAGTGAAATGCAACACATATAGACCAAGTCCATAAAGTAGGAAAGAGGAAGGTGGTGACTGGGGTGTTCTTTCCAGACAGGAAAAAGTAGAAGCTCTTCCTGGGTTATAGGGCAGGAGAAAAGGGGATTCAGAGGACATGATTCAAGGGTTACGATCCCTCAGTAACCCAGAACCTCCAGTCCTCAGGAATTATACCCCAAACTGATGATGGTAGGAGCCAGCAAAAAGGAATGGGGCCATTTTTTTTTTTAATTCCTTTTGGCAATTACTATCGCATAGTAATGTTGCTTTCTGTTGGGTATCTTTTTTTTTTTTTAATTAATTAATTTATTTATTTTTGGCTGTGTTGGGTCTTCTTTTCTGTGCGAGGGCTTTCTCTAGTTGTGTCGAGCGGGGGCCACTCTTCATCGCGGTGCGCGGGCCTCTCACTGTCGCGGCCTCTCTTGTTGCGGAGCACAGGCTCCAGACGCGCAGGCTCAGTAGTTGTGGCTCACGTGCCTAGTTGCTCCGCGGCATGTGGGATCTTCCCAGACCAGGGCTCGAACCCATGTCCCCTGCATTGGCAGGCAGATTCTCAACCACTGCGCCACCAGGGAAGCCCAGAATGGGGCCATTTTGACACAGCTGAGGGTTTTCCATAAAATCCTATGTGCCCTTATGCCTGTGGGGAAAGACGCGGAAAGCAAGATGTTTTGGAGGAAAGAAGCATCATGGATAGGAAATTGAAATAGTTGTTAGACAAGAAATAGTTTTTACCATAAAATAATAGTTATCCTGTCCTGGCAAGTTCCAGGTGTTTCTCATTATCTGCCATCAGTTGGGACAGGGCCTCCAGATTTGGATGAGAAAAATTACAGAAAGTAGAAAGGTCTGCATTGGTAGTACCTCCCTTGTTTGTAACTGTATTAATTCTGGACAATGCTATGCTTCCAAAACCCATTCTTTGGATTGTTAGTGGCTCCTCTCAAAATACAAAGGGACTGTCTGGGAGGCATTACATGTCCAGCCATGCTAAGCTTCCACACCTTGGTATGAATTAGATTATTGTGGCTCATCTCAATGATCTGAAGAGACCTACGAGGACCCAGAGAAACTGATACGATGGGACCATGTTCCGCAGGTAAGTCTCTGATGAAAGGGCAGACCCAGGAAAGATCTTATTGTGCAGAAACTTAATTCAAAAGCTAAAAAATGAACACCTGGGCATAAGGTGTTTGGGTAAGCCTGGACAGTGGACATGAAAAGACAGGCCAGGGGGTGGAGTCAGGGGCACTGGCAAGACAATCTTCTCCTTAGCTCAGTATGTGTAGTGAAAGAGTGTGGGCTTAGGGCTCAGACAGATCTGAGGTTGGGTCCTCCCTGGTCACTTACTCCCCAGCGCCTTTGGGCAAACTCATCTGTATAAGGGGCGAGTATAAATTTAGGGGATTTAAGGTGCTGTGTGTCATATGCCCAACATTGTGCCTGTCATGTGGTTGGTAGCTGTCAATTTTAAAGTCTAAAAGCAAGGACCAAGCTGATTTGCTCTGGAGGTTTCCCTGAGAAGATGGCTACTAAGAAGTGACTGGAAATGAAAAATATGCTCTGGACAAGGTGGCTCAGAATCATGTGGAAGCATGTGTGGTAGTTTATGCATCTCTTCATGAGGGTCTGAGTACTCTGGATGAGAGCCCTGTTTAAGCACCTCCTGTTAGCTGGCTTGGTGGTCTAGAAAACCAAACAGACACAACACCTGTCCCCTAAAAACCCCCAAACCTCATTTTCTTTTGGAGTAGTTAGCTTTGTACCTTTCTGTGAGGATGACTTGATTTGTGGCTTTCCTAACCAACTTACCTATGGCTTTGCCAGACTGTCCTACCTATTAAGTTAGAACAAAGAGCTTTACAGATGTCAGCCCAGGGAATCTGGTTTTGGGGTTCTGGAGGTGCTGGCAACACTAATGGGGAGAAAAGAGGGATGGGCACTCCTTTGGTGAGAATGTATGTTACTCCCTTATCAGGATCCTTTGTGCTACCACTTCTTATTTCCTGTTTAAAGTGAAAGAAATTGGGAAGCATATAAATCAGAATGGGAGTGTAGAGCTCTGAGTCTATGAGAAATGGTGATTTGAGGATTCCTCCTGTGCGTATATAACCCGAATATGCCTGGCTCTCCTTGCATTTATACTTGCCCTTGTCCTTTCCAGTACCTGACTTACACGAAGTTTTAACAGTTGTCCCATCTTGACATCCTGCCCACTTCTCAAGCCCACTCCCTAACTCTCAAAGTGGTCAAGGTATTGGAAATGCTTTACTGAAGTTTGAAGGAGGAACCTGAAGAAGGATATTGCACAAGATATTTCACTTCTGGCTTTACCTAAAGTTGCTCTCCATATGGCAGTGGCCACATCTCTCTCCTTTGATCACTCCCTTGTCTTACTATTAACTTCCCACTTAGTCACTATAGACTACAAACGCCACACAATTTTTCCTCTCCTCTACTTCAAATTCCCCAAATGATGTATCCGTCTACAAAAGAAGACCTCTAGCCTGCCTTAGCTTATCCTATCAAGTGTATTTTCTATTTTGTATTTATAATATTTATCTAAACTTTTTTGGTAATTAATCATAATTAAATTTAAAAGGAGAAAATAGGCAGCTATGAAAAAAATCCAAACCAGTATAAAAGTCTGGAAAAGTCTATTGTCTACTTTAGAAAAATGCCTCGAAAAATCAAAGCTCTTCTGAGTGACAAATGCAGTTCTATAAAGGGACCATTTCTCAGTGAAGGATCAGAGCTGAAGATTTCTAGGGCTGGGTCTTGGGATGAAACTATCCAAGTGAGGAGAAGCCTAAACCTAAGGCTAAAGCGTGCATACATTTTTAACTTCCAAGATTGTCTTAGTCAGCTGGGGCTCCTCTAACAAAGTACCACAGACTGGGTGGCTTATAAACAACAGAAATTTACTTCTTACAGCTCTGGAGGCTGGAAGTCTGAGATCAGGGTGCTAGCATGGTCTAATTCTGGAGAGAGCACTCTTCCAGGCTGCAGACTGCCAGCTTCTCTCTGTGACCTCACAGGGATGACAGCAGAGAGGAGAAGCAAGCTCTTTGGAGATACTTGTAAGGGCACTAATCCCATTCATGAGAGTGGAGCCCCTGTGACTTCAGCTAATCCTAATCACTTTCCAAAGGCTCCAGCTCCTAATACCATCACGTTGGAGGTAGGGTTTCAACAGATGAGTTTTGGAGGGACACAAACATTTAGTCCATAACAAGGACTGAGATGCTAACGTGTCACATTTGTTATTTCTCCAGGGCATATTCTTCAACATGGGAGAGGTGCCAAGCCTGGAGATGGCAGCCTTACCTGGAGACACCTAAAAGCTTATGCCCACCCCACCTAGGGAAAGCCTGCAGTCACTGACTGAGACAGTGATGTTGGGGAATAGAAGACTGGCACTGCTGCTTCAAATCAGGACACCGCTGCTGCCATTCATGCTCCTGAGCTCCCTGAGGGACCAGATGAAGCTGTGTCTTTGCTTAGCTTCTTCCTCTGCCCACTCCAGTGTCTCTAACTTTTTTTGAAACGTCCTTATTGGAGTATAATTGCTTTACAATGTTGTGTTATTTTCTGGTGTATAACAAGGTGAATCAGCTATATGTATACATATAACCCAATATCCCTGCCCACTTGCGTCTCCCTCCCACCTTCCCTATCCCACCCCTCTAGGGGGTCACAAAGCACTGAGCTGATCTCCCTGTGCTATACAGCTGCTTCCCACTAGTTATCTATTTTACATTTGGTGGTGTATATATGTCAGTGCTACTCTCTCACTTCGTTGCAGCTTACCCTTCCCCCTCCTGGTGTCCTCAAGTCCATGCTCTACGTCTGTGTCTTTATTCCTGTCCTGCCCCTAGGTTTTTGAGAACCTTTTTTTTTTTATACTTCCATATATATGTGTAAGCATACAGTATTTGTTTTTTCTTTCTGAATTACTTCACTCTGTATGACAGACTTTATGTCCATCCACATCACTACAAATAACTCAATTTCATTTCTTTTTATGGCTGAATAATACTCCATTGTTTATATGTGCCACATCTTCTTTATCAGTTCATCTGTTGATGGACACTTAGGTTGCTTCCATGTCCTGGCTATTGTAAATAGTGCTGCAATGAACATTGCGGTACATGACTCTATTTGAATTATGGTTTTCTCAGGGTATATGCCCAGTACTGGGATTGCTGGGTCATATGGTAGTTCTATTATTAGTTTTTTAAGGAACCTCCATATTGTTCTCCACAATGGTTGTATCAGTTTACATTCCCACCAACAGGGCTGGAGGGTTCTGTTTTCTCCACACCCTCTCCAGCATTTATCGTTTGTAGATTTTTTAATGATGGCCATTCTGACTGGTGTGAGGTGATACCTCATTGTGGTTTTGATTTGCATTTCTCTAATGATTAGTGATGTTGAGCATCCTTTCATGTGTTTGTTGGCAATCTGTATATCTTCTTTGGAGAAATGACTTTTTAGGTCATCCACCCATTTTTGGATGGGTTGTTTGTTTTTTTGATATTGAGCTGCATGACCTGCTTGTATATTTTGAAGATTAATCTTTGTAAGTTGCTTCATTTGCAAATATTTTCTCCCATTCTGAGAGTTGTCTTATCGTCTTGCTTATGGTTTCCTTTGCTGTGCAAAAGGTCTTAAGTTTAAATAGGTCTCATTTGTTTCTTTCTTTTTTATTTCCATTTCTCTAGGAGGTGGGTCAAAAAGGATCCAGCTGTGATTTATGTCATAGAGTGTTCTGTCTATGTTTTCCACTGAGGGTTTTATAGTGTCTGGCCTTACATTTAGGTCTTTAATCCATTTTGAGTTTATTTTTGTGTATGGTGTTAGGGAGTGTTCTAATTTCATTCTTTTACATGTAGCTGTCCAGTTTTCCAAATACCACTTATTGAAGAGGCTGCCTTTTCTCCATTGTATATTCTTGCCTCCTTTATCAAAAATAAGTGACCATATGTGCGTGGGTTTATCTCTGGGCTTTCTATCTTGTTCCATTGATCTATACTTCTGTTTTTGTGCCAGTACCATACTGTCTTGATTACTGTAGCTTTCTAGTATAGTCTGAAGTCTGGGAGCCTGAGTCCTCCAGCTCCGTTTTTCTTTCTCAAGATTGCTTTGGCTATTCAGGGTCTTTTGTGTTTCCATACAAATTGTGACATTTTTTGTTCTAGTTCTATGAAAAATGCCATTGGTAGTTTGATAGGGATTGCATTGAATCTGTAGATTGCTTTGCATAGTATAGTCATTTTCACAATGTTGATTCTTCCAATCCAAGAACATAGTATATCTCTCCATCTGTTTGTATCACCTTTAATTTTTTTCATCAGCGTCTTATAATTTTCTGCATACAGGTCTTTTGTCTCCTTAGGTAGGTTTATTCCTAGGTGTTTTATTCTTTTTGTTGCAATGGTAAATGGGAGTGTTTCCTTAATTTCTGTTTCAGATTTTTCATCATTACTGTATAGGAATGCAAGAGATTTCAGTGCATTAATTTTGTATCCTGCTAGTTTACCAAATTCATTAATTAGCTCTAGTAGTTTTCTGGTAGCAACTTTAGCATTCTCTATGCATAGTATCATGCCATCTGCAAACAGCAACAGTTTTTGTTCTTCTTTTCCAATTTGAATTCCTTTTATATCTTTTTCTTCTCTGATTGCTGTGGCTAAAACTTCCAAAACTATGTTGAATAATAGTGGTGAGATTGGGCAACCTTGTCTTGTTCCTGATCTTAGAGGAAATGGTTTCAATATTTCACCATTGAGAACGATGTTCACTGTGGGTTTGTCATATATGACCCTTATTAGGTTGAGGTAGGTTCCCTCTATGTCTACTTTCTGGAGAGTTTTTATCATAAATGAATATATGAATTTTGTCAAAAGTTTTTTCTGCATCTATTGAGATTATCGTATGGTTTTTCTCCTTTGATTTGTTAATATGGTGTACCACATTGATTAATTTGCATATATTGAAGAATCCTTGCATTCCTGGGATAAACCAGATTTGATCATGGTGTATGATCCTTTTAACGTGCTGTTGGATTCTGTTTGCTGCTATCTTGTTGAGGATTTTTGAATCCATGTTCATCAGTGATACTGCTCTGTAGTTTGTTTTTTTTTTCTGAAATCTTTCTCTGGTTTTGGTATTAGGGTGATGGTGGCCTTGTATAATGAGTTTGAGAGTGTTCCTCCCTCTGCTATATTTTGGAAGAGTTTGAGAATAATAAGTGTTAGCTCGTCTCTAAATGTTTGATAGAATTCTCCTGCCAGTCCATTTGGTCCTGGGCTTTTGTTTGTTTGAAGATTTTTAATCACAGTCTCAATTTCAGTGCTTGTGATTGGTCTGCTTATATTTTCTATTTCTTCCTGGTTCAGTCTTGGAAGGTTGTGCTTTTCTAAGAATTTGTCCATTTCTTCGTGATTGTCCATTTTGCTGGCATATGGTTGTGTGTAGTTATCTCTCATGATCCTTTGTATTTCCAGAGTGTCAGTTGTTACTTCTCTTGTTTCATTTCTAATTCTGTTGATTTGAGTCTTCTCCCTTTTTTTCTTGATGAGTCTGGCTAATGGTTTATCAATTTTTATTATCTTCTCAAAGAAACAGCTTTTAGTGTTATTGATTTTTGCTATTTTTTCCTTAATTTCTTTTTCATTTATTTCTGATCTGATCTTTATGATTTCTTTCCTTCTGTTAACTTTAGGGGTTTTTTTGTTCTTCTTTCTGTAATTGCTTTAGGTGTAAGGTTAGGTTGTTTATTTGAGATGTTTCTTGTTTCTTGAGGTAGGATTGTATTGCTATAAACTTCCCTCTTAGAACTGTTTTTGCTGCATCCCATTGGTTTTGGGTCATCGTGTTTTCATTGTCATTTGTTACTAGGTATTTTTTGATCTCCTCTTTGATTTCTTCAGTGTTTTCTTGGTTATTTAGTAGCGTATTTTTTAACCTCCATATGTTTGTGTTTTTTACAGTTTTTTCCGGTAATTGATATCTAGTCTCATAGCGTTGTGGTCTGATAAGATACTTGTTATGATTTGAATTTTCTTAAATTTACCAAGACTTGATTTGTGACCCAAGATATGATCTATCCGGGAGAATTCCCCATGAGCACTTGAGAAGAAAGTGTATTTTGTTGTTTTTGGATGGAATGTCCTATAAATATCAATTAAGTCCATCTTGTCTAATGTATCATTTAAAGCTTGTTCTTCCTTATTTATTTTCATTTTGGGTAACCTGTCCATTAGTGAAAGTGAGGTGTTAAAATCCCCTAGTATTATTGTGTTACTGTTGATTTCCCCTTTTATGGCTGTTAGCATTTGCCTTATGTATTGAGTTGTTCCTATGTTGGATGCATATATATTTACAATTGTAATATCTCTTCTTGGATTAATTCCTTGATCATTAGGTATTGTCCTTCTTTGTCTCTTTTAATAGTCTTTATTTTAAAGTCTATTTCTCTGATGTGAGTATTGTTACTCCAGCTCTCTTTTGATTTCCATTTGTGTGGAATATCTTCTTCGATTCCTTTACTTTCAGTCTGTATGTGTCCCTGGGTCTGAACTGGGTCTCTTGCAGACAACATGTATATGGGTCTTGTTTTTGTATCCATTCAGCCAGTCTGTGTCTTTTGTTTGGAGCATTTACATTTAAGGTAATTATTGATATGTATGTTCCTATTACCATTTTATTAATTGTTTTGGGTTTGTTTTTCTAGGTCTTTTCCTTCCCTTGTGTTTCCTGCCTAGAGAAGTCCTTTAGCATTTGTTGCAAAACTGATTTGGTGGTGAATTCTCTTAACTTTTGCTTGTCTGTAATGGTTTTAATTTCTCCATCGAATCTGAATGAGATCTGTGCTGAATAGAGTAATCTTGGCTGTAGCTTTTTCTCTTTCATCACTTTAAATATGTCCTGCCACTCCCTTCTGGCTTGCAGAGTTTCTGCTGAAAGAGCAGCTGTTAACCTTATGGGAATTTCTTTGTATGTTATTTGTTGCTTTTCCCTTGCTGCTTTTAATATTTTTTCTTTGTATTTAATTTTTGATAGTTTGATTAATATGTATCTTGGCATGTTTTTCCTTAGATTTATCCACTATGGGACTCTCTCCACTTCCTGGATTTGATTGACTATTTCCTTTCCTATATTAAGGAAGTTTTCAACTATAATCTCTTCAAATATTTTCTCAGTCCCTTTCTTTTTCTCTTTTCTGAGACCTCTATAATTCAAATATTGGTGCGTTTAATGTTGTCCCAGAAGTCTCTGAGACTCTTCTCAATTCTTTTCATTCTTTTTCCTTTATTCTGCTCTGCAGTCATTATTTCCACTATTTTATCTTCCAGGTCACTTATCCGTTCTTCTGCCTCAGTTATTCTGCTATTGATCCATTCTAGAGAATTTCTAATTTCATTTATTGTATTGTTCATCATTGTTTGTTTGTTATTTAGTTCTTCTAGGTCCTCATTAAATGTTTCTTGTATTTTCTCCATTCTATTTCCAAGATTTTGGATCATCTTTACTATCATTACTCTGAATTCTTTTTCAGGTAGACTGCCTATTTCCTCTTCGTTTGGTCTAGTGGGTTTTTACGTTGCTCCTTCATCTGCTGCATATTTCTCTGTCTTCTCATTTTGTTAAATTACTGTGTTTGGTGTCTCCTTTTCACAGGTTGCAGGTTCGTATTTCCCATTGTTTTTGGTGTCTGCCCCCAGTGGGTAAGGTTGGTTCAGTGGGTTTTGTAGGCTTCCTGGTGGAGGGGGCTGGTACCTGTGTTCTGGTGAATGAGGCAGGATCTTGTCTTTCTGGTGGAAGGACCATGTCTGGTGATGTTTTTGGGGTGTCTGTGACCTTATTATGATTTTAGGCAGCCTCTCTGCTAATGAATGGGGTTGTGTTCCTGTCTTGCTAGTTGTTTGGGATGGGGTGTCCAGCACTGGAGCTTGCTGGACGTTGAGTGGAGCTGGGTCTTAGCGTTAAGATGGAGATCTCTGGGAGAGCTCTCGCTGACTGATATTACATGGGGCTGGGAGGTCTCTGGTGGTCCAATGTCCTGAACTTGGCTCTCCCACTTTGGAGGTCAGGCCTGACACCAGCCCAAAGCACCAAGACCCTGTCAGTCCCATGGCTCTGAAGAAAAGAGAGAAAAAAGGAAAGAAGAAATTAATTAATTAATTAATTAATTAAAATAAATCATTATTAAAATATAAAAGTAAAAAATAAATAAAATAAGAGAGCAACAAAACTAATAAACAAATCCACTAATGATAACAAGCACTAAAAACTGAACTAAGATAAACATAAAAATCAGAAACAAATCAGTCACAGACAGCAAACCCCAAGTCTACCATTGCTCCCAAAGTCCACCCCCTCAATTTTCAGATGCTTCATTGTCTATTCAGGTATTCCACAGATGCAGGTTACATCAAGTTGATTGTGGGGATTTAATCTGCTGCTCCTGCGGCTGCACAGAGATATTTCCCTTTCTCTTCTTAGTTCACACAGCTCCCGGGGTTCAGCTTTGGTTTTGGACCCACCTCTGCGTGTAGGTCGCCCTCAGGCATCTGTTCCTGCTCAGACAGGAGGGGGTTAAAGGAGTGGCTGATTAGGGTGCTTTGGCTTACTCAGGACGGGGGAGGGAGGGGTACCGTTGTCATAATTGGAATGTGGGGCAAGCCTGTGGTGGCAGAGGCCGCTGTGACATTGCAACAACCTTAGGAGTGCTGTGTGTCCTCCCAGGAAGTTGTCCCTGGATCACAGAACCCTGACAGTGGCAGGATGAACAGGCTCCTGGGGCGGGTGGGGTGTGTGGATAGTAATCTGTGCTTGCACACAGGAATCTTGGTGGCAGCAGCAGCATTAGCATTTCATGCCCATCTCTGGGTCTGAGCTGATAGCCGCAGCTCGTGCCCATCTCTGGAGCTTGCTTAAGCAGTGTTCTGCCTTCTGTGAGCACATGGGGAAGGAATCCCCTCTCCTTGTGCACCCCGAAACAATGGTCCCTTGCCTCTTCTGCAGGTCCAGACTTTTTCCTGGACTCCTTCCCGGCTAGCTGTGGTGCACTAGCCCCCTCAGGTTGTCTTCACGCTGCAACCCCAGTCCTTTCCCTGTGGTCTGACCTCCAAAGCCCAAGCCTCAACTCTCAGGCCCCACCCACCCTGGCAGGTGAGCAGACAAGCCTCTCAGGCTGGTGAGTGCTGGTCAGCACCGATCCTCTGTGCGGGAATCTCTCCACTTTGCCCTCTGCACCCCTGTTGCTGCGCTCTCCTCTGTGGCTCTGAAGATTCTCCCCCACCTACCCCTCATCTCTGCCAGTGAAGGGGCTTCCTAGTGCGTGGAAACTTTTCCTCCTTCACAGCTCCCTCCAAGAGGTGCAGGTCTTGTCCCTGTTCTTTTGTCTCTGTTTTTTCTTTTTTCTTTTGCCCTACCCAGGAACGTGGGGATTTTCTTGCCTTTTGGGCAGTCTGACGTCTTCTGCCAGCATTCAGTAGGTGTTCTGTAGGAGGTGTTCCACATGTAGATGTATTTTTGATGTATTTTTGGCGAGGAAGGTGAACTCCACGTCTTACTCCTCTGCCATCTTGAAGCTTCCCTCCCCCCACCTTCATTTTTTTTAACAGGCTCTTTCTTTCTTTTTTTTTTTACAGGCTCCTTTTGAGAGCACTCCCACAAAAAATCACTGTGCAAGACTCACCTTCTGAGAGTTCTGGGAGACCCAAATAAAACACTTGCCGTGGTGTAAGTAGGGTGATGGAGTGGTCTGCTGGGCAGTTCATGGCTGGTCAGTGATATCACAACATCCAAGCCTCTGTGTAGCTGTGGTTTCACCATCATCTTAATGGTTATATGTGATAGAGTACAAAAATGACCACCACTTTCCCCCCTCACTTCAAGCAGTGGAATCTGTTTGCCTAATCCTTGAATCTGTTTGGCCATGTGGTTTGTTTTGGCTAACAGGATATTAGCAAACATGATGCAAAGACTAGAAAAGTATATGCACATTGGGCTTGCTAGTTTGCTGTTCTTGGATCCCTGGGCTACTATGTGAGTGAGCCCAGGCTAACCTGCTTGGTGATGAAATGCATATGTCTCAGTTACCCACATTTTCCCAGAAGCAAAGCTACCTAGCTAACCAGAATTGTACCTTAGATACATGAGTGAGCCCAGCTGAGATCAGCAGTAGAGCCACACAACCCAAATTGCTGACCCACAGAATCATAAACTAAATAAATATTTATTATTTTAAACCACTAAATTTTGTTTATTTTATAGCAAATACTAACTGATACAGTGTCATAAACTATGATGGCTCATATTTATTTATACATTTTTGCTGTTTTAGGGTCAAATCGCAGCCTTACAAATGCATATGGCATGATATATGAATATAAAAATATAAAGACACAAATATATATATATATGTTGCAGAAATATCTTTTTAAATTAAAGAGTTTCTTGAAATTTAGAGAGGTAAATGTTGTAGTTATCAGTAATTTACATTTTGGGTAGGCAATTTATACAATACAATGAAGGAAAAGATTCTTAACATTTATTGAGTGCCTTCCATGTGTTGGGAGCTTTCATATTTGCTATCTCATTAATCCTCACAATTACATGGTTAATGCGCTGTATCTATTTTTACAAGAGAAAAAAACCCTAATGCTCAGAGAGGGAATGTAACTTGCCCATGGTGAGTTGGTTAGCAGATGGATTTGAAGATTAGTTTTCCTGACTTCAAAGATGTTATAATCAGGGAATTCCCTGAGGGTCCAGTGGTTAGGACTTCACACTTTCTCTGCTGAGGACCCAGGTTTGATCCCTGGCCAGGGAGCTAAGATCCCACAAGCCATGCGGTGCAGTCAAAAGAAAAAAAAAAAAAGGGGATAAAGAGTTAAAAAAAAAAGATGTTATAATCAGGTACCTCCTGCAAGCCTGGGAATTTTCTTTAAGTGGTTATTTGGAAATTGGAAATGCAGGGCTTCTCATTGCAATATGTATCTTTCATAACAGTGTAAGTATAACTGGATGAATCTGTGGACCCTAATTACCACCCTTTCAATGTTGGCCTCCATGGCTTACATATAGCTCAGATTTGCAAGAAATTTTCAAGCAATTGTTATTTCCATGTTTCAGTTTAGAACAGAAATTCCCAATTTTCAGAGTAGGGGATACACCTCTAAACCTTAAAATAAACCCTTCCAGTCATCTGTCATCTAAAACATCTCCTCAGGCATAATATATATTTTATATTCAATACAAATGTTTATTATGCACTTTTATGTGTCCATCTTTGCCCTAGGGTCTGGAGAGGCAAGAAAGAGTAAAACATAATCTTTTCTCTCAAGAAGCTCAAATTCTAGTGAAGGCAAAAAATACACACATAATTACAAAACAATCTAGTAAATGAAATGTAGGAGTGCTACATTGCACACTTAAGTCAGTCTGGGGGCTGGAGAGGTGGAGTGGTTAGGGTGAGTTTCTTAAAGGAAATGATATCTAAGTCTCAGAGGAGTCCACATGGCTAGGGGTGGGGGTGGGTAGGCACATTATTAGTTAAGGAGATAGTAACTGCTGGAATGAATAAACCCCCAAATTTCAGTAGCCTAATACACTAAAGGTTAGTTTCTTATTCACGTTTTGGTCTAATGCAGATGTTCCTGTTGGGAGTGGGTGTGGACGTGGATGGGGCTCAGTCCCTAAAGTCATTCAGGGATCGGGGTTGACAGAGGCTCTGACATTTTCAACACACAACCTCTGATGTCTCATTGGCATCCAGAAGAGAGAAAAGACAGGGTGTAGAAGGCACTTCTGCATCTTATCCACTTCAATATACTTCACTTCTATAAATACTGCATTGGTCTATATTCATGGACTAGTCACATGGCCCAGCCAAAAGGACCAGTACTTTGTTTTGTTAACTGCTGTGTTCCCTGCACTGGGAGCACTCCCTAACACATATTAAGGGCACAACAATACTTCTTGGATTTTTTTGTGATTGAATGAATCTTTATAGCATCCAGCACACAGTGCCATTTCATGTATATTTGTAGAAATAAAATGCAGTTTCCCATCCTCCTGTTTTCCCTACATTAAACATAGTCAAAATGTAGTGAAAAACCTAAGTCATCAGAATATGTGGACTTCTTAGTAATGAACCTAAGTGCTGTGACAAGTTGGCAAAATTCTAGGAAATATTTGTTTGTTGGGCATCAAAGAGGTACCATATCTCTCTAGTCAGACTCTCTCTTAGCTGGAAATTTTTTCCCTTCTGCCCTCCTTCTCTCCCTTTCTTCCATTTCCACAGGCATGAGCATATTCCACAGTGCCACTGTCCCATATGCTTGGGGGAATACAGAGATTTATTAGACATACTTTTGCTTTGCAAAAGAAGCCCAGACACATCACCAAGAACAAGAATACAAGGAAAACAGAGAAAAGCACCACATTAGAGCCATTTATAGAACTGCTCCCTTCCCTGTTCTCTGAGGCCAGGGAAGGGCTGGTTCTAGAATACCTCCCATCATCTAGATGGTTCTAGGATATCAGCTTTACCTTTTCCCTATCTGGAGACTCTGGTACACCTAACATTCAGATGCCATTTCTCACTTGCTAGTTCTAGTGAGAGGAAAGTGGAGAAAAGATGACTGGGTGGAAACCTTCTACTGTCAAAGCCATAATTTTCATGTTAAACATCTGATGTCTCCCAAGAGAATGTTCTTGTCATACATATGTGCCTGAAAGTGATTCTTCCCATGAAGAATCTTCTGGTTTTCAGGCCCAAGGATTAGAATTTCACATGTCAGAAGGACAGGTTTTACCCTCTTTAAGAAGTAAGTTAACTAAAATGCATATAAATAGCTATTCCCACAGATGCAGCTGAGTTTGGAGGACACCCTAACCAGCAGAAGTTAGTGATTTTTTATGCAATCAGGAGAATTCGCTTTAAAAAGCACTGCTTCCCAGTGAGACATTCATCAGCCAGTACACCAAGTCAAGCTCCAAGTTCTCAAGCACCTTATATTAAATGGATCATGAGGTTCTTCAGTAGCTTGAGGAATATGATGAATTTGTAGCCCTAGAGATTCATACTCTGTTACAAATGTTACATGGCCCACTGATAATTCCCAAGGGCAGCAGGATTAATGCCAAGTTAATGTCATTAGAGGAAGAATCAAAGATTCTCACCACATTTCTTCTTCATGAAGAAAACTTCAGTAATGAGGAATAAGGACATAAAATATTGTGTCTTGTTGAGATATCAGCTAAATGGTTGTTTATGTTTTCAATTTCAAAGAAAAGTCAAGAAGAATATGGAACATTCTCAGTTCTGGTCATATCACCAACATCTACATTGTGTGCATTTTACGAGATATTCTAATTTCCAACTGATGACCTCACCAACTCTAGCCCTTTCTTACTCTTCCAACTGGTTGTTTGACTTCTATTTTTATGATTTTGTCTTATTAACTACATGAGCCAAGTTATTGGTGTCAATCATGAAAAGTCATCTAAATGGAATTTATTTTCTTTAATATTTACAAGGAAGAAAACTAGTACCCTGTGTAGATAGAAATGTATCTAGTTGCCTGAAAACTGATACCTAATAACCTAAAATGGTCAGTCTGGAGATCATGGGCAAACTGCAATCGCTCTGTCAAGAAAGCCAACCTGCCTTCTGCAGACCTATTAGGCAAAAGTAATAAGATCTGTTAATGTCTTTAATCTTTGGCTTTATGTTACTCTTAGATCATTCTTCCTTGAACTTGTTTTTAGGTCATAATCAAATCCAGGATTCCGCTGAGGTGGCCCTGAAAGGTCCTTAATGAATAGTCTATAAAGTATATATTTCATTAGGATTAGAAAGTAAAGCTATATTTTAGGAACAAGTATAAGTAATGGCAAACATCCAGAATCATTCATTTATTAAAATAACACTTCATTTCAAAGTTATGTGATGATTCAGAGGCCTGAATCTGAATTACCATTCTGCCACTTATTAGCTATCTGACATTGGACATCTCTCTTAACCATTCTGTGCTTCATTCAGCTGCTGATGTTTAAAGTGAAGATAATAATGTTTTATCATCTGACTTCAAAGGTTTTTTTTTACAATAAAAAGATTTTGAAAATGCCACTTGAGCTATAAAAGTTATAAACTATTATTAAAATAATCCAACAAGTAGGCCTCACATACTATTGTCTATGGGTAAGTCCTTTCTGCTTTGCATTTTAAAAAATACCTAAAGCCAGATAAAATGAACCAGAAGATCTTTTTGTTCCTATTATTTTTAGCTCAGGAGGTGTATTGAGATGGAGGAAAACTACCTTAGAGCTTATTAGATTAGTCAACAACTGCATACTGTGTTAAATGGGTTTAGACTAAACTTGAATTAATACTACTACTAGACGTAGGGGTTTTTTAGATTCCACATGTAAGTATTTGCCTTTCTTTATCTGGCTTCTTTCACTTAGAATAATGCTCTCTAGATTTATCCATGTTGTTGTAGATGGCAGAACTTCCTTTGGTTTTTTTATGGCTGAATAATATTCCATTGTTTATATAGATCACATTTTTAAAATCTATTCATCCATGGAAGGACATTTAGGTTGTTTCCATATCTTGGCTATTATGAAAAATGCTGTAATGAACATGGGTATGCAGATGTCTCTTCGAGATACTGATTTCAATTTCTTTGGATATATACCCAGAAGTAGGATTGCTGGATCATAAGGTAGTTCAATTTTTAAATTTTTGAGGAACCTCTATACAGTTTTCCATAATGGTGATGTAGGCCAAAGGCACAAATTTCTAGTTATAAGAATAAGTAATGAGGATCTAATGTGCAACATGATAACTATAGTTAATAATATGGTGTTGTATAACAAAGTTGTTGAGAACAGATCTTGAACAATCTTAGCACAAGAAGAAAAAGACAAGTATGTGAGGTGATAGATGTGTTAATTATTTTGATCTTGGTAAACATTCTACAATGTATATGTATATCACAAGTTGTACACTTTAAATACATACAATTATATTTGTCAATCATTCCTCCATAAAGTTATTTTGAAAATAATACTAGACAGAATAAGTGATTTGAAGAAAATATCCTGCCTCTTTATTAAAAGCTTGGACAGATTTTTCATAGACTCATAGTGTCAGGGAATACAGATCCTTGGCTCTACTATCTTTAAAGTTATGAGGGCAAATCACTGTCGTTCACTAAGTTGAAGGATCTTAAAGTTAATTTCTAGATCCCTACATGAGACCAATACAACTGATTTTCTAAAAAATAAGAAGAGTAGACTTTGGTATATAACATTCTAAATGATGAATTTCACTAACTTTTAGTCACTGAGGTGACTAGTTTTGGGGTATCAGATATCTGACTTCAGTCAGAATATGAATTTGGTTGATCATAGATTAAGCTCTTGATAAAATAGAATAAACAGAAGATACAAGCCCTTTAAAAGAAATGTTTAATCCCAAATACCAATTCTACAACTGCACATTTCCTCTGCTGTAAAGGTGAGAGGGAGGGACTATAGAAACAAATGTTAACATGGGAAGAATCTTTGATGTATTTTAAGTTTGGGTTAGTGCTGAGTCATATTTTGACACTTTGAGGAGAATGTGATAGTGAACACTTCCTATGGCTTCTCTCATTTTGGAGCCAAGAACTTCATCAGCAACTTCTAATGTACGAATGACAATTGATGATTAGTTTTCTATGTGGCAGACATATCTTGATTGATCCCGGAAGAAAATATCCTCTTAACATTTTGGGAATTTGTTGATGCATTGTATTTCATTTTAACCCATGTCAAATCGTTAAAAAAATAGATATTTTCATGGCAGCTCCTTTCTTTTAAATGCAACAAAAACTTTTATTAGAACATTGAAATTATTTCATTTAATCCTTGTAAAAACTCTGTGAGGTTGCACATTTATTAGCTCCCAACTCTCATTGAAAGGTGTGAAAACTGAGGCACAGAAATTACAAGAGAACAGTCAAACCATTTATTGTTATATATTTGTAAGAGGAAGTTAACAAGTATCCAAGTACATGCAAGTAGTGAGCTGGCCCTGTCTGGTTACCTGTACAAGTGTAAATTTCAAAAATATATATGCAAATAACAATAGAATTCAAAAATCATGAAGCAAAAATTTTAAGATGAAAAGGAGAAGTATACAATTTAACAATAATAGTTGGAGACTTGAATATTCCACTCTCAATAATTGATAGAGTGCAGAAAAACAGCAAGGAGTCATAAGACTTGAACAAAATTGTCAACCAACTTGTACTAATCAATATTTATAGAATACTTCAAATGATAGCAGAATATACAGTCTTTTCAGAAGCACATGCAACATTATTCAGAATAGATCATATGCCAGGTCATAAAACAAATTTCAATAGATTTTAAAGGATTAGAATCATATAAATTATGTAAATTAGAAATTAACAGTAGGATGAAATTTGGGAAATCCTCAAATATTTGGATATTTAAAAAACACACTTTTAAATAACCCATTGGTTGAAGAAAAATTCACAAGAGTAGTTATGAAATATTTAAACTGAATGTAAACATTTATGGCCATGAGTGGCCATAAAATGGTACAACTACTTTGGAAAACAGTTTGGTCATTTCTTAAAAAGTTAAATGTAATCTTACCATATGACCGAGCAATTCATTCTAGATGTTTAGAAGAGAAATAAAAGCATATGCCCATAAAAAGACTTATACATGAATTTTTATACAGCCACTATTCATAATAGCTCCAAGCTGGAAACAAATCAAATGTACATAATAGATGAACCTCAAAAACATTATGCTAAGTGAGAAAAGCCAGATGTAACATACTACATATTATATGATTCCATTTATATAAAATGTCTAGAAAAGGCAAATCTACAGAGACAGAAACCAGATCAGTGTTTGCCTAGGTCTGAGTTGGAAGGGAGATTAACTACAAATGAACACAAGGGAACTTTTGGGAGATGATAGAAATGTTCTCGAACTAGTTTTGTGTAACAGTGCACAACTTTATAAATTTACTAAAAATCATTGTAGTGTGCAGTATGATGGGTGAATTTTATGCTATGTAAATTATACCTCAATGAAGCTGTGAAAAATCATAAGCAGCAAGGAGTAATTGTTGGACAAGTAGAGATGAAAGAAGATTGACAATGTGTTTACAATTGATGAAGCTAGTTGATTCATAATGGGGGCTCATTATACTATTTCTCCTACTTTTATATATGCTTGTATATTTTTATAATAAAAAGTATGTTGAAAGTTAATATTAAATTAAAATTAACAAAACAAACACTTTGTTTCCCACTCCTCTGGTGTCTAAAGTATATCTATCTCTTTCAAACAGTATCAATCCGGGACTTCCCTGGTGGTCCAGTGGTAAAGAATCCACCTTCCAATGCAGGGGACACAGGTTTGATTCCCTGGTCAGGGGACTAAGATCCCACATGCCACAGAGCAACTAAGCCCATGTGCCACAACTACTGAGCTAGCACGCCTCAAGGAGAGAGCCCGTGTGCTGCAACTACAGAGCCCATGCACCCTGGAGCCCATGCGCCACAACAAGAGAGAGAAAATCCACATGCCACAACTCGAGAGAAGCCCATGCGCCACAATGAAGAGCCTGCACCACAATGAAAGATCCCGTATGCTGCAACTAAGACCCAACGTAGCCAAAAAAAGTAAAAGAAAATAAACATATAAATATTAAGAACAGTATCAATCTTCAAGTGTCTCATCAGATAATTAAACCACAAATTAACTTAAGCCAATTCAATTTAACAAATTTTGATTGTACATCAGTTATATGCAGGATTTCTTGCTGATGCTTACGGCATTACTTTTTTTTCTCCCCGCCAGTTCCTGATTGATTGAAGCAGATAGTCATGCCATTGTTTTTAAATTTGGTGTTTTCTGTTCCTTTTCACTGAATTTTTATTATTGTCAATAGTATGAACTTAGAAACATTCTGTTCTATATCTCTCCCTAGATCGTCTTCCTTTCCGATATTTTATCTATACATAATAGAGGTTTCTTACAGATAATGGAGTTTTTACCCTCACAATTCAAAACATGTAATCGTTGAAGCAAAATACTTTGCAATGTGGTAAGATAATTAGGTTTTGGAAAAAGTTATTAGCCCCCTCAGATGACGTCCAGCAGAGACAGTAATTCAATGCCATGCTCCAAGTGACAACAAGGTCTCACTTTATAAAGCTGATTTACTTCATATAGAGATGAAATGGGTGAATTCCTCCCATCAAAGGGTAATGTACTCAATTGAAGTAGCCAGTCCATAATTCTAGCTTTACCTATTTGAAAAATCTCAGAAGGAAGAGAAGGAATGAAGAACAGTTTTAGAATGTTTTTCATTCCCTGCTTCCCCTTAAAACAGAATCACCTATAATGGGACATTTGAGGTATTGCATTTACAGACCTTATTAAGATATTTATTTGGGGGCAATTGTTAGAGCCAAAGGAAGATTGATGTCCCTAGGTATGATCAGGCCCTGAACTGTCTTAACTTCTAGAAGTTGGGTACAATGTCAGGAAAGTCAACACAAATTAAACAGACTAACTCCATAGAGGTAACTTTGTTACCTCTTAGCAAACATAAGAGATAAGATTATGGAAGTTTTCAAAGGCTCATCAAAGACATGGGAGAATGTCTAAAACATTTACCAGAAAAATCTCAGGTTTTCTGAAATCTCCACACCTGTTATTGGGCCTGTAAAAAGCAGGAGCTCAGTAAAAAAGAACTGAACTGAATGTTTTTATCAGCATTGACAATGACTAATGTAAGACAAATTGTAGAACTATTAATGATGTTATGCCTCAAGTGGTAACAATATATATGTATTATGGTATATATACTCAAGGACAAAGAAAATTAAAGATATATGTATACTCTATAACATTATATATATACTCATATAAAGTATACATGCACACATATATATACTCTTTTAATTTTAATTTTTTTAACGTGTATATATTGTGACTAAGAAAAAAAGACACCATCTCTGAGAGATACAAGAATTTCTGTCACTAGAAAAGGTGACTACACAATAAAATAGGAAAAAATGTCCAGATTACACCACAATCTAAATGAAATGTTTTTACTGTTTCAGCCATCTGATTATTTACTCTGTCTGGAAACACTTTCCAACTTGAAAAGCATCAGGCAACAAATACAAGTATCTTGGTCCTTGAAAAAATAGCTTTCAGTGGAAACTGGAATTTTGTTTTGTAAATCAGTGTTTAGTCTTAATGTAGCTAGTATTAATTGTGTGACCTTCAGAAAATCAATTTACTTTTCTGGGTTTCAGTTTCTTCACTTATACAGTGTAACATGAGATTAGTTCAGCATTTCCCCAACTGTCTCCCTCAGAATGAAAGTCCTAGAAAAGTGCTCAGTCTGCTAGAACAACTGGACATCCTCATTTACTGACTTGCCATTGATTGTTCATTGAGTCCATGAGCGTTGGTTAAAATGTATTCTATTTTTTAAAAACATATTTTCACTTTAATTTTCCTTCTGACTTCAGAGTATGAAGTACTACTCCCTCTGACCTGAGGAAGGGGAATGGTATTCCCCAGTATTGCCTCTTTTTCCAATTTCCTGAAGGTGAAAGCCTTCTTTAGAAATGTCAGATGAGTATCAGAGAAGACAGATCCCCAGACTGTCAAAAAACGTTGCTGTCCTTTCTGTGCAGGACTTTCTAAAGGACTTGTGGCATCACACATCCTTATGCATCCAGGTCTCTCAATCTAGCTGCAGGACATGGTCATTTGCAATGACTTCACTGAGTCCATATTCCCTATAGACACTTTCAACCTTCTTATTTTTTTTTTAATTTTATTGAAGTATAGTTGATTTACCATGTTGTGTTTAATTTCTGCTGTACAGCAATGTGACTCAGTTACACATATATGTACTCTTTTTCATATTCTTCTCCATTATGGTTTATCACAGGACATTGAATATAGTTCCCCGTGCTATACAGTAAGACCTTGTTGTTTATCCATCCTATTAGCATATATAATAGTTTGCATCTGCTAATCCCAAATTTGCAGTCCTTCCCTCGCCCACCCCCCACCCTTGGCAACCACAAGTCTGTTCTCTATATCTGTAAGTTTGTTTTTGTTTCTAGATATGTTTATTTGTGTCATATTTTAGATTCCACATATATGTGATATCATATTGTATTTGTCTTTCTCTTTCTGACTTACTTCACTTAGTATGATAATCTCTAAGCCCATCCATGTTGCTGCAAACAGCTTTATCTTATTCTTTTTAATGGTTGAGTAGTATTCCGTTGTATATATGTACCACATCTCTATCCATTCATCTGTCGATGGACATTTAGATTGCTTCCATGTCTTGGCTATTGTGAATAGTGCTGCTATGAACACAGGGCTGTATAGCAGTTTTGAATTATAGTTTTTGAAATATACTTGAATTATAGTTTTGAATTATACTTGAATTATAGTTTTGAATTTTTTGAATTATAGTTTTTCTGAATTATAGTTTTGTCTGGGTATATGCCTAGTAGTGCGATAGCTGGATCATATGACAACTCTATTTTTAGTTTTTTGAGGAACCTCCATACTGTTTTCCATAGTGGCTGCACCAACTTACATTCCCATCAGCAGTGTAGGAGGGTTCCCTTTTCTCCACACCATCTCCAGCATTTGTTATTTGTAGACTTTTTAATGATGACTGGTGTGAGGTGATACCTCATTGCAGTTTTGATTTGCATTTCTCTAATAATTAGCAATGATGAGAAACTTTTCATGTGCCTATTGGCTATCTGTATGTCTTCTTTGGAAAAACATCTATTCAACTTTCTTATTCTTGACCTCTTTAACTCTCTCATCCCTTGGCTTATCACTTGGTCTGTGACTGTTTTGCTTTGATTATATGTTTGGTCAGGTTTCTTTGGCTCTGCATGGCCAACACTTTCAACCACAATTTTGTCCATGTTAGGTCTCCAGTTCCTTCCACCACAGTCACGGGTAAGATGTGATCTTGTCTATCTTCATTCTCAGTATCCCCATTGGCCAGGCCCTCCATTAAAGAAGGATTAGAAAAGATCTGAAAGCTGCCTTTTCACCATTCTCCCAATCTCCTGCACAATTGCTTATGGTGGGAGGTTTGGGGACACACTGTGTATCTCTGCAAGTGCCTTAGATTTTTCTTTTTGCCCCCTACCATGTGGGGTCTCCTGAGAAGTTAGAGGGAGAAAAATGGTGAAACTCACATTTATCATGTGCCTCCTGCACCAGGAACTGTGCTAGTTGCTCACAATATGTACATCACTGCCATTTCACAAAGGGGATAACTAAAGTTCACAGAAATTTACTTAACTTTTCCATAGCTGGTAAAGGGCAGAATTATAATTTGATCCTTATGCCTTTTTCTTTCCTCTCCATATCAGTGCCTCACTTGAATATCTATTTATGGACATATAGCCCAATGTCTAGAGAATCAGATATAATGAAATTTGAGTTTCACATTATTTTTCCAATACCACTTAATAAATGATAATGAATATTGAACATATTCCTCCTTTTATTCAAAAAACATTCATTGAATAAGTTCTATATCAGGCACTGTTCTAAGCATTTGGGATACATCGATGAAATAAAATGACAAAAATCCTTGCTTCTTGTACAGTTCACATTCTAGTGGGTCAGGGATAGAAAATAAGCAATAAGCACAATAATAAATAAGTAAATTGTATAGTATATTCAAAAGTGTAAATCAACAGGAGAAAAGAAATAGAACAAGGGGAATCACATTGTATGTGGTTTAGAGGGAGGTCTACATTTTGAAATGGAGTGGTGATTGAGAAGAAGACATTTGAGCTAAGACTTGAAGGAGTCAAGAGAGCAACTGGGTGGTAGAAGACTTTCCAAAGGCTCTGATGTGACTGAAGCAGAGTGAGCAGTATTGGGAGTCAGGGAGAGGGGAGGGAAGGAGAGGAATACAGACACTTGCACACAAAGGATTTTGGAAGGGTTTTTCTTTTACCTTATTTGAAATAGGGACCCATTGAGTGTGTTTGAGTAAAAAAGTGATTGATAAGTTTAAAAGAGTGCTGTGTTGAGAATAGACTGAGATAGCATAAATGTCTAATTTATCATTGTGCATTTACCATATCTCATGCAGGTTAAGACTGGATCTTAACAAGATCAAAATCATGGCAAATGTTCATTTCATTAGACTAAGATGAGCAGCTGAGAAGAGGTGGCTGTAGTCAAGCCTAGAATGTTAACAGTAATGGAGTGTAGGAAACATGGGGGCAACTAATAACCAGAAAAGTAAAGTGTGGTCTCTGATTTAAGAATCTCGATTTATAACCCCAGGCTTACTCCCAGGTTTGATCTCTTTGATGTTCATCTTTCTTTTCTCCGTTTTGTGAAAAGATTTCAGTTTTAGAAATTGAATTTTCCCTGAAAGATCCTATTTTCAGTAATACATAAAACTAAATTTCAATGTATGTGACAAAGAAACACAAGACTTTGGGCATAATTCTTTTTTTTTTTTTTTGTATTTTTTGAGCATATGCCAGTAGCTACATGAAATTCTGATAATACCTGTTAATTGATTCTTTTATATTCTCTGTTTTTCTTCCTTTTTTACCTACATAGTTCCCTTAAAGAATCCAAGACAAGGGACTTCCTTGGTGGCACAGGGGTTAAGAATCCTCCTGCCAATGCAGGGGATACGGGTTTGAACCATGATGTGGGAAGATCCCACATGCCACGGAGAAACTAAGCCCGTGTGCCACAACTACTGAGCCTGCATGACACAACTACTGAAGCCTGCATGCCTAGAGCCTGTGCTCCGCAACAAGAGAAGCCACCACAATGAGAAGCCTTCGCACCACAACAAAGAGTAACCCCTGCTTGGCTCACCTACAGAAAAACCTGCACGCAGCAACGAAGACCCAATGCAGCCAAAAATTAATTAATTAAGTAATTAATTAAAAAAAGAATCCAAGACAAGATGAATAGAAGAGCTTTCCAAATAAATGTGAGAATCTTCTCTCTCATCCTCTTTTGTTTTTGTGAGTTCTCTCTTCCCCAACTTAGAATTTAGAATGTGAAACAGATGTTCCTACTCTCAAATAGCCATTTGTATTTCTTTGATACTCTTTTCCCTCTCGTCTGAAACATGAATCATATTTATATGTATTAAATATAAGTTAAAAAACATTTACCAAGCACCATTTAAATTCAAAGCACCATTAAGCCTCCAAGACTTCAGACAATACTACAAAGCAATAGTAATCAAAACAGCATGGTACTGGCACAAAAACAGACATATGGATCAATGGCAAAGAATAGAGAGTCTAGAAATAAACCCACGCAACTATGGTCAATTATTCTTTGACAAAGGAGGCAAGAATATACAATGGGAGAAAGACAGTCTCTTCAGCAAGTGGTGTTGGGAAAGTTGGACAGCTGCATATAAATCAATGAAGTTGGAACACACCCTCACACTATAGACAAAAATAAACTCAAAATGGCTTAAAGACTTAAATATAAGACATGACACCATAAAATTCCTAGACGAGAACATAGGCAAAACATTCTCTGACATAAATGGTACCAATGTTTCCTTAGGTCAGTCTCCAAAGGCAATAGAAATAAAATTTAAAAATAAACAAATGGGACCTAATCAAACTTACAGGCTTTTACACAGCAAAGGAAACCATAAGCAACATGAAAAGACAACCTACAGAATGAGAGAAAATATTTGCAAATGATGCAACCAACAAGGGCTTAATTTCCAAAATATACAAACAGCTCATACAACTCAACAACAAAAAACAAACAACCCAATCAAAAAATGGTCAGAAGGCCTAAATAGGCATTTCTCCAAAGAAAACATACAGATGGAAAATAGGCACATGAAAAGATGCTCAACATCACTAATTATTAGAGAAATACAAATCAAAACTACAATGAGGTACCACTTCACACCAGTCAGAATGGCCATCGTTAAAAAGTCTACAAGTAACAAATGCTGGAGAGGGTGTGGAGAAAGGGAACCCTCCTACACTGTTGATGGAAATGTAAACTGGTGCAGCCAGTATGGAAAACATTGTGGAAGTTCCTTAGAAAACTAAAAATCAAATTATGATATGATCCAGCAATTCACTCCTGGGCATATATCCACACAAAACTCTAATTCAAAAAGATACATGAACCTCTATGTTCATAGCAGCACTATTCACAATAACCAAGACTTGGAAGCAATCTAACTGTCCATTGACAGACAGATGGATAAAGATGTGGTGCATATATACAATGGAATACTACTCAGCTATAAAAAAGAACGAAATAATGCCATTTGCAGCAACATGGAGGCAACTAGAGATTATCATACTAAGTGAAGTAAGTCAGAAAGAGAAAAAGACAAATACCATATGACATCACTTATATATGGAATCTAAAATATGACACAAATGAACCTATCTATGATGCAGAAACAGACCCACAGACATAGAGAACAGACTTGTGGTTGCCAAGGGGGAGAGAGTGTGGGAGAGAGATGGATTGGGAGTTTGGGGTTAATAGATGCAAACTATTACATATAGAATGGATGAACAGCAAGGTCCTACTCTATAGCACAGGGAACTATATTCAATGTCCTGGGATAAACCATAATGGAAAGGAATATAAAAAAGAAGAAAAATTCAAAGTACCAGGCTGGAAATTGAAATATGAACATGGACAGGCAAACCCTCTGAGCTCCAGGAGCTCAATAGCTAGTGGCTTTCATTCCAGTGGGAACTTTGTTATGGGACCATTATTAAAAGCATCGTCTAGGGCTTCCCTGGTGGCGCAGTGGTTGAGAATCTGCCTGCCAATGCAGGGGACACGGGTTCGAGCCCTGGTCTGGAAAGATCCCACATGCCGCGGAGCAACTAGGCCCGTGAGCCACAATTACTGAGCCTGCGCGTCTGGAGCCTGTGCTCCGCAACAAGAGAGGCCGCAATAGTGAGAGGCCCGCGCACCGCGATGAAGAGTGGCGCCCGCTTGCCGCCACTGGAGAAAGCCCTCGCACAGAAACGAAGACCCAACACAGCCAAAAATAAAAATAAATAAATAAATAAAATTTTTTTAAAAAGCATCGTCTAATATTTCTGCATGGCCATGCAGAATTAAATGATTGTGACTGAGGCCATGAACAACTCTCCTGCCTGCACTATTATTAAGGAATGGGTCACACGAGATGTTAGAAATTCTTGCTAGCCACATTATAGCCCAGTCAACTTACACTCTTGGTGACTTTCTCTGCTTATTCTGGTCTTGTAAAATCACTATTGGGATTCAAATTTTCAGGAGTACCTTATATATTTGAAAGATTTGTAAATAAATCCAGTATGCACAGATCTAGATTTAAACAATAGGTCAATTACTGATTATTCATTTTACCAAAAGATTGATAACTAATTCCTTTAAGAGGCAAGCTCCTCTTATGTATTTAAAACTATGATAAAATCCATTAAATATTCACAGTTGACATATTACTCTTTAGGGGTACAAGTATTATATATAGAGAGAGGTATAGTTGTACTTTGGCAGAAGTAATAACTCCTATTAATTCTGTGAAGTGAAAAGATAACAGTATTGGAACTGGAGATTCCCTGAAGATAAAAATCTGTATCACAGAAACTGAAGGTAGTTACTTACACCAAAGGGAGAAAGGGAAGCAAAGAAGGAGGGAGGAATTCATTTGTCATTTCCTTAAGGACAGACCAAGTAGAAGAAAAAGGAGATGTACTTTTCCAGTTCCCTACTAACACACGGAAAGTTTTTAGATTATATTTTATTTTTTAAATGCCTTTTCTTTTTTCTGTTTGTGTTCATGTTGTGTATGTATATTTTAAAAACCCATACTTTTGGTAAATATCACTATGTAATATATATTGTACTACTATATTCTATCTATCACATTTACCAGATCTATCATCTATCTATCTATCTATCTACCATCTACCTACCTATCTATCACCTATTTATATAGCCATTATCCTTCTACTCGTCCAGCATAAAAATCTCTGCTCAAGATAACTACATTTTACAAGAAAATCTTTCCATTTCTAATTCTAGCCCACTCTGGAATCTAGAGTGATAAAAAATAGCTTCAAGAGGGAAAGATTATTGTGAGACTTTTCCTCTCTTCAATATATCACATTACAGGGCATTCAACAAATCAAATGACAAAGTAGTCATTGCTACCTTAGAAGCTATGGAGAATAACCACACACATGCACACACATACCCCTGTCTTCTTAGAGTTTATCAACTACTGAAGAGACAGAAACCCAACATGTGATCCAATCACTGAAAATCAGCTTCTGCTACCAGCAACAGAGCACCCAGGGCAGGCAGGGGAGCTTGTGCCTAGAAGATTCTGCATCCTTTACATGCAAGCTGAGGAGCACACCCCAAAATCATTTATTCAGTAGAGTCAAGATGTGAACATTCTTCACTCTTTTTCATGTTTTTACTTCATTTTGAGGAAAACAGCCCTGCCTAGTTCTCTTTTGAAGGAGCTGTGGGCAGGCCCAGCTTACAGGGGGCTTGTGCCCCTCACAGTCTGGCTCTTTAGCACACTTGGCTCCAGGCCACTGGTAACCAGTATAGCTCATGACCAAATGTCCTTCCCATTGCCAGGTTGTGGGAGGCCATGAAATGTTCACAGTATGTCAATGGAATTCATCCAATGTGTGCCATACACTACCTTTTAAAAAAAATTGAAGTACAGTTGATTTACAATGTTCTGTTAATTTCTGCTGTACAGCAAAGTGATTCAGTTAAACATATATATACTTTTTTTAAAATATTCTTTTCCATTATGGTTTATCACAGGATATTGAATATAATTCCCTGTGCTGTACAGTAGGACCTTGTTTTTTATCCATCCTATGTATAATAGTTTGCATCTACTAGCCCCAAACTCCCAATCCATCTCTCTCCCACCCTCCCTCCCCCTTGGCCACCACAGTTCTGTTCTCTATGTCTGTGAGTCTGTTTCTGCATCATACATAGGTTCATTTGTGTCATATTTTAGATTTCACATATAAGTGATATGGTGTTTGTCTCTTTCTGACTTACTTCACTTAGTACTATAATCTCTAGTTGCATCTATGTTGTTACAAATGGCATTATTTTGTTCTTTTTTATGGCTGAGTAGTATTCCATTGTATATGTGCTTCCTGGACCTGGATTTCTGTTTCTTTCTTTAGGTTTGGGAAGTTTTCAGCCATAATTTCTTCAGATACATTTTTGATCCCCTTTTCTCTTTCTTCCCCTTCTGGGATCGCTATTATGCATAGATTGGCATGTTTTATATTATCCCATAGGTCTCTTATATTGCTTTTATTTTTTTTCATTTGACTTTTTGTTGCTGTTCTGATTGGGTGATTTCCCTTATTCTATCTTCCAGATCGCTTATGCATTGTTCTGCATTATTCATTCTGCAATTCATTGCCTTTAGCTCAGCTTTCTCTCTGCAAGTGTGTTTTCTAATTTTTCTTGGCTCTTCTTTATAGTTTCTAGATCCTTTTTACAATAATTTTGCATTTCTGTTGCTAGCCTCTCTTAATTCCTTCAGTATTTTTATTACCTCCTTTTTGAACTCGGGATCTAATAGACTGGAGAGGTCTGTTTCATTGTTTGTTCTTTAAGGGGAATTCTCTTGGTCTTTTAACTAGGAGTGGTTCCTCTGCTTCGTCATTTTATTTATATTTCTCTTACTCTGTGAGTTTAGGAGAAACAATTATCGACTGTGGTCTTAGAGGGCTATTTATAGGTGGGACTGTCCCTGTGTAGCTTGTGTGGGTTTAATATTTTTGGTGCAAGGGCTGTTTTTAGTATGGATGCCTGCTGCCTCTTTCCTCAGCATGGACTGGCCATTATCCCCTTGGTAGGGGCTATGTAGGTGCAGCTGCTGGTTCTTGGCAGCAATGGCACGTTTTGAGAGCCCCTGTAGCCCTCAAGTGCGGCTCACAACTGCTCCTGGAGCCCGGGAAGGAAGGGGCTGCCATACACTACCTTTTGATCAAAGGGAGCTGTAGGAGAGAAGCAGTAACAACAATTCAAACCAAGAAAACATATCCCATTTCCCAAGGGAGAAAGAGCCACAGCTTGAGAGGACTCTTTCTTTCAGATCCCCACAGAAAGCATTGCCGGATGGCCCCCAAAGGTGGTGGGGAAAGTGAGCAAACACACAGGGCCTACTCCTGGAGACTGCCTCAGACAAGCGTCTCATTCATGTGTCTGGGTACTGTACTCTGAAGCTGAGGTCTTATCTTGGTGATTCAGTGGCCTGAAGGAGTTTTGGCAGCGATTACATACACTTGGCTCAGGAATGAATCGTATGCTTGGCAGAGCGTGACTCATTATTTTCTGATAATGTTTACATCCTGATCAGTGTCCTCAGATTAAAAATACTGTCCATTGTGCGGTGATGTCCGTGTGTGACTACAGCTCAGCACGGGAGTGCAGGCACTGTTCTGAGCTTTCACAAAGTGCCTGCTGGGCTACAGCCTCATGCGGCTACAGGCACACTGACTTGCACTGTAGTTCTCCTCTTCTTCTGTGATGCATTTTTACCCTAAACACAGATTCAGTGATTAAAATGATCAAATGATAAGAAGCACCAGTTTTTTCATCACTCAAATCTGGATTCAAATCCTAGCTCCACTAGTTAGCAAATGGATGAAACTGAGCAAGTCATCTAGGCTCTGAGGCTCAATTTACTCATCAGTGAAATGGGGATACTAGCATACCACTCACTACCTTACTTTGAGGAATAAATTAGATGATGTATTTAAGCTGCTCTTCAAGGAAATTGGCATGACTAGAGTGTAAGAAACACTATTTATTACTATCGGCAAATCTTTCTCCAAAGCTGCTTCTGTGAACTGGGTGGTAGGCGACCGTATTCCTGCTGATTTATTCAGTAGCTGCAGCTGAATTAAGTCCACCTGAAATAGAATTTTCTATCTGGAAGAGGATGCTGCAAGTAAGATTCTAAAATCTGGAATTGGCTGAGTGAAAGAGGTGGGACTTTGGACAGTTAGGATTCAGATATTTCAGGCTACAAATCAGGTGACCCTTATTATGTGATGGAAAAACATTTGGTCAGATTGCCACCTGCTGTTCTTTGGAATACAGACCATGTGCCATGGCAGCTTTGCTATCAGCATAAGTAGTAGGAAAAATCCAGAACCCTGGTATGAGGTTATAGTTTTTTTTTCCGAAGGAGAGCTCTGCACTCAGCCTAGAGTTTGCTAATCTGTAAGCAGAGATGGGAGAGGTATTCTTTACCTGTGCCCTGCATTCTAAATTCACTGTGAAGCCTATATTTTGCATACATGCAGAATTTTTAAAATAAATGTATTCTTACCAAACTCAGTACCTGAGAACTTTTCTTATACACAGTCTCCTAAGTGTTCTTTAGACAAATGCCAATTAACTAAGATCATATTATGCTTGATATCTCCCCACTAATGCCTATTATATTTTAAACTACCTCAAAACATGGCCATTAAGCTATGGAATAGAGGACTTGGAAGAGCCCAGAGATCAGCAAGTGAGGGAAAGGAATCTTCAAGCTAAATATCATGTCTAGATGAAATATTTGTCTGTGGTCATTCACACATGGAATTAATTGACCAAGAGCAAAAAGATTGGAAATCGAAATTTTTGATGGAACTATATTGCCAAAGGCCATAATTTTAAACCTCTAAGTCCATTCCTGTATCCCAAATTCAAACCAAAAAAAGTGGGCCCAAAATATCTGTGGCCCCCTAAGGGAAGTTATCCTCTACAAAGCCTGCTTCATATGTAGTCTTGGATGACAATGGTCAAGAGATGGTCTCCCAGGGAGTAGAATGTGAGGCTGTTGGACTGGGTAAACCCAGGAAGGTATCCTAGTGATAGAGCACAGAAGTTCTGAGCTTTCCTGCCTGACAATGTTTGGTATTTACTCTGGTAATATCTCTGCTGTGTGCTTTCCATTGTTCTCTTTCCCAAATAGGAGTTAATATTGCCCTTAACCTGTTCCTTTTTTTAACCATTAAATATTGAGTGTTCTGGGGAAAGATAGCTTGTCTTTCAGTTTACCAGTCATTAGACTATGTGAAGTCCCATATAGATCTGATGGAAGGGTTGCACCCAGAGACTTTGAAGAGCTGAATGAAGGAAATAATTTAGGCTTTGAGGCTGATGCCTTTGAGGAGCAATGCTAACATATTCTGCCTTGGAAGGAAGGGTGTGTGTGAATATTGGGTAGCCGAAGGAGTTGACTATGACAGATATAGCTAACTGTCTCAATAGCCATTCTCCCCTTACTTACTAAAGAAACTCTAATTTTATTTGAAGTGGCAAACAAACAATCCCATTTACCAATCACCCACTTGGCAATCACCTTCCACTTACCTATAACCTTCCCAGACTTCCTTGAATAGTCATCTGACCCAGTTGGACTAATGAGATACAAGCAGAAATCTATTGGCTAGGCCTCCAGAGCTTTTATTTTCCTGATTAAAAAAGAATAAAGCTGTTTAGCATTTACTATTTGCCCCTCATCTTCCTCTCTTCTTTTATTTTTGGCTGGAATTAAACTCAGAGCCTGAAGGTGGAGGAGTCACCTTGAGACCATTAAGACAGAAGCTGCATGCTGAGAATGGTGGAGCAGGTAGCTAGCAGGAAGCTAGCTCCTGGTGACTTCCTTGAGCAGTTGCACCAGCTATGGATTGACTGTCAATTTCTAGATTCCTTCTTATGTTAAAAAATCCCTTACTTGTTTAAATCCCTGCAGTTGAGTTTTTGTGTAAATACATGTATACAGCCACATTTTAATAAACTGTGGCTTGGTTGCCAAGAGAAATAAGAGGTCATGGAAAAGAGAGGAAGGTCAAACATTCTTAGTTTTGGAAAGTCAATAGAAGCAATACCTGAAATGATGGAAATGGCAATGGGGTTGTGAAGGAGGCAAGTGTGAGGTTTATATAGTGAGGATGATGGTACCTAAGGAAGTTGAGGAGGCAGAAGAGTGTGACTGTGCCAGAGGCCAAAAGGAGAGGTGAGGCCAAGAGGGGGCAGCGGTACTCTCTTAGGTAAAAGACCTTGGGACAGATGAAGGCCTGTGTCAAACAGAGTTACCCTGCCTGGACCCAGGTACATAGTAGCAAGCTTCACTAGTACATGTTGGAACTCAGAGGTGGAAGAATCAACAGAATGATCTCCCCATCTTCTGGACATTCTGTGAAGAGTCATGTTTGGGTTGTATCATGGGTCTTCTGCTCTTCTGTCTTTTTCTTCTGAATGAGGACAGTCATTCAGGGGACTAAAAAGGCTGGGTTTAGGTTTTGTGCTGGCTGTTCAGGGGAGTTGTCTGGGTATGCCGCTTTCTAGCATCTGATATGCCTGAGGGAAGCTGGGGCTAGATAGGCAAGGCGAGCTATCATTTAGGCCTTCAAATCACGCTCGGTTAATTCTGTTTGACTCTAGTAGCCTGGGAAGACATTTATTTGCCTTTAATATATTTTTTACCTACTAATTCCATGAGATGTGATATTAGGCATAGAGACTCCTTGTCTAATGAATATATAACAGAATTCTAGTCAAGAAAAGTGATTACATCTTAGTTACCTGTATAATAAACATCTGAATAATTTCATTGGTCTCTCTGATTTTTCCTGATTTCTGTTCCTGCATTTTAAGAAAATACAAAGGAAAAGGCCCTCTAAGATACAGCAGTCTTCCAAGCTTCAAGCAGACCTCAACTTGGAAGGCCTGAAATTGAAAGCACTGGTAATGGATTCGCTCAAATCAAGCAGAATAAAGTCCTTCCTCCTGGCATGAATAAAAACAATCATAATCTTCAAGTAGCATGTACTACATAGATGTTGTGATTATGCCTCTCCTTTTAACATACTGATAAAGAAAACAAGAAATGGAATAAAACAATGAGGAAATCTGTCTATCCCTGCTTTTGCTTCCATTATTAGTTTTAACAGAGATTATAAGGTCATAGTGGTTTGCCCGCCAGACCTAGCTCATAGGCCAGCTATGTTTGGCCCAGTGTTTTAAGAGATTTTCTAAGTGCTTGTTGTTAAGCCAATGGATCAGAGACTATTAAGAACACATCTGTAGTTAAGGACATTAGGTTTCTTTATATTGTTGCCACAAGGGTGATCTCACTCTGGGGAAACCTCTGGGGAGTTTCTGGTAAGGGGTTGTTGAAAGGGTCTTTTTTTGAGGTTGGGCTTGTGTTCGACTTTGAGAAGGAATTGGGAAGCAGATACCAGTTCTGGATTTCAGACTACCAAGAAACTAGGAAAATTCAGACATTGAGTATCTTAATAATTTGTACCTACAAGGTGGGAGCATTATATGAATCTAGATATACGATTGTTAAAGAAGCAGTATCCACTCAGAAATAAGAGATGTTATCCAGAAGAGGAGTTTTAGCCATTTTTGTGTCAGGGGGTGACCTCATCTATGTCTTTTTCTGAACATAGTCATGGAGTGGCCTTATTTGTTTTGCTTTGAGTATTATAATTTGGGGGTAACATTGTGGTCTGGTTGTCAATAGGGCCATTTTTTTACTTTCTCATTATCAACATATTAAAAATCAAGAGATTTTCACCTAATCTGAATTTGTCTCTTTGGGGAAAAAAATGGAAATATTGGACAATGCTGGGCTTTTATTTCCAGATGACACTAATTGGCTATTTTATCTCCAGTTTGCCACAGTCTCCACCCACTTATTGTTTGATAACAGGCATACTTTATTCTTTCATGTTATTTTCCTGACCTTTATAGACGTGTGCATTTTAAACCTCTGGTCTAGATAATTAGCTAATCTCTGTTTTGCAATGGCCTAGGTCTTTTCAGTTATTGAAAATGTTTAATTCTCAAATTTTCTTCACAGTTATTAAAATGAAAATATTTACCATCATTTAACTAAATCTCTATGCATTAAATTCTGGTCTATATTATTTTAGGAAAATAAAATGAAATCCTTAAAGCATATATCACATTTCAACTGATTGATCAGTCCCTAAATGGCTCAGCTGATTTATGTTGAATTTTAAAGGTAGTAAGCTAGAACACATCTTTCAAGCTAAATCCCATAGAATACTTATAATTTGTCCATCAGTAGGACTCTTGAATACAAGTGACAGAATAATATCACTCAGAGTGGCTTAAACACAAATAATTTATTGACTCACATAGCTAAAAAGGCAAGGGGAATATTTGTCCATACTGCTTGATCTAGGCACATAAATAGAGCCATCTATTTACATCTTTTTAGAGTCTTTTCCATTTCTCATCTGGTCTTCTTTATGTTGTCTTCTTTCTCAAGCTCTGCATGAAAATGGCAAATATATATTAAACTATACAAATATAGTTTAATGTTTGACTCTCTTCTCTTTTTGAAAGCTGCACATTCATTTTTTTTTTAAGTTCTCAATTCGATTATTCCATTTCATCCCTTCGGTGAATAAATTAACAAACTTAATTTAAAAAAATCAGCACTGTATGCTCTATGCCAGACACTGCTGAGTGATAGGAATGCAAAGGCAAACATAACACATTTCCTTCCTTCAAAGAGCGCATAGTTCATTAGGGGATTCACACAAATGGGCAAATGATCACAATCTAATGGGATGAATGCTATTATACCTTTATGTACACGGTGCTAAGAGACCATAGCTATCAGATCCAACTCTCCCTGAGTAGGGAGTGGGTGGTCAGGGAAGGTTGCATACAATAAATAACCCTTGATCACTTACCATGTTCAGATACTATGCTGAGGGATGGGGTTACAATGGAGATAAGAAAGCCCTCACAGGTCTTACCATCCTTAAAAGATGAGGAGGAATTTGTCAGATAGAAGATTGTTAGTGACATTCCTAACAATGTTAGTGACATTCTCTTTGACCTAGAAATTGTCCTTCTACTGCCCCTCCCCCGAGCAACTCAAATAAACTAAAAACAATACTCACCATAGCCCAGCTCCTAATTTCATTATTGGCAACACTAATGATCCTAAATTCACACTTCACCTTGGCCAGCATAATACCAATCATCCTATTAGTGCTCACAGCCTGAGAGGCCGCACTCAGACTATCCTTACTAGTGATAGTATCAAACGTATATGGCACCGACTACGTACAAAATCTTAACCTCCTCCAATGCTAAAATTTATTGTTCCTATGATTATATTAATACCCCTGACTTGGCTATCAAAAAGTAATATAACTTGAATTAATGCTACAGCCCATAGCCTGCTAGTTAGCCTCACAAGCCTGCTCCTCCTTTATCAGTTTAATGATAACAGCCTTAATTTCTCATTAATGGAATAATAAATAATTAGTGCTAAGATATGAAGACATGACTTCTTTAGAGAACTCCAAGAAGTTCAATGTGCCTGGGAGAGGGGCAGAAAGTCAAAATGAAGAGAAAGAAAAACTAAATCACAAAAAACCCTGAATGAATGAATTGTATATTGTAAAAATGAGGAGCATTTGAATTCTTTTCATTGGGGTAGTAATGTAATCAAATTCCTATCTTATGAAGATAATTCTAGCATTGATGTGGAGACGGATTAGAGCAGTGGTCCCCAACCTTTTTGGCACCAGGGACTGGTTTCATGGAAAATAATTTTTCCGTGGATGGGGTGCGGTGGGGGGCAGGGATGGTTCAGGCGGCAATGTGAGTGATGGGGAGCAATAGGGAGGGGCAGGTGAAGCTTCTCTCACTCGCCCGCCACCCACCTCCTGCTGTGTGGTCCGGTTCCTAACAGGCCGCAGACCAGTACGGGTCTGCAGCCCGGGGGTTGGGGACCCCTGGATTAGAGAAAGCTGAGATAGGAGGAGGGAGACCAATTAGAGATATATGTTAACTTTTGAGCTGAGGATTTGGACTAAAGGATGTGCAGTGGAGGGAAATTTTAAGAGACAGTCTAGAAGTAGAATTAATGAGATTTTGTGTCCAAAATATGGGAAAAGTCCACAAATGAAGGCTGAAGATGATTCTTGGGCTTCTGCCTTAGGCATCTTGGTGATTAGTGGTGATATTAACAAAGGCAAGGGAAGGAGCAAAAGATTGGTGGGTGGTGTGAGGAGGGGAAGATGACGAATTCCACTTTGAAGATATTAAGTTTGAAGTAGTGGCCTGATATTATAAATGCCAGAAAGCAATTGAATGAGTGGGTCTGCAACTCAGGAAACTGGGACTAAGATATATAGATTTATTTAGAACACATCAACCAGGGAATCGAAGACAAGAAGTTAGGATTACTCAGGAAGAATGTTTAGAAATTTTACAGGAAGACTAGGTTGGTGCCTGGGCAAATTTTGAATGTAGTTGAGCGAAGAGAACCCGTGGAAGCAGAGTGACAGGTAAAAAGAGTGTGATTTTTTTAAAGAAAGGAAAGAAAGTATTTCTGAAAGGAAAGTGTAGACAATAATGCCAACTGTTGCAGAAGTGAAGTAAAATAAAAACGAGGAGTAGATTTTAGATTTGGCACCTTGATGTCTGTAATAGTTTTGGGTATAGGTGAGGAGGTAAGTATAAAAAGCCAGGAGGGTGGAGGAAAGAATGGGAGATGAAGAAATAGTGGATGTATGTTGCTTTTTCCAAAAGCTTGGCTATTAAGGAGTAAAGGATGATAGCTAGAGGAATTCTCAGAGCAGAGGTTAACTTTTGTTTGTTTGCTTAATTATTGTTTATTTTATTCCAGGTGGGGAAGAACTGAGTATATTTACATATAGACAAGGTACAGCCATGGAGAATAAGTTCTTACGGGGTTGTGAGAGGATTCATGGAGCAAGAACAAACTGGAGGCAGGAGATGATGAAATTTAAAGAATAGCCAGAGGGATTAGCTCACTGGCTTTCAAACTTGTCTGTGCATTAGGTTCACCTGGAAAGCTCTAATGCAATGCCAATGCTGAGACCCTGTTCTGAATTTCTGAGACTGGGCCCAGGGAATGGATACTTTTTAATAGCTTTCCAGATAACTTCAACATATAGTCAGCATTTCCTAAAACAAATAAGACGTAGCCAAACTTGTCAAAGTGTTAAAGGGTGAGGAATATTTCCAAGGCTAGAACATCATGAAGGGAGTTTGAGATGATCCTTTCTCAATTCTAGGCACTAATCAGGACTTTATTTTTTTTCTGGCATCTGACAAGTTACAGAAATAAGATATGGAGGCCATGAAAGCGGTCCAGAGAAGCACAAAAGAATAACAAAGTTGAAGTATTTGTCCTCCAGGGCCCAGGGGTGTCAAGGAATTTCTCTGGTCATATGAATGGCTTTGAGATGATGAAAAACATGTTTGAAGAGGATATTTTCTTTAGAAAATGTAGACAAAATAAATATAGAAAGGGAGTAAATGAATTCTAGGGATCTTTTTGATCCTTGGGAAAACTTTTATATTGAATAAGTCCCATAAAGTTCCTGTCATTTCTGAAAGGAAACAGTAAGACAGAGCTCCAACTCCAAAACATTCCCTCAACACACACACACACACACACACACACACACACACACACACACACACACGGAGAAAGGAAGCTAAACCTAAAACAAAAAACCAATATTTGGGATTTTTATTAGTTATGAATATGTTTGTCTATAGGCAGCAGAAAATATGACTTCACAGACTTAGCAAATAGGAATTGCTTATGTAATATGACCATCGAAGTAGCTGTTAGTATTGGTTCAATGACTTGGTAAAAAGAAATCTCATGATTCATTTGCATTTCCTTTTGTTTTTTCATTGCACGCTCAACACCTTATGTTGTAAGATCAGCACTCCTCTTCTTGGCACCAACACACATTCAAGGCTAGGAAAGGAAGGAAGGGCAGGAGGTTATGCAGGCTGTGACTTTTCTATTTTATCAGAAAAGCAAAATCTCCCTCAGGGACTTCTGCTCCCTGACAGAGAATGCTAGCTGCTTATCCAACATTTGTTATCCCATAGTCCTCAATAACAGAACCCAATTTTATTTGGGGTGTCATTGTGCTCAGCAAAAAGATTATATGTCCCAGCTTTCCTTGCAGCTAGGGATAGTGAATAAGACAACAGGGAAGTTGGGGGTTTTAGGAATGTTCCTTAGGAGGTAGCCGACACATGCCTTTCTTGTCCCCTCTTTTCTACCCTCTCCAGCCCCCCAGGGCCTGCCTGTAATGTGGTGTCATGGCTGGAACCCCAACACAATTCCTCATTTAATCATAGGCAATGGTGAACTGCCAGAGCGGTCCCTTTCACTTTCTGGTGGAACACAGAGAAGAAGGAATGGTTCCTGCTGGTGGCCACATCCCAAGTTGTCCAAAAGTTCACTATTCTGCCTTACATCTATCAAATTTGGAAAGAAACATATTTCCACCTTTGAGAATAGTTAATCTGGGTAGATATTTTCTGAGAACTTCATTCTCAGTTGTGTCAAAGACCAAGGGAAAAAACTCAGTGGTTTTTAGGGGAAGGAAGGTATACGGAAGAAGTAATTTTGGATTTAGCCTTGTCGACTGAAAAACATGCACAGTGTGAGAGTTGTGAGTTAAGTTTATTTGGGGCCTAATAAGGACTATAGTCTGGGAGATAGCCTCTCAGATGGCTCTGAGGAAACTGCTCTGAAAAGGTAGCGGGGAGGTCAGTATATACGTGATTTTGGTGAAGGGGGATAAGTGTAATCAAGCACCCATTTTGGCAGAAGGTTGCTGCTAGTTATGAGGAGCAGACGTCACCATTAATGATTTTAGTGCTTTTCTAGATATGAGAAGATGCAAGAAACTGGGGTCATAAAATTGTCTTCTGAAAATAGCTAACTATCTGAAGGCCTATTCAGCTGGTTTCCCCAGAGCACAGAGTGTCTCATTCCTGATCTCAGCCTTGAACTCCTTTCAGAGTGTGTTGAAGGTCAGCAACTGCAGTGGCTAGTGACTTCTTTCTTCCATAACCAAATGGCGAGCAGCAATTTTTAGCTGGCAGCCTTTTTTATACATATCAATTTATTAGAGAAATTACCTACCAAGTGGTTAATTTTGGCACAATGTGTATACTCTGATGGGGTTGTGGCAAGAAGTCCCTCATGAATGCCATGTTTTTCTCTCAGAGAGAGTAGCATTTGAGGGCATTGCTACATTTATGCAAAGTTGAGCAGTTTGTCAGGGTGACTGCCAAGTGACAGATCTTATTTGAGGTGCTTTTAACTATTCAGCATACTCCATATGTCTTCATTTTAATTTAATCTTGGAAGTCCTTTGTTCTGGACAGAATGCTAACCTGAGGGTGGGCTCTGCCCAGTGGCCTCCATTGTCACTTTGGGGTGTCTTTTTGTCATGTCACATGGCTACTGCCACTCCTCTTTCTATGGAACTATTTAAGCCTGTGAAACCCACCTCCTGTGGAACAGCTTTTTCTCTTCCCCACTTTTGCCTCCACTGAAGAGTCACTCGGCAGCTTCTGTGGATGTTTATGAAGCTTTGGAGCCCAGTGAGGACTGAATTTTTCTCATGTTGCCTCAATCTTTTAGACTCTAAGCACGATTCCTTCTGCTCCACCTTTCCTGCAGGTGTGGGATACAGCTCTGCCATTACACTTTTCTTTTTAGAACTTCTAAGTTGTGTTTAATTTGCTGATTTGATCCATTCCTTTCTTTCTCTAAAACTGCAGGACACCCCTGGCACAGGCTGAGATACCTACATGTCCCTGAAGTTCATTCAGCTACTCTTCAAGTGTTTAAAAACATTCAGCCTTTGGATAAGCTACCTCTATTCAAGGCTATCCATTCACAGTTTGCTCCTTCACCCTGAGAACAGAATGGAATTTGGGCAGTGACTCTAGCACTTTCCACCTAAGCTTTAAATTAATAATTTAAAGGTAAATTCTCCCTAGTGTCAACATTCCAATACCTGGAATGTGGTTCGTTGCCTTGAAATTTAAAAGCAAAAATTTCTGCTCAACAATGCCTAAAAGGCCTGTATATGGAGAAATTCTATTTGTCTTAAAGTTGAATCCTTGCCTCAGCTACAAGTACTTAGAGAAATTATGCCTGCTAGTCCAAGGTCAGGCTGTGGAGATACTGCATGCTGATACTTTGCACTGTTTTCCAGAACTCTGGTACCTGCAGCTTTGTCTCCATAGAAACAGCAGTTTACTGTGGCAAAGTTGCCATAAACTCATGTGAACCACTAAGGTGAAAAATCCAACATGGCTGAGCCTCACACCCAAAGCTGCGTGCCTTGGTGATGACAGCTAAAAACTAAATAAGGGGGGGGGGGGTCTGGGCAAGATGGTGGAAGAGTAAGACACGGAGATCACCTTCCTTCCCACAGATACAGTAGAAATACATCTACACGTGGAACTGCTCCTACAGAACACCCACTGAATGCTGGCAGAAGACGTCAGACCTCCCAAAAGGCAAGAAAATCCCCAAGTACTTGGGTAGGGCAAAAGAAAAAATAAATAACAGAGACAAAAGAATAGGGACGGGACCTGCACCAGTGGGAGGGAGCCGTGAAGGAGGAAAGGTTTCCACACACTAGGAAGCCCCTTCACGGGCAGAGACTGCGGGTGGCAGAGGGGGGAAGCTTCGGAGCCATGGAGGAGAGCGCAGCCACAGGGGTGCGGAGGGCAAAGCGGAGAGATTCCCGCACAGAGGTTCGGCGCCGAGCAGCACTCACCAGCCCGAGAGGCTTGTCTGCTCACCCGCCGGGGTGGGCAGGGCTGGGAGCTGAGGCTCGGGCTTCGGTGCTAGCCGAGAGGGAGTCCGGGAAAAAGTCTGCAGCTGCTGAAGAGGCAAGAGACTTTTTCTTGCCTCTTTGTTTCGCGGCGCGCAAGGAGAGGGGATACAGAGCGCCACCTAAACGAGCTCCAGAGACGGGTGCGAGCCGCGGCTATCAGCGCGGACCCCAGAGGCGGGCGCGAGCCGTGGCTATCAGCGCGGACCCCAGAGATGGGCGCGAGCCGCAGTTATCAGTGCGGACCCCAGAGACGGGCAGGAGATGCTAAGGCTGCTGCTGCCGCCACCAAGAAGCCTGTGTGCGAGCACAGGTCACTCTCCACACCGCCCCTCCCGGGAGCCGGTGCAGCCCGCCACTGCCAGGCTCCCGTGATCCGGGGACAACATCCCCGGGAGAACGCACGGCGCGCCTCAGGCTGCTGCAACATGACACCGGCCTCTGCCACCGCAGGCTCGCCCCGCATCCGTACCGCTCCCTCCCCCCGGCCTGAGCCCCCGAAGCAGCTGCTCCTTTAACCCCGTTCTGTCTAGGCAGAGAACAGACGCCCTCAGGCGGCCTACTTGCAGAGGTGGGTCCAAATCCAAAGCTGAACCCTGGGAGCTGTGTGAACAAAGAAGAGAAAGGGAAATCTCTCCCATCAGCCTCAGAAGCAGCAGATTAAAGCTCCACAAACAACTTGATGTGCCTGCATCTGTTGAATACCTGAATAGACAATGTATCATCCCAAATTCAGGAGGTGGACTTTGGGAGCAGGATATATTAATTTTTCCCCTTTTCCTTTTTTTCTGAGTGTATATGTGTATGCTTCTGGGTGAGATTTTGTCTGTATAGCTTTGCTTTCACCATTAGTCCTAGGGTTAGGTCCGTCTGTTTTTTTTTGTTTTGTTTTGTTTTGTTTTACTTAAAAAATTTTTTTTCCTAATAAATGTTTTCTTAATAATTTTTTCCTTACTTTCTATTTTTAGAAATTAAAAAAATTTTTTAATAAGTTTTTTCATATTTTTTATTTTAAAAAATTAAAATTTTTTTCTTAATAATGTTTTCTTAATTTTTTTCTTCTTTTTATTATAAAAAATTAATAAATCTACTTTTTAAAAATTAAAAAAAAATTTTTTCTTCTTAATAAATTTATTCTTAATAATTTTTTTCTAATTTTTTATTATAATACCTTTATTTTATTTTATTTTATCCTCTTTCTTTCGATTTTTTTCTCCCTTTTATTCTGAGCCGTGTGGATGAAAGGCTCTTGGTGCTCCAGCCAGGCATCAGGGCTGTGCCTCTGAGGTGGGAGAGCCAGCTTCAGGACACTGGTCCACAAGAGACTTCCCAGCTCCACGTAATACCAAACAGCGAAAATCCCTCAGAGATCTCCATCTCAACATCAAGACCCAGTTTCATTCAACGACCAGCAAGCTACAGTGCTGGACACCCTATGCCAAACAACTAGCAAGACAGGAACACAGCCCCATCCATTAGCAGAGAAGCTGCCTAAAATCATAATAAGGCCACAGACACCCCAAAACACACCACCAGACGTGGACGTGCCCACCAGAAAGACAAGATCCAACCTCATCCACCAGAACACAGGCACTAGTCCCCTCCACCAGGAAGCCTACACAACCCACTGAACCAACCTTAGCCACTGGGGACAGATACCAAAAACAACAGGAACTACGAACCTGCAGCCTGTGAAAAGGAGACCCCAAACACAGTAAGATAAGCAAAATAAGAAGACAAAAAAACACACAGCAGGTGAAGGAGCAGGGTCAAAACACACCAGACCTAACAAATGAAGAGGAAATAGGCAATCTACCTAAAAAAGAATTCAGAATAATGATAGTAAAGATGATCCAAAATCTTGGAAATAGAATACACAACATGCAAAAAACATTTAACAAGGACGTAGAAGAACCAAAGAGGAACCAAGCAATGATGAAAAACACAATAAATGAAATTAAAAATACTCTAGACGGGATTAATAGCAGAATAACTGAGGCAGAAGAACGGATAAGTGACCTGGAAGATAAAATAGTGGAAATAACTACTGCAGAGCAGAATAAAGAAAAAAGAATGAAAACAACTGAGGAGAGTCTCAGAGACCTCTGGGACAACATTAAACGCACCAACATTCGAATTATAGGGGTCCCAGAAGAAGAAGAGAAAAAGAAAGGGACTGACAAAATATTTGAAGAGATTATAGTTGAAAACTTCCCTAATATGGGAAAGGAAATAGTTAATCAAGTCCAGGAAGCACAGAGAGTCCCATACAGGATAAATCCAGGAAGAAACACGCCAAGACACGTATTAATCAAACCATCAAAAATTAAATATAAAGAAAACATATTAAAAGCAGCAAGGGAAAAACAACAAATAACACAAAAGGGAATCCCCATAAGGTTAACAGCTGATCTTTCAGCAGAAACTCTGCAAGCCAGAAGGGACTGGCGGGATATACTTAAAGTGATGAAGGAGAAAAACCTACAACCAAGATTACTCTACCCAGCAAGGATCTCATTCAGATTTGATGGAGAAATTAAAACCATTACAGACAAGCAAAAGCTGAGAGAGTTCAGCACCACCAAACCAGCTTTACAACAAATGCTAAAGGAACTTCTCTAGGCAAGAAACACAAGAGAAGGAAAACACCTACAATAACAAACCCAAAATACTTAAGAAAATGGGAATAGGAACATACATATCGATAATTACCTTAAATGTAAATGGATTAAATGCTCCCACCAAAAGACACAGACTGGCTGAATGGACACAAAAACAAGACCCGTATATATGCTGTCTACAAGAGACCCACTTCAGACCTAGAGACACATACAGACTGAAAGTGAGGGGATGGAAAAAGATATTCCATGCAAATGGAAATCAAAAGAAAGCTGGAGTAGCAATTCTCATATCAGACAAAATAGACTTTAAAATAAAGACTATTACAAGAGACAAAGAAGGACACTATATAATGATCAAGGGATCGATCCAAGAGGATGGTATAACAATTGTAAATATTTATGCACCCAACATAGGAGCACCTCAATACATAAGGCAAATACTAACAGCCATAAAAGGGGAAATCGACAGGAACACAATCATAGTAGGGGACTTTAACACCCCACTTTCACCAATGGACAGATCATCCAAAATGAAAATAAATAAGGAAACACAAGCTTTAAATGATACATTAAACAAGATGGACTTAATTGATATTTATAGGACATTCCACCCAAAAACAAGAGAATACACATTTTTCTCAAGTGCTCATGGAACATTCTCCAGGATAGATCATATCTTGGGTCACAAATCAAGCCTTGGTAAATTTAAGAAAATTGAAATCGTATCAAGTATCTTTTCCGACCACAACGCTATGAGACTAGATATCAATTACAGGAAAAGATCTGTAAAAAATACAAACACATGGAGGCTACACAATACACTACTTAATAACGAAGTGATCACTGAAGAAATCAAAGGGGAAATCAAAAAATACCTAGAAACAAATGACAATGGAGACACGACCACCCAAAACCTATGGGATGCAGCAAAAGCAGTTCTAAGAGGGAAGTTTATAGCAATACAAGCCTACATCAAGAAACAGGAAACATCTCGAATAAAAAACCTAACCTTGCACCTAAAGCAGTTAAAGAAAGAAGAGCAAAAAAACCCTAAAGCTAGCAGAAGGAAAGAAATCATAAAGTTCAGATCAGAAATAAATGAAAAAGAAATGAAGGAAACAATAGCAAAAATCAATGAAACTAAAAGCTGGTTCTTTGAGAAGATAAACAAAATTGATAAACCATTAGCCAGACTCATCAAGAGAAAAAGGGAGAAGACTCAAATGAATAGAATTAGAAATGAAAAAGGAGAAGTAACCACTGACACTGCAGAAATACAAACAATCATGAGAGATTACTACAAGCAACTCTATGCCGAAGAAATGGACAGATTCTTAGAAATGCACAACCTGCCGAGACTGAACCAGGAAGAAATAGAAAATATGAACAGACCAATCACAAGCACTGAAATTGAAACTGTGATTAAAAATCTTCCAACAAACAAAAGCCCAGGACCAGACGCCTTCACAGGCGAATTCTATCAAACATTTAGAGAAGAGGTAACACCTATCCTTCTCAAACTCTTCCAAAATATTGCAGAGAGAGGAACACTCCCCAACTCATTCTATGAGGCCACCATCACCCTGATGCCAAAACCAGACAAAGATGTCACAAAGAAAGAAAATTACAGGCCAATATCACTGATGAACATAGATGCAAAAATCCTCAACAAAATACTAGCAAACAGAATCCAACAGCACACTAAAAGGATTATACACCATGATCAAGTGGGGTTTATTCCAGGAAGGCAAGGATTCTTCAATATACGCAAATCAATCAACGTGATACATCATATTAACAAATTGAAGGAGAAAAACCATATGATCATCTCAATAGATGCAGAGAAAGCTTTCGACAAAATTCAACACCCATTTATGATAAAAGCCCTGCAGAAAGTAGGCATAGAGGGAACTTTCCTCAACATAATAAAGGCCATATATGACAAACCCACAGCCAACATTGTCCTCAGTGGTGAAATACTGAAACCATTTCCACTAAGATCAGGAATGAGACAAGGTTGCCCACTCTCACCACTATTATTCAACATAGTTTTGGAAGTGTTAGCCACAACAATCAGAGAAGACAAAGAAATAAAAGGAATTCAAATCGGAAAAGAAGAAGTAAAGCTGTCACTGTTTGCAGATGACATGATACTCTACATAGAGAATCCTAAAGATGCTACCAGAAAACTACTAGAGCTAATCAATGAATTTGGTAAAGTAGCAGGATACAAAATTAATGCACAGAATTCTCTTGCATTCCTATATACTAATGATGAAAAATCTGAAAGTTAAATTAAGAAAACACTCCCGTTTACCATTGCAACAAAAAGAATAAAATATCTAGGAATAAACCTACCTAAGGAGACAAAAGACCTGTATGCAGAAAATTATAGGACACTGATGAAAGAAATTAAAGATGATACAAATAGATGGAGAGATATACCATGTTCTTGGATTGGAAGAATCAACACTGTGAAAATGACTCTACTACCCAAAGCAATCTACAGATTCAATGCAATCCCTATCAAACTACCACTGGCATTTTTCACAGAACTAGAACAAAAAATTTCACAATTTGTATGGAGACACAAAAGACCCCGAATAGCCAAAGCAATCTTGAGAACGAAAAATGGAGCTGGAGGAATCAGGCTCCCTGACTTCAGACTCTATTACAAAGCTACAGTAATCAAGACAGTATGGTACTGGCACAAAAACAGAAATATAGATCAATGGAACAGGATAGAAAGCCCAGAGATAAACCCACACACATATGGTCACCTTATCTTCGATAAAGGAGGCAAGCATATACAGTGGAGAAAAGACAGCCTCTTCAATAAGTGGTGCTGGGAAAATTGGACAGGTACATGTAAAAGTATGAAATTAGAACACTCCCTGACACCATACACAAAAATAAACTCAAAATGGATTAAAGACCTAAGTGTAAGGCCAGACACTATCAAACTATCAAAGGAAAACAAAGGCAGAGCACTCTATGACATAAATCACAGCAAGATCCTTTTGGGCCCACCTCCTAGAGAAATGTAAATAAAAACAAAAATAAACAAATGGGATCTAATGAAACTTAAAAGCTTTTGCACAGCAAAGGAAATCATAAACAAGACCAAAAGACAACCCTCAGAATGGGAGAAAATATTTGCAAATGAAGCAACTGACAAAGGACTAATCTCCAAGATTTACAAGCAGCTCATGCAGCTCAATAACAAAAAAACAAACAACCCAATCCAAAAATGGGCAGAAGACCTAAATAGACATTTCTCCAAAGAAGATATACAGATGGCCAACAGACACATGAAAGAATGCTCAACATCATTAATCATTAGAGAAATGCAAATCAAAACTACAATGAGGTATCATCTCACACCGGTCACAGTGGCCATCATCAAAAAATCTAGAAACAATAAATGCTGGAAAGGGTGTGGAGAAAAGGGAACACTCTTGCACTGTTGGTGGGAATGTAAATTGATACAGTCACTATGGAGAACAGTATGGAGGTTCCTTAAAAAACTAAAAATAGAACTACCATATTACCCAGCAATCCCACTACTGGGCATATACCCTGAGAAAACCGTAATTCAAAAAGAGTCATGTACCAAAATGTTCATTGCAGCTCTATTTACAATAGCCAGGACATGGAAGCAACTTAAGTGTCCATCACTGGATGAATGGATAAAGAAGATGTGGCACATATATACAATGGAATATTACTCAGCCATAAAAAGAAACGAAATTGAGTTATTTGTAGTGAGGTGGATGGATCTAGAGTCTGTCATACAGAGTGAAGTAAGTCAGAAAGAGAAAAACAAATACCGTATGCTAACACATATATATGGAATCTAAGGGAAAAAAAAAAAGGTCATGAAGAAATTAGTGGCAAGATGGGAATAAAGACACAGACCTACTAGAGAATGGACTTGAGGATATGGGGAGGGGGAGGGGTGAGATGTGACAGGGTGAGAGAGTGTAGTGTCATGGACATATATACACTACCAAATATAAAATAGATAGCTAGTGGGAAGCAGCCGCATAGCACAGGGAGATCAGCTCGGTGCTTTGTTACCACCTAGAGGGGTGGGATAGGGAGTGTGGGAGGGAGGGAGATGCAAGAGGGAAGAGATATGGGAACATATGTATATGTATAACTGATTCACTTTGTTATAAAGCAGAAACTAACACACCATTGTAAAGCAATTATACTCCAATAAAGATGTTTAAAAAAAAAAAAAAACTAAATAAAGGTGAAGTTGTTAAGACACAGCCACATGGCTCAGAATGGTCTCTCTAGGTTGTCAGGGTCCAAGCTGTGTACTTACTGAAGCCCACACCTAGGTTCCCATGCCTTGGCCTCAGCTAAAGACTCACCACGTCTTATTTTGGTCTGGTTCTCAGATTTCTTGCCCAATCCAATAGATGTTTTACACATCTATTTTTCCCCCCTGCCCAAGTATTGAACCACTTGAAAAAAAGAAAAAAACAATAAGTTATATACTGGATGTCTGTGTCCCCCCGAAACCTAATGCCTGAAGGGATGGTCCTAGGATGTGGGACCTTTGGGAGGTGATTAGGTCATGACAGTGGAGCCCTCATGAATGGGATTAGTACCTTCATATGAAAGAGAGCCCAGAGAGCTCATAGGATTATCACAGTAGCACAACAATGAACTCTGTTGTGTGGGTTTTTTGGTAAATTTACATTGCATTTCTCTTGGGTAAACACTTGGAAAATGAAATCTTGGCTAATAGGGTAGGCACATGTTCAGCTCTAGAATGTATGACCAGTTTTCTGAAGGGATTTATAATTTATTTTATTTACAATTTATCCAAAGGGATTTACCATTTTATATTCCCATCACCAGTGTAGGAGAGCTCCAGTTGCTTTACATCCACATGAACATGTTTTTTTCAGTCTTTTTAATTTTGGCCATTCTGGTGGTTGTGTAGTCATATCTCTTTGTGCTTTTGATTTCTATTTTCATGATGACTAACGATTATAAACATGTTTTCATATTCTTACCAGCCCTTAAATATCCTCTTTTGTGAAGTACATGCTCACAAAATATCCTCTTTTGTGAAGTACATGCTCCCCCAATTTTCTGGGCTAGTTTGATGTTTCTGGGTTGTTTGATGTTTGCTTACTCATTTGTAGGAGTTCTCTATACATTTTGTATTTGCATCCAGACCCAGGACATCTCTCTCAGTACCACAATGAATCCATACATAAGCAACCTGGATGTACAGGGAGTTATACCACCTTTTAGGGTAAAAATTTGACCAGCAGGGAACAAGAGTTGATGGGTTAATGTGTTCCCTTTTTATCTTACTTGGACAAACATCCTGAAAGTATGCTGTACAGTCTTAGTCAGTCCCATGGAATTGAGACACCAGTTGTCTGCATCAGGGCCAAGTCAATAATTTACCCTTAAACTCCAATATCAAAAGCATTCTTCCAAGACTTTTTTAAGAGCTGCCTCCCCTCAGACAATTTATCCCTTTGTTGAGTTTCTTTAAATATCACATAGTATTTTTTTAATGAACAGTTCAAATTTATTCACCCTTAACTTCCACACAACAATAGATATGTTTGAAAATGCATTTGCTATATTTACAGCACTGTGCTCAGCCCTTTATATGTATATCAGCAAATTCTCACACATACACAAAATAATTACTGTTATTAGCTCTATTTAACAGATAAGACGATTGTACGTAGCAGTTTAGTAACTTACTCAGGGTTGTGTAGCTAGTATGAACTGAAACAGGAAACCAAACTCAGATCTTTTTTCAAAAATCCTGTTTGAGGGATTTCCCTGGTGGTTCAGTGGTTGGGAGTCCACCTTCCAATGTAGGGGATGTAGTTTTGATGCCTGTTCGGGGAACAAGTATCCCACATGCCACGAGGCAGCCCAAGTGCCACAACTGGAGAGAGGTCTGTGGGCTGCAACAAAAATTTTCACATGCTGTGTCTGGGACCGGATGCACCCAAATAAACAAATAAGTAAATATTTTTTAAAAATAAAGCTTTTGGGGGCTTCCCTGGTGGTGCAGTGGTTGAGAATCTGCCTGCCAATGCAGGGGACACGGGTTCGAGCCCTGGTCTGGGAAGATCCCACATGCCGCGGAGCAACTAGGCCCGTGAGCCACAACTACTGAGCCTGTGCGTCTGGAGCCTGTGCTCCCCAACAAGAGAGGCTCGCGCACCGCGATGAGGTATGGCCCCCGCTTGCCACAACTAGAGGAGGCCCTCGTACAGAGGCGAAGACCCAACACAGCCAAAAATAAATAAATAAATAAATAATTTAAATAAATAAATAAATAAATAAATAAAGCTTTTGAAAAAAAAAATCCTGTTTGATTAATTGCAATGTTCTGCTGCCTTACTTTGATTGTAGTTCTAAATCCAAACATGATAAATTTGCTGCTGATATCACATGACATAATTTTCAGTGTGTTCCCTGAGGCTTCTTCTCATTATTTTCATATGTTAATGAGGAGGAGGAGAAGGAGGATAAAGATGAGGATGAAGACAATGAATCACTTAGTCTGATATCCCTTATAAAAGAAGAAGTAGGGAAATCTCTGGGGGAAAATGTCATTCACCTCAAGAGGAACAGATGGCTCAAGCTTACAAGGAGCTACGCAAACAGAACTAGGAAACTGGAGCCTTTTCTAAGCATACAGTGGGCTAATAAAGAAAACAAACATTTACTAACCAGTGTTGAATGAGATAACAAGAAAAAGAACTGCAGCCATAATCATAGGGCTTTGGGCAAACCAGGGAGAGCATAAAGGGAATCTTATCCGTATAGCAACATGGTTAGTTTCCCATTTGCCCATCCTGAGAATGTTTAATCTCTATTTTACTACTGTTGGCTCACTGAAGACGGAGATTGGAGTGAAAGGACCAAAGACTTTGAGGCTGCACATACTTGGGTTTAATGCCCGGACTTGGCCACTTACCAGCTGTATGTCTTCGTGGAAGCTGCTTGATGTCTCTATGGCTCAATTTTCTCATCTGAAAAATGAAACTAATAAAAGCCTGGCCTTTCTGGGATTTTGCAGAGGTAGGTGTCTGGAATTGTTTCCTTGGCAAACATAATGAAATGATAATTTGCATGCAAGAGTTTTATTGGGCTGTTTTCAGGATCACCACCTGTGGAGGAGCAAGGGAAGGAAGTTTGGGCTGAGCAAGAAGCTGACGGCCTGGGCAGTTGCAACAGAAACCTCAGCTGATCCTGTAGGAGCTCTAGAGCTGAGATGACCCTTAAGAGTTGTCCTGCCTGAGGCAAAGGGCCAGGTTTTTATACCCCACCTCTCCTTGTGGACCAGACATTAGATGTGGGTTGTGTCCAGTGGGGAGTTTCTGACCTTGGGCTAGGTGGCTCTCTTTAGCTTAAGCAGATTACCCAAGAGCTGGCACTCTCAAGGGATGGCAGAATGAGTGCTTCTGTTGTGAAGGGGGGCCTAAGTAGTGGCCCACAGTATCCACTAGAGTAGGTAAAGCCCCAATGCCATGGCTCAGTAGATGCCTCTTCACCCTAACTCTCCTTCCCAGAGTCTCACTGTGCTTTTCCTTAAGACACTGTAATTGAACTTTGAGCTGCCACCATTGGCGTGTACCCTAGGGATCGTCCGTCTTCCTGGCCCCATTCCCAGCTTCCTTTCCTGAGGTGACAGCATGCTTTTCAGGCAAGACCCAGTCGCTCAATTCAGAGACTATCTTTGAGAAGTTCCTGAGAGCTACCACTTTTTAAAGCCTACATCCTGGAGCTGTTTATCTTGAGAGTCTTTGCACATTTCTGCTCATCTCTTCCTTACTTCAGATACTAGAGTTCAATTTCCAAACATGAACCTGGCACAAGTCAGACAGCACAAAAAAACTGCCAATAACCAGACACTAGCCAGAAAGTCAGGTAAAAATCAACCAAACAAGCCCCACTGAATGTACTTGCACGGAGGTCAGGCCATCTCCCATAATAGAGTCAGAAGAATAAGTGACTTGGTTGGGAATAGCTAGCTAGCTGACAGATGGCACACTTCTCACATGGCCCCAGGGCTGAATGAGTCTTGTTTTGTATATTATGTGAACCCTTCCAAAGCATCAGTGCTGGTTTGATTAGTGACAGCTAATATTTATCAAGCCCTTCCCATGGGTCAGGTGGGTTATCTCATTTTCTCCTCACTGTAACTGAGTGGGGTTCCTGTGAGGAGGGGAGTACTAGTTTCTCCATTTTGTACCTGAGGAAATTGAGACTTAGAATGAATTTACTTTTCTAAGGTCAATGAGATTTGAATCTAGGTAGTCTGACTCTTAACATCTATGTGGGAATTATGGCCTAAAACAATAGGAGAGGTTCAGAGTACAGTACCTGCTCCCTTAGATCCAGGAATGATCTCTTTGTGTCAAGGAGGAACACATGGTATATAGCAGGTTGAATAGTGTCCCCACCAAAATTCAAGTCTAGCCAAAACTTCAGAATGTAATCTTATTTGGAAACAGGGTTAAATTTAGCTAAGGATCTAAGATAAAATAGTCCTGGATTTAGGGTGGGTCCCAAATCCAATGACTGGTGTCATTAGAAGATGATCAGAGGACACAGAGAGACATGCAGAAGGAAAGTCCATGTGAAAACAGAGGCAGAGATTGGACTGATGTGGTCATAAGCCAAGGAATGCTCGGGGCCACCAGAAGCCAGAAGAGGCAAGGAAGGATTCTTCCCTAAAGTCTCCAGAGAAAACATGGCTCTGCTGATACTTTGATTTCAGATGTCTATGCTCCAGAACTGTGCAAGAATAAATTACTGTGGTCTTCAACCAGCAAATTTATGTAATTTGTTATGCCAGCCCTAGGAAACTGATACGTGGTATAATAGAAACAGACCTAAACTGGAAACCGTTCTTGTTCTTCTGTAAAATGAGGAGTTTGGTTTAAATGACCTCTAAAATCCGCCTCATCTTTGTCAGTGTATGATCCTAAATCATGCCCTTCCCCAAAATAATCTTTGCACCAGCCATTTAATATCACAGTTACTCAGATCCTTCAATACACCTTTTAAAATGGCGTTTCTTCTACAAATCTCTTAAGTAAAATGTAATCTAAAATGACTTCAGTTTTGAAAATACTCTTCATTTGTTCTTGCCATCTCTTCACTTCCTAATACAGGCACTTATAGCACAGATGACAGCATCAAAAATTAATGCAAGCATTTGAATTTGCCTGAGTTTGTCATTTTTCAATGGGCTATGTCAGTAATGATTAGATTCTAGAGAGAAATTGACTCTCAGAAGTAGATAATCACACCAATAACCTACAAAAGGCTGAAGGCTATGAAATGCAGGACTTTTCACAGTACAGATAATGCCCACGTAAATGTTCTTCCTTACTTAAACTTTTGCAAGATAAAACTGTGACCAACACCTCCTCATTATGGGGGCAGCAACACTAAAACAATGCAAAAGTAGATTTCTACCCCTAAAACACTTCGTTTCTCAGTGGCCCCACAACTAAATCTAGACATGGATCATACTCCTTGACTTTAGAGATCCTGTTTACATGCCATTGGCTGAATGCTAAAAGCAACAGGGAGCTGAAGAAAAGAAAAGTTAATTAACTTGTCCAAGGTCACCCAGTCAATAAGTAAAGGAACCAGATTCAAAGTTGAGACAGTCTGACTCCAGAGTGTGTGCTCTTAATCCCTACTGTACTTCCACAACATCCCCATACTATGATTTGGAGAATGGATTTGATGGAATCAAGAATGAAGAAAATGAGACCAGTTAAGAGACTGATGTAATTTTCCAGGCAAGAAGTGATACACACTTGAATTAAAATAGAAGTAATACGGTAGAGGGAGTAGATTACAACATTAAGGAGGTAGAAGTTAGATAGACTGATTTGCAGGAGAGAGAAGGTTGAGGTATATGACATCCTGGTTTGCCTCTTCGTAAGTGAATAAATGGTGGTGTTATTCACTTAGGTAGGGAGCGCAAGAGGAGAAGAGATAAGCTTGAGTACAGATAATGTGTTCAGTTTTGGACACACCAATTGTATCTCCATTCCCGTGGAGATGTTCAGTAGATGTCTAAATGGTATATATCTTACTCCCAATTTTTACATGTCTCCAGATTTTCTTGGCTTCTCCTGCTTCCCAAGCACTTGACCACTTGCTCAGGGGAGAACCTGAACTGCTTGCCACCTTGTCTCTCAACACTGCTGGCAGTTCCAGTCACTGTTAGGGAAGGCCAGGCTCTGGCAGTCTCCATTGTCCCCAGAACCGTGGGAGCCACTGCAGCTCTGGCCTCCAAACCTGGCCTGAATGCATCCGGAGGTGTTGGTTTCTCTACCACTCGGGACTCAGATGAAGTACTACCCTGGGAGATTGGCTTCCCCAACAGCTTCCCATAACCTGGAAGTATAGGAAGTAAATGGTCCAGGTGGCGAAATTTGACTAATAAAAGACAAAAAATGGAGAGAGCCAGCAGATACCTTATTCTTCCTGCTTTCCCATGACAACTGTTTCATGGCACAATGGTTCCAACATCTTATCTGGAGACATCCCCTAGAGAACAAGCAAAACAACAGTGCTTTTTTGGAGACTGTACCAACCTGGCCATGTTACAAATTGTATTTGTTTTCCCTTTTTTTCTTTTCCCCTCATTCTTGCTTTCCTGGATTGTAACTCCTCCCTAAATAAAGTATTAGCTTGTAAGCCTTGTCTTTGCCTCTGTTTTCCAGGGAGCTTTGGTTATAACAATTGGTACAAGAAGTGGCTCTGGAAAGCAGACACTTAGCATGGGGTTTTGACAATGTTCTTCCCACCTCTATAAAGTCAGGAAGAAGTTACTGCTGGAGTAAGTGTGATGGCAAAACCCCTCTGGCATGTAGAACATAACAAATACTAAAGCTTTCACATGTATTTAATTGGGACAAGATGCAGGTGGAAGGGAAGGAGAAAAGAGATCAAGTATATGCTACACTAGGTTGGTATAAGGGCAAGAATAATTACAAGTTGTGCTGTGAAGTAAGTACTTTTTTTTCCCCTAACTTCCAGGGCTTTATTTATTTTATTTTTAATTTAATTTTATTTTTTTAACATCTTAATTGGAGTATAATTGCTTTACAATGGTGTGTTAGTTTCTGCTGTATAACAAAGTGAATCAGCTATACATATACATATATCCCCATATCTCCTCCCTCTTGCATCTCCCTCCCACCCTCCCTATTCCATCCCTCTAGGCGGTCACAAAGCACGGAGCTGATCTCCCTGTGCTATGTGGCTGCTTCCCACTAGCTACCTATTTTACATTTAGTAGTGTATATATGTCCATGACACTCTCTCACTCGTCCCAGCTTACCCTTCCCCTCCCCGTGTCCTCAATTCCATTCTCTATGTCTGCAACTTTATTCCTGTCCTGTCCCTAGGGTTTTTTTTTGTAATTCCATATTTATGTGTTAGCATACAGTATTTGTTTTTCTCTTTCTGACTTTGAAGTAAGTACTTCTGAGAGCACTGAAGATCTTGCAAAAAATATAAACAGTAAGTCCAGAGTAATTAATTGCCATCTTAAGGAATACTGTGAATGTTAGGGTACCTTTGTGGCAATTTTAAAGGGCATTCCTGTCAACTGCAGCCTCAGGGCATGCTCTGCTGAAATATCAAGTCTAGGATCAAATTATAAGTGTGGCTGTGTTACAAACAAGGCTTAATGCATAGATTGATAGCTTTTCTATGTCAAAGTCAAGGTCCTCACAGGGAAACAGTAGACCTTGAGACCTGGGATGAAGACATTTGGGTTGGACTAATCTGAGCATCTTATACTTGTAAATTCCCCAAGATCCTTCTAGCAAGGAATACAGCCTTCTTTCCCTCGCCAGAGAAGAATAAATTTTACTTGTCTGGAAACTGTAGAAAACATCATCTGAATGAGGTTACTTGTAATATAATATTAGCTTCCAAATTTCACCTCTCCACTCCTCTTTGGCTTCAGGCCAATAAACAGGGCCATATGTCAGCACAGCCTGAGCAGGGAAACATAGCCTCTGTTTCAGGAAAGATAGCCAAAACATGTCAAAATAATCAAGTGGCATGACTACTGTGTACCAGTAGGAAAAGGGAGAATATTTCTGAAAGGAGATATTTAGGGTATTATATCGTGGTATGGAGAAAGCTGGAGCAGGATGAATAGAAAAGAATTTATTGACATGGGGAGAATTCTCTCATGACTTGGAATTTAATATTCTTTCCTGGAAAGACATATTTGTGCCAAGTGTGCCAATTTCATGGGGCTGGCATGTTGGTGAAGTTTTCTAGCAAAGACATTTGCTTAAAGCTGGTTCTTATATTTTGTTGGGATGACTCCTTGAAGCTAGTCATGACATTGACCTTCAATAGATGAAATAGAGATGACAGAATCTCCTTGGCCCAAGATTGAGGAAGGAGTCAGAACGCTCAGGGGTATAGAGTATGAGGATGGGTTTGCATGTAAAACCCCAAATCCATCACTTGACAGTGTTGCCACAGGAGTAGTCAGAAGATGGTTGCTTCACGAAGGCAATCAAGAAGGACCAGAATCATGGGACTTCCCTGGTGGTCCAGTGGTTAAGACTCCACACTCCCAATGCAGGGGGCCTGGGTTTGATCCCTGGTCAGGGAACTAGATCCTGCATACCACAACTAAGAGGGTGCATGCTGCAACTAAAAGATCCAGGATGCCGCAACTAAAAAAGATCCCACATGCCGCAATGAAGACCCCACGTGCTGCAACTAAGACCCAGCACAGCCAAATAACAACTAACTAACTAAATAAATAAATATTTTTTTAAAAAGAAGGAAAGACTAGAATCTTTAAAAGGCTTGGTAGCATTCTCTTCTCTTAGTGAGGGTTGACAAAATGGTAATTCTGCCATGGAACTGGACTTCCTTTTAACAATGGGTATGACGGGTTTCTGGAAAGTCAGAGTCCAGAAGTAATATTAAATCTCAGAAGGCAAGTAGACATATGTGTTATTTATATATTGCTAAGTGCATTTATTAATTCTAACAGTTTATCAGCAGATTCTATATATAAAATAATCTTTTCTGTACAAAATGAGAATCATATTACTTCCTTTCCAGTCCTCATTATCTTTTATTTCCTTTTGTTGCCCTATTGCTTAGGTTTGAAACTTTACCTTTCTTACAATGTTAACATCTTTATCTCATCCTTGAGCATGCGGGGAAATATTTCAATGTTTCACAATTAAATGTGATGTTTGCTGTTGATTTTTTGTAGATATCTATATCTAGGTTAAGAAAGTTCCCTTGTCTCCCAAGTTTGCTAAGAGTTTTTCTTATTATTATTATCATTATTATTAATCAATATTAAATTTTAAATCTTTTTTCTGAATTTATCAAAATGATTTTTCACCTTCTGTTAATGTGGTGAATTACCTTCATTGTTCTTAAATGTTAAAATATCTTTACATTCTTGGGATAAAATCAGTATTTTTGTGATGTATTTCTGTTTTGTATCTCTGGGTTTTATTTGCTTTTTTAGTTTAAGATTTGACATCTTTCCATGAGAAACACTGACCTTTACTTTCCTTTCTAGTACTGTCTTTGTCACATTTTGGTATTGTGTTAATACTGGCCTCAAAACAAATTGGGTGGAAGAATCAATATTGTTAAAATGACCATACTACCCAAGGCAATCTACAGATTCAATGCAACCTCTATCAAATTACCAATGGCATTTTTCACAGAACTGGAACAAAAAATTTTTTAATTTGTATAGAAACACAAAAGGCCCCAAATAGCCAAAACAGTCTTCAGAAAGAAGAACGGAGCTGGAGGAATCGTGTTCCTTGACTTCAGACTATACTACAAAGCTACAGCCATCAAAACAATACAGTTCTGGCACAAAAACAGACACGTACATTAATGGAACAGGATAGAAGGCCCAGAAATAAACCTATGTTCTTACGGTCAACAAAAAAAGCAAGAATATACAATGGAGAAAATACAGACTCTTCAAAAAGTGGTGAGGGAAAAAGTGGTGCTGGGAAAACTGGACAGCTTCAAAAAGTGGTGCTGGGAAAACTGGACAGCTATCTTTAAAAGAATGAAATTAGAACATTCTCTAACACCATATACAAAAATAAACTCAAAATAGATTAAAGACCTAAATGTAAGACAAGATACTAGAAATATTCCAGAGGAAAATATAGGCAGAACACTCTTTGAAAAAAATCACAGCAACTTTTTTTTTTAATCCATCTCCTAGAGTAATGGAAACAAAAGCAAAAAAAAAAAAAAAAAGTGACCTAATTATACATAAAAGTTTTGCACAGCAAAGGAAACCATCAACAAAATGAAAAGACAACCTATGGAATGGGAGAAAATATCTGCAAATGATACAACCAAGAGATTAATTTCCAAAATATATGAACAGCTTATACAGCTCAATAAAAAAAAGAAAACAATTGAATCAAAAAATGGGCAGAAGACCTAAACAGACTTTTATCCAAAGAAAACATGCACACGGCCAATAGGCACATGAAAAGATGCTCAACATTGCTAACTTTCAGAGAAATGCAAATCAAACCTACAAAGAGGTATCACTTCACACTGCTCAGAATGGCCATCATTAAAAAGTCTGTAAATAATAAATGCTGGAGAGGGTGTAGAGAAAAAGGAACCTGCCTATGCCATTAATGGGATTGTAAATTGGTGCAGCCACTATGGAGAACAGTATGGAGGTTTCTTAATAAACTAAAAATAGAGTTGCCATATGATTCAGCAATCCCACTCTTGGGCATATATCTGGAAAAGACAAAAACTCTAATTCAAAAAGATACAGGCACCCCAATGTTCACAGCAGCACTATTTACAGTAGCCAAGACATGGAAGCAACCTAAATGTTCATCGACAGATGAATGGATAAAGAAGATGTGGTATATATATGCAATGAACTATTTCTCAGCCATAGAAAGAATGAAATAATGCCTTTTGCAGCAACATGGATGGACCTAGAGATTATCATACTAAGTGAAGTGAGTCAGACAGAGAAAGACATTATTTTGGACTCCACATATATTACTTATATGTAATATAAGTAATTTATTACTTATAATATAAGTAATATATTACTTACATGTGGCGTCTAAAATAATGATGCAAATGAACTTATTTATAAAACAGAAAAGACTCACAGACATAGAAAACAAACTTACAGTTTCCAAAGGGGAAAAGGGGTAGGGATAAATTAGGGATTTGAGATTAACAGATACACACTACTATATATAAAATAGATAAACAACAAGGTTCACTGTATAGCATAGAGAACTATATACAGTATCCTGTAATAAACCATTATGGAAAAATATGCATAAGAATATATATTCTTTTACATATATTCTCTCTATATATATATGTATATGTGTAACTGAATCACTTTGCTGTACAGCTGAAACATTGTGTTGTATGCCTGAATCAACTATACTCCAATTTAAAAAATAATCAATAGCAAAAAAAAAAAAAAAAAAAAAACACCAAAAAAAACCAAACTCTTTCCCTTTCTAATCTCTGAAAAAGTTTGTGTGACATTGGTATTACTTCCCCTTTAAATATTTGGAACAATTCATCAATGAGACCATCTAGATCTGGATATTTCTTCATGACAAAAACTGTAGTAGTGGGTTCAGTTTTGATCATTGTTTTATGACTGTGGCTAGGTCCTTTTTCAGTGGATATTTCCAATTCATAGTGAAATGTTTTAGCATTAAGTTCTTGATAATATATTATTATTTTTTATTGTCTGTGGGGACTGTAGTGATTTCTCCTTTTTATTCCTGAAATTGGTAGTTTATGCATTCTCTCTTTTTTTTTCTTGATCAGTCTTGTTCAAGGCTGTTTAATTGCATTATTCATTTTGTAGACCCTGATTTTGAATTTTTTCTGTTGAACATTTTATTTCACTTAATTGATTTTGACATATATTTATTATTTATTTTTCTTTGATTTGATATTATCTTTCTATTTATTTTCATGAAATGTTGGATCATTTATTTTCTGCCTATTTTCTTCACTAATATAGGTACTTACATCTATAAATTCTTCATTTCTAAACAGTTTCTGCTTTATGCCATATTTCAGCATGATATATTTTCATTGAAATTAAATTAAAAATACTTTCAAATATTTATTTCAATTTCTCTTTTGAATTATTTGTTATTTAAAAGCTTACTGATTAATATTCCTAACATTTGTAAATTTTCTGGTTGTATTTTTGTTGATGAATTTTAGCTTATTTGCACTACAATTTAAGAATGCACTCTCAGTTATTTTAATTCTTGGATATGTATTGAGGCTTGCTTTCTAATGCAGCATATGAAGAGTTTTGGCAAATGCTCATGTGCATTCTGTAATTCTTGACCATAGTGTTATCTTTAGGCAAATTAAGTAATGTTCACATTTTATATATTGTTACTATTATTCTATCTCTTGGTTCTAGCACCTTTTGTAAGATGTGTGTTAAAATCCCCCAAATTGATTAAGATTTATGTATTTATTTTATTCTTCCTTTCTCGTAATCTCTTTGTCTGGTTTTAGGATATTGCTAGTCTCATAGAATGAGTTATGAAGTGTTCCCTCTGTTTTTATTTTTGGAAGAGATTGTAGAAAATTGGTATAATTTCTTCCTTAAATGTTTGGTAGAATTCACTAATGGAACCATCTGTGCCTGTTACTTTCTATTTTGGAAGATTATTAATTGTAGATTCAATTTTGTTAATAAACATCAGCCAATTCAAATTATCTATTTCTTCTTGTGTGAGTTTGGTAGATTGTATCTTTCAAGGAATTGGTTCTTCTTTTAAGTTATTAAATTTGTGGATATAAAATTTCATATATTTGAAGACGTTCATAATATTTGTTTATTATTCTTTTCCCTTTCATTGTCATCAGTAGTGATGACCCTTTTTCATTTCAAATATTAATAATGTCTACTTTAAAATAAAACATCCAGTTATCTCACCCACAAAGTTAGTTTATTCAGGAACAGCCAGAGAAATTGCAATTTGTGAAGCACTAGCTATGGCAAGCCATGGGCAGATACAGAGAAAAAAGGAGGGGAGCTTGCTTTTATAGGGAAAAGAGGGAGATGGGAGGGGCTGTTCAAAGTGAAAGTTCATTAGAGGAATGTAAGAATTCAGAGTGGCAATGGCTTCTCATTGGCTGAGCTGTGGCATTTTCCATTGGCTGAACTTGTTGCTGGGCAAGATGAAAATCTTCCTTCCTCTTCCTAGAGAAGTAAAGTAGAGGCACCTTCATGTTAGAGGTGCAAGGTGCGTCTCTTCCTGTTTGAGGAAATTGACACCAAACAAAAGAGGTAGAACATGAGAACTCCTTCAACAGACTTTCCTAACCAACTTTAATTGAGGTTTCCTTTATTAATTTTCACAGTCATTTGTGTCTCCTTTGTTATCTTGATTATAGTGGCTAGAGATATAACAATTTTATTGATCTTTTCAAAGAATAAGCTTTTGGATTTGTTGATTTTCTCTATTAATATCTTGGTTTTGATTGCATTTATTTCTGCTCTGATTTTCACAATTTCTTTTCTTCTTTCTACTTTGAATTTATTTATTTATTTATATTGAAGTATAGTTGATTTACAATGTTGTGTTAGTTTATGATTTACAGCATAGTGATTCAGTTTATATATATATATATATTCTTATGGATATTTTTTCCATTATGGTTTATTACAGAATATTGAATATAGTTCCCTGTGCTATACAGTAGAATCTTGTTATATGTATCTAATTTATACATATTAGTGTGTATCTGTTAATCTCAAATCACTAATTTATCCTTTCTCCCACACCCTTTCCCCTTTGGGAAACAACCAACCATACTGTTCTCCATAGTGGTTGCACCAATTTACAATCCCATTAATAGCATAGGCAGGTCCCCTTTTCTCTACACCCTCTCTAGCATTTATTATTTATAGACTTTTTAATGATGGCCATTCTGAGCAGTGTGAGGTGATACCTCATTGTAGGTTTGATTTGCATTTCTCTGAAAGTTAGCAATATTGAGCATCTTTTCATGTGTCTATTGGCTGTGTGTATGTTTTCTTTGGATAAATGTCTATTTAGGTTTTCTGTCTATTTTTTTATTTGATTATTTTGTTGTTGTTGTTTTTGTTGTTATTGAGTTGTATGAGCTGTTTGTGTATTTTGGATTTTAAGCCCTTGTCAATTGCATCATTTGCAAATACTTTTCTCTATTCCATAGGTTGTCTTTTCATTTTGTTGATGGTTTCCCTTGCTGTGCAAAGTCTTTTAAGTTTGATTTGGTCCTGTTTGTTTATTTTTGCTTTTATTTCTGTTGCCTTAGGACAACGACCGAAGAAATCATTGCTACGATGTGTGTCAGAGAATGTTTTGCCTATATTCTCTTCTAGGAGTTTTATGGTGTCCTGTCTTATATTTAAGTCTTTAAGACATTTTGAGTTTATTTTTGGGTATGGTGTGAGGTAGTGTTCTAACTTCATTGATTTACATGCAGCTGCCCAGATTTCCCAGCACCACTTGTTAAAGACATGGTCTTTTCTCCATTGTATATTCTTGCCTCCTCTGTCATAGATTAATTGACTGTAGATGTGTGGGTTTATTTGGGGGCTCTCTAGTCTGTTGCATTGGCCTATATGTCTGTTTTTGTGCCACTACCATGCTGTTTTGCTTACTGTAACTTTGTAGTATTGTCTGAAGTCTGGGAGGGTTATTCTTCCAGCTTTGTTCTTTTTCTTCAGGATTTCTTTGGCAATTCTGGGTCTTTTATGGTTCCATATAAAATTTAAGATTATTTGTTCTAGTTCTGTGAAAAATGTCATGGGTAATTTGATTGGGGTCCATTAAACCTGTAGATTGCTTTGGATAATATGACCATTTTAACGATATTAATTCTTGCAATCCAAGAGCATGGGATATATTTAAATTACTTTGAATCATCTTCAGTTTTCTTTATCAATGTTTTATAGTTATCAGTATATAAGTCTTTCAGCTCCTTGGTCAGGTTTATTCCTAAGTATTTTTTATGTGATTTTTAAATCTTTATTTATTTATGTATTTATTTTTGGCCATGCCACATGGCTTGTGGGATCTTAGTTCCCTGACCAGGGCTTGAACCCAGGCCCTGGGAGGGAAATCACTGTGTCCTAAGCACTGGACCACCAGGGAATTTCCTTCTTTTTTTGGCTGCATTGGGTCTTCGTTGCTGCATGTGGGCTTTCTCTAGCTGTGGTGAGCTGGGGCTACTCTTCATTGCAGTGCACAGGCTTCTCATTATGGTGGCTTGTCTTGTTGCGGCACATGGGCCCTAGAGTGTGTGGGCTTCAGTACTTTACAAGTGGTGTGCAGGCTCAGTAGTTGTGACTCATGGGCTCTTGAGCACAGGTTCAGTATTTGTGGCACTTGGGCTTAGTCGCTCCATGGCATGTGGGATCTTCCCGGAGCAGGGATCGAACCCATGTCCCCTGCATTGGCAGGTGGATTCTTAACCACTGCGCCACCAGGGAAGTCTCCCTTGACGTGATTTTAAAAGGCTTTTTTTTTTTTACATTCTCTTTCTGATGTTTCATTGTTAGTATAAAGAAATGCAACTGATTTCTGTATGTTAATTTTGTACCTTGCTACCTTACTTAATAATTTTGTCAGTCCTAGTAGTTTTTATGTGGAGTCTTTAGGGTTTTCTATATATAGTATCATGTTATCTGCATATAATGACAGTTTTACCTCTTCCCTTCCAATTTGGATACACTTTCTTTCTTTTTCTTGTCTGATTGGTGTGTCTAGGACTTCCAAAAAAATGTTGAGTAGAAATGGTGAGAGTGAGCATTCTTGTCTTGTTCCAGATTTTAGTGGGAAGGCTTTCAGTTTTTCCCTGTTGAGTATTTGTTGGCTGTGTGTTTGTCATAAATAGCTTTTATTATGTTGAGATATTTTCCCTCTAAACCCACTTTGGCAAGAGTTTTTAATCATTAATGGATGTTGAATTTTATTAAATGCTTTTCCTGCATCTATTAAGACATCATGTGCTTTTTGTCTTTTCTTTTGTTTATGTGGTATATCATGTTGATTGATTTGTATATTTATCCTTGTGACCCTAGGATGAACCCAACTTGATCATGGTGTATGATCTTTTTCATGTGTTGTTGGATTCAGTTTGCTAATATTTTGTTGAGGACTTTTGCACCTATATTCATCAAAGTTATTGGCCGGTAATTTTCTTTTTTGGTAGTGTCTTGTCTGGTTTTAGTACCAGGGTGATGATGGCTCATAGAATGACTTTGGGAGTGTTTCCTCCTCTTCAGTCTTTGGGAAGAGTTTGAGAAGAATTGGTTTAAGGTCTTCTTTGTATGTTTGGTAGAATTCTCCAGTGAAACTGTATGGTCCTTGACTTTTGTTTGCAGGGAGTTTTTTAAATTACATATTCTATTTCACTTGTAGTGATCAGTCTGTTCAAGTTATCTGTTTCCTCTTGATTCAGTTTTGGTGCGCTGTATGTTTCTAGAAACTTGTCCATTTCTTCTAGGTTGTAAAATTTGTTGGCATATAATTGTTCATAGTATTCACTTTTTTTTGTATTTCTGTGGTATCAGTTGTTGTTTCTCCTCTTTCATTTCTTATTTTGTTTAGTTGGGTCATCTCTTTTCTTCTTGTTGAGCATGGCCATAGGTTGTCTATTTCGTTTGCCCTTTCAAGGAACCAGCCCTTGGATTTATTGATTTTTTCTATTGATTTTTATCTCTATTTTATTTATGTCCTCTCTGATCTTTATTATTTCCTTCCTTCTGCTGAATTTAGGTTTTTGTTTCTTCTCTTTTTAATTCATTTAGGTGGTAGGTTGGGTTGTTTATTTGAGATTTTTCTTGTTTTTTGAAGAAGGCCTGTATCACTATGATCTTCCCTCTAAGGACTTATTTTGGTACATCCAATAGATTTCATATGGTTGTGTTTTCATTGTCACTTGTCTCAAGGTATTTTTAAATTTCCTCTTTGATTTTATCATTGAACCATTGGTTTTTTAGTAGCATGTTGTTTAGTCTCCATGTAACTGTTTTTTGTTTCTTTTTTTTTTTTTTCTCATTTCTCTTTCTGTGGTTGATTTCTAGTTTTTTGTCATTGTGGTCAGAAACGGTGCTTGAAATAATTTCTATCCTCTTAAAGTTGTTAGGCTTATTTTATGTCCTAGTATGTGGTCTATCCTAGAGAATGTGCACTTGAAAAGAATGTGTATTCTGTTTTTTTTTGGATATAACGTCCTGAAAATATCAAAACTCTAACTGCTCTATTTTATCATTTAGGATTTGTGTTGCCTTACTGATATTGTCCCAGAAAGATCTGTCCACTGTTATCAGTGAGGTGTTAAAGTCTCCTATTATTATTGTATTTCCATCAATTTCTCTTTTTCTGTCTGTTAGGATTTGTTTTATGTATTTAGGTGCTCTTATATTGGATTTACATATGTTAACAGGTGAAATAACCTTTTCTTGTATTGATCCTTTTATCATTATATATTGTCCTTTTTATGGGTAGTTTTTTTTTAAATTTATTTTATCGAAGTATAGTTGACTTATACTGCTGTGTTAATTTCTGCTGTACAGCAAAGTGATTCAGTTATACATATATATATTCTTTTTCATAGGCATTTCCCTTATGGTTTATCATGGGATATTGAATTAAAGTGTTGTTCTTTATCTTTCTTTATGGCCTTTGTTTTAAAGTATACTTTTTCTGATATGAGTATTGCTACCCCCTCTTTCTTGTCATTTACTTTCACATGAAATATCTTTTTCCATCCCCTCCATTTTAATCTTTGTGTGTCCTTCATCCTAAATTGGGTCTCTTGTAGGCTGTGTACTGTAGGTTCTTTACTATCCAATCTGCCACTCTATGTCTTTTGATTGGCACATTTAGTCCATTGACAATTTAAGGTAATTATTGATATGTATTTATTGACATTTTAAATCTTGTTTTCTATTTGATTTTGTATTTTTTCATTTTTCCTTTCTTTTTCCTTTTGTTTTCCTTTTGTGACTTGATGGTTTTCTTTGTATTATTCTTGTGTTCTCTTCTTTTTGGTGTTTGTAAATCTATTGTATGTTTTTCATTTGTGGTTACCCTGATTTTCAAGTATTTTATCCCATTACTATACCTACTTGCTTTAGACTGGTAGTCATATAAGTGCAAACACATTCTAAAAAAAAACCCTACATTTTCTTACTCCCCTCCCCCACATTTTATGATTTTGATGTCCTCTTTAACATCTTCATGCTTATCCTTTTGCTGTTCATTCTAGGTTTCATTGCTTTCACAAGATTTTTTTTTTTGCTTCTGTTGTTGTTTTTGTTGTTTTTAATCTGTGTACTGGAGTAAGTGATTTACTTTCCAATTGTGATGTTCTCTTTCCTATAGTTTCTTGCTTCTTTTCTATTTGGAGAAGACCTTTCAATATTCTTTTGAGGATATGTTTAGTATTGCTGTGTTCTTTGAGTTTTTGCTTTTCTGTGAAATTCTTTATCTCTCCTTCTATTCTAAATGATAATCTTGCTGCATAGAGAATTCTAGGTTGCAGTTTTTTCCCTTGCAGGACTTTGACTATATCTTGCTACTCCCCTCTGGCCTGCAACCTTTCTGTAGCGAAGTAAGCTGATAGCCGTATGGGGGGGTTCCCTTGTAACTAACTTTTTGTTTTTCTCTTGCTACCTGTAGAATCCTCTCTTTACCTTTAACTTTTGTCATTTTATTTATAATATTTCTTGGTGTATGTCAGTTTGGGCTCATCTTCTTTGGGATCCTCTGTGTTTCCTGTACCTGGATGTCTGATTCCTTCTCTAAGTTTGGGAAATTTTCAGCCATAATTTATTCAAATGCATTTTCAATCCCCTTTTCTCTTTCTTCTCCTTCTGGGATTCCTATTATGTGTAGATATGGATGCTGTATATTATCCCATAGGTCTCGTATATTGCTTTCGTCTTTCTGTCTGCTATTCGGATTGGGTGATTTCCATTATTCTATCTTGCAGATCACTTATTCATTCTTCTGCAATATTCAGTTTGCTATTTATTGCCTTTAGCTCACCTTTTGTCTTGGCAAATGAGTTTTCTCTATCGTTGTCACAATCCTGTCAGGTCAGGAGTCTTCCCCAGTTGTTGCAGTAGAAGCCCCCAGATCCATTTCTGAGCTGTGGTGTGAGGTGTGTGGGACTGGAGCACTTCTTCTGGGAGAGGAGCCACTGAGTATTCCTCCATAGAAGCTGTCCATTGGGAAGTGTGCTCTGTGGTGTTGCTTGTCACCTATTGTGCAGGTTCACAAAGTACACTGTTGATGGCATGCCCTTGGCCCCAACTCAAGTGTGGGGATGCAGGCAATTGGCCTGGGTGTCCCAGGCTCTGTGCTCACAAAGCCATCAGCACAGACCTCTTGGTGCGGATCTGCTGAAGTCTGGCACTGGGACCACAGTAGCCATGCACCTGGGCCCACCAAGGGATATTTGGAATCAGCATAGACCCTGGCCTGCCTCCAGGTGTGTTCACCAGCAAAACGCACAGCCACTAACACTGGACCCGCCCCAGCAGTGGGAGCACCAGTAATCTACTCAGATGTCCAGCTGGTGCTGCTCATGGAGTAAATCCATGGATCGACAGCCCTGGAACACTGCTCAGATTTCAGCCCTGGTTATGAAGTCACGTGACCCCTGGAGATCAGCTCAGATTTCAGCCCAGCCTCTTTGTGTGGGCAACCTGCTCATGCCTGCGTACTCCTAGAGTTCATAGAGGTGGAGCTGGACCTGCTGTGAGCATACCAAGAATGAAGCTGCTATGGCTGCACCCTGCCCCTCCCTTTGTTTACAATGGGCCTTCTATGGTGGACATGGGTTCCATCCTCTGCACACCCCCAGTTGCACCTCAGACCACACTCCAGCCCCTTCAGGCTGTCTCCTTGCAGACAACCCCAGTCCTCTCGCCAGGTCTGTCTACTGAAGCCCGAGTTTCAGCTCTCAGCCCTTGTATGCACCAACAGATGTGTGTCTTGTTCTGGGAAGTGCAGGGAGGTGGCCAGGACTGTCTGTGCTGGTTTCTTTCTGTTCTGCCTGACAGAATCCAGCTGCTGCATTCTCCTCTGAGCCTCTGAAGCTCCCTTTGTGTCCTGGCTGATCTCCCATCAGTAAAAAGCTTTCCCAGGCTGAGAGTCCCATTCCTCTTTCACAGCTCCATCCCATGGGCACCAATCCCATCCAGATTCCTTTTTTTGTTTTTTTTGTTTTTTTCTTTTGTCCTACCTGGTTATCTAGTGATCTTTCTTGCAACTTTGGTTATATGAGATCTTCTGCCAGTGTTCTGTAGGTATTCTGTAAGAATTGTTCCACTTGTAGGTGTATTTTTGATGTATTTGTGGGAAGAGGTGAGCTCCATGTCCTTCTAGTCCACCATCTTGATCTCCTCTTCTTTACTTTGGATTTAATTTTCTCCTTTGTTTTCTTGTTTCTTAGAATGGAAGTTTAGATAATTGATTTTAGATCTTCCTTTCTAATGTATGCATTTAATATTATAAATTAATATTTATAGCATGGTTTTTACTGCATTCTACAAATTTTGATAAGTTGTATTTTCATTTTCATTTAGTCCCAAATATTTTTAGCTTCTCTTGAGACTTATTCTTTGACCACGTGTTATTTAGAAGTGTGTTGTTTAATCTTCAAATATTTTTGTATTTTCTAGCTCTCTTTTTGTCATTGATTTCCAGTTTGATTCTATTGTAGTCTGAAAGCATACTTTGTATGATTTCTACTTTTAGAAATTTGCTGAGGTGGGTTTTCTGCCCCAGGATGCAGTCTATCTTGCTGAATGTTCCACGTGGGCATGAGGAGTATGTGTATTTTATTATTGTTGGATGAAATATTCTAAAAATGTCAGTCAGATCCAGTTGATTGATGGTGCTGTTTGATGCAACTATATCCTTATTGATTCTTTTTGCCTGTTGGACCTGTTAAGTACTGATAGAGGGGTGCTGAGGTCTCCAGCTATAATAGTGGAATTTTCTATTTCTCCTTGCAATTCTGCCAATTTTTCTTTCATGTATCTTGATGCTGTCTTGCTAGGTTTATGCATGTTAAGAATCGTTATAATTTCTTGGAGACATGACCTCTTTAATATTACATAATATCCTCTTAATCACTGATACTTTTCCTTGCTCTTGATTCTACTGGCCTGCAATTAATACAGCCATTCTCTTTTCTTTTTGTTTGTGTTAGTGTAGTATATCTTTCACCATCCCTTTCTTTTCTCTTATTTTTTTTATTGGAGTAAAATTGCTTTACAAAGTTGTGTTAGTTTCTGCTGTACAATGAAATGAATCAGTTATATGTATACTTATATCCCCTTCCTTCTGGAGCTCCCTCCCACCCCCCACCCCCATCCAACCCATCTAGGTCATCACACAGCACCGAGCTGAGCTCCCTGTGTTCTACAGCAGATTCCCACTAGCTATCTATTTTACACATGGTAGTGTATTTATGTCAAACCTAATCTCCCAGTTCGTCCCACCCTCTCCATCTCCCCCACCCTGGCGTCCACATGTCCATTCTCTACGTCTACATGTCTATTTCTGCCCTACAAATAGGTTAATCTGTACCATTTTTCTAGAGTCCACATATATGCGATAATATACGATATTTGTTTTTCTCATTCTGGCTTACTTCACTCTGTCTGACAGACTCTGTATCCATCCACATCTCTACAAATGACCCAATTTTGTTCCTTTGTAAGGCAGAGTAATATTCCATTGTATATATGTACCACATCTTCTTTATCCATGCCTCTGTTGATGGACATTTAGGGTGTTTCCATATCCTGGCTATTGTAAATAGTGCTGAAATGAACATTGGAGTGCATGTGTCTTTTTGAATGATGGTTTTCTCAGGGTATATGCCCAGTAGTGGGATTGCTGGGTCATATGGTAGTTCTATTTTTAGTTTTTTAAGGAACCTCCATACTGTTCTCCATAGTAGCTGTATCAATTTACATTCCCACCAACAGTGCAAGAGGGTTCCCTTTTCTCTACATCTTCTCCAGCATTTATTGTTTGTAGATTTTTTGATGGTGGCCATTCTGACCACTGTGAGGTGATACCTCATTGTCCTTTTGATTTGCATTTCTGTAATAATTAGTGTTGTTGAGCATCTTTCATGTGCCTCTTGGCCACCTGTAAGTCTTCTTTGGTGAAATGTCTATTTAGGTGTTCCACCCATTTTTTAATTGGGTTGTTTGTTTTTTTGATATTGAGCTCCATGAGCTGTTTGTATATTTTGGAGATTAACCCTTTGTCAGTTGCTTCATTTGCAAATATTTTCTCCCATTCTGAGGGTTGTGTTTTTGTCTTGTTTATGGTTTCCTTTGCTGTGCAAAAGCTTTGAAGTTTCATTAGGTACCATTTATTTTTGTTTTTATTTTTATTACTCTAGGAGGTGGGTCAAAAAGGCTCTTCCTGTGGTTTATGTCAAAGAGTGTTTTCCTATGTTTTCCTGTAAGAGTTTTATATTGTCTGGTCTTACATTTAGGTCTTCAATCCATTTTGAGTTTATTTTTGTATATGGTGTTAGGGAGTGTTCTAACTTCATTCTTTTACATGTAGCTGTCCAGTTTTCCTAGGACCACTTATGGAAGAGACTATCTTTTCTCCATCGTATGCTCTTGCCTCCCTTGTCATAAATTGGTGACCATATGTGTATGGGTTTATTTCTGGTTTTCTATCTTTTACCATTGATCTATATTTCTGTTTTTCTGCCAATACCACACTGCCTTGAGTATTGTAGCTTTACAGTATAGTTTGAAGTCAGGTAACCTTATTCCTCCAGCTCCATTTTTCTTTCTAAAAATTTCTTTGGCTCTTGGGAGTCTTCTGTGTTTCCACACAAATTATAAAATTTTTTGTTCTAGTTCTGTGAAAAATGCCATTGGTAGTTTGATAGGGATTGCACTGAACCTGTAGATTGCTTTGTGTAGTACAGTCATCTTCACAGTGTTTATTCTTCCAATCCAAGAACATGGTATATCTCTCAATCTGTTTGTATCATCTTTGATTTCTTTGATCAGTGTCCTATAGCTTTCTGCATACAGGACTTTTGTCTCCTTAGGTAGGTTTATTCCTAGCTATTTTATTCTTTTTGTTGTAATGGTAAATGGTAGTGTTTCCTTAATTTCTCCTTCAGAATTTTCATCAGTAGTGTATAGGAATGCAAGAGATTTCTGTGCATTAATTTTGTATCCTGTTACTTTGCCAAATTCATTGATTAACTCTAGTAGTTTTCTGGTAGCATCTTTAGGATTCTTTATGTATAATATCATGTTATCTGTAAATAGTGACAGTTTTACTTCTTCTTTTATGATTTGGATTCCTTTTATTTCTTTTTCTTCTCTGATTGCCTGTGCTAAATCTTCCAAAACTATGTTGAATAATAGTGGTGAGAGTGGGCAACCTTGTCTTGTTCCTGATCTTAGAGGAAATGGTTTCAGTTTTTTACCATTGAGAATGATGTTGGCTGTGGATTTGTCATATATGGCCTTTATTAGGATGACGTAGGATAACTCTATGCCCACTTTCTGGAGAATTTTTATCATAAACTGGTGTTGAATTTTGTCGAAAGCTTTTTCTGCATCTACTGAGATGATCATATGGTTTTCATCCTTCAATTTCTTAATATGTTTATCACATTGATTGATTTGCATATATTGAAGAATTCTTGCATTCCTGGGATAAACCCCACTTGATCATGGTGTATGATCCTTTTAATGTGCTGTTGGATTCTGCTTACTAGTATTTTGTTGAGGGTTTTTGCATCTATGTTCATCAGTGATATTGGCCTGTAGTTTTCTTTTTTGTGATGTCTTTATCTGGTTTTGGTGTCAGGGTGATGGTGGCCTCATAGAATGCGTTTGGGAGTGTTCCTCCCTCTGTTATATTTTGGAAGAGTTTGAGAATGATAGGTGTTAGCTCTTCTCCAAATGTTTCATAGAATTCACTGGTGATGCCATCTGGTCCTGGACTTTTGTTTGTTGGAAGATTTTTAATCACAGTTTCGATTTCAGTGCTTGTGATTGGTCAGTTCATATTTTCTATTTCTTCCTGGTTCAGTCTTAGAAGGTTGTACTTTTCTAACAATTTGTCCATTTCTTCCAGGTTGTCCATTTTGTTGGCATAGAGTTGCTTGTAGTAGTCTCTTATGTTGCTTTCTATTTCTGCAGTGTCAGTTGTTACTTCTTTTTCATTTCTAATTCTGTTTATTTGAGTCTTCTCCCTTTTTTTCTTGATTAGTCTGGCTAATGGTTTATCAATTTTGTTTATCTTCTCAAAGAACCACCTTTTAGTTTTATTGATCTTTGCTATTATTTCCTTCATTTCTTTTTCATTTATTTCTGATCTGATCTTTTTGATTTCTTTCCTTCTGCTAACTTTGGGGGGTTTTGTTCTTCTTTCTCTAATTGCTTTAGGTGTAAGTTTAGGTTGTTTATTTGAGATGTTTCTTGTTTCCTGAGGTAGGATTTTATTGCTATAAGCTGCCCTCTTGGAACTGTTTTTGCAGCATCCCGTAGGCTTTGGGTCATCGTGTTTTCATTGTCATTTGTTTCTAGGTATTTTTTGATTTGCTCTTTGATTTCTTCACTGATATCTTGGTTACTTAGTAGTGTATTGTTTAGCCTCCATGTGTTTGTATTTTTTACAGTTTTTTTCCTGTAATTGATATCTAGTCTCACAGCGCTGTGGTCAGAAAAGATACTTGATACGATTTCAATTTTCTTAAATTTACCAAGGCTTGATTTGTGACCCAAGATGTGATCTATCCTGGAGAATGTTCCACGTGCACTTGAGAAGAAAGTGTATTCTGCCACTTTTGGATGGAATGTCCTATAATTATGAATTAAATCTATCTGGTCTATTGTGTCATTTAAAGTTTGTGTTTCCTTATTTATTTTCTGTTTGGATGACCTGTCCATTGATGTAAGTGGGGTGTTAAAGTCCCCTGCTATTATTGCATTGCTGTCAATTTCCCCTTTTATGGCTGTTAACATTTGTCTGATGTATTGAGGTACTCCTATGTTGGGTGCATAAATATTTATCACTGTTATATCTTCTTCTTGGAGGGATCCCTTGATCATTACATAGTGTCCTTCCTTATCTCTTGTAACAGTCTTTAGTTTAAAGTCTATTTTATCTGATATGAGTATTGTTACTCCAGATTTCCTTTGATTTCCATTTGCATGGAATATCTTTTTCCATCCCTTTACTTTCTGTCTTATGTTTCCCTAGGTCTGAAGTGGGTCTCTTGTAGAGAACATATATACGGATCTTGTTTTTGTATCCATTCAGCCAGTCTGTGTCTTTTGGTTGGAGCATTTAATCCATTTAAATTCAAGGTTATTATCGATATGTATGTTCCTATTACCATTTTCTTAATTGTTTTGGGTTTGTTTTTGTGGGTCTTTTTCTTCTTTTGTGTTTCCCACCTAGAGAAGTTCCTTTAGCACGAAGGTAAAACTGGTTTGGTGGTGCTGAATTCTCTTAGCTTTTGCTTGTCTGTAAAGCTTTTGATTTCTCTGTTGAATCTGAATGAGATCCTTGCTGGGTAGAGTAATCTTGGTTGTAGGTTTTTCTCTTTTATCACTTTAAGTATATCCTGCCACTCCCTTCTGTCCTGCAGAGTTTCTGCTGAAAAATCAGCTGATAGCCTTATGGGGATTGCTTTGTGTGTTATTTTTTGCTTTTCCCTTGCTGCTTTTAATATTTTTTCTTTGAATTAAATTTTTGTTAGTTTAATTAATATGTGTCTTTGTGTGTTTCTCCTAGGGTTTATCCTGTATTTGACTCTCAGCTCTTTTTGGACTTGCATGACTATTTCCTTTCCCATGTTAGGGAAGTTTTCCACTGTAATCTCTTTGGATATTTTCTCAGAACCTTTCTTTTTCTCTTCTTCTTCTGGGACCCCTGTAGTTTGAATGTTGGTACATTTAGTGTTGTCCCAGAGGTCTCTGAGATTGTCTTCAATTCTTTTCATTCTTTTTTCTTTATTCTGCTCCTCAGCAGTTATTTCCACCATTCTGTCTTTCAGACAGAAAAAATTTATTCGTTCTTCTGCTTCAGTTATTCTGCTATTGATTCCTTCTAGTGTATTTTTCATTTCAGTTATTGTGTTGTTCACTTCTGTTTGTTCTTCAGTTCTTCTAGATCTTTGTCAAACATTTCTTGTATTTTCTCAATCCGTGCCTCCATTCTATTTCTGAGATTCTGGATCATCTTTATTATCATTACCCTTAATACCTTTTCAGGTAAGATGCCTATTACTCTCCATTTATTTGGTCTTGTAGGTTTTTACTTTGCTCCTTCATCTGTGACATATTTTTTTGTTGTCTCTTTTTTTCTTTCTTTTTTTTTGGTGTGTGGGATTGTGTTCCTGTCTTACTGGTTGTTTGGCCTGAGGATTCCAGCACTGGAGTTTGTAGACTGTTGGGTAGAGCTGGGTCTTTCTGCTGAGATGACAACCTCTAGGAGACCTCACTCCAATGAATATTCCCTGGGGTCTGAGGTTCTCTGTTTGTCCAGTGGTTCGGAGTCAGTGGTCCCATCGCAGGAGCTCTGGCCCAACTCCCAGCTCGTGAACCAAGATCCTGTAAGCAGCATGGGGCAGCAAAAAGAAGAAAAGAAAAAAAAGAGGGACTTCCCCATTGGCACAGTGGTTAAGAATCTGCCTGCCAATGCCAGGGACATGGGTTCAAGCCATGGTCCAGGAAGAGCCCACATGCCACAGAGCAACTAAGCCCGTGCACCACAATGACAGACCCTGCTCTCTAGAGCCTGAGAAGCCACAACTGCTGAGCCTGTGTGCTACAACTACTGAAGCCTGCATGCCTAGAGCCTGTGTTCTGCAACAAGAGAAGCCACTGCAATGAGAAACCCACGCAGTGCAACAAAGAGTAGCGCCCACTTGCTGCAACTAGAGGAAGTCCACACACAGCAACGAAGACCCAATGGAGCAAAAAAAAAATAAAAAACAAAAAACAAAAAAAGGAGCAGAACAATAAGAAAGGGTGAAAAATAAAATTAGACTAGAAAACTAAAAGATATGTTAGAAAGAATAAAAACTATATATATAGATGAAACAACAGCCAGAAGGTAAAACAGAACCACAGTAGTAAAAAAGAGAAGAAAAGGAAAACAAAAAAAGCTGGAAAAGGCCTTGGTTGTGGGGGGGTGGCACTTAGGCTGGGGCGGGGTTTAGGTGGTGGGCAGGTCTATGTTTAGGCCCCAGAGGGCCAGTAAAGGCCCTCAGGGGGCTGGGGGGGGGTGCTTAGGCTCAACGCAGCAGGAGGGACCCAGGCATGCCTCTGGCCTTGGAGGGTGGAGGACCAGGTCCAGGACCCCAACAGGCTCACTGGGTCCAAGTGGGCAGGAGAAATGCTAGGCGTGTTCCCACCTGATCTTCCAATCCCAGAGAGCCCCTCCCCATGGCCTCTCTTTTTCTTCTGCCCCCTGCCTCCTATGACCCTGGGACCCACGCAGCCAGCTGGGCAGGGGACAAGACCCAGAAACCAAACAGGCTCCCCAGGGCCTAGTGCATGGGGGAAACACCTGCAGTGCCTCCTGTGATCCCCCAGCCCTGGATATTCCTCCCATCTGCCTCTCCTCCTCTTCCCCCCTCCTCCCTTCCTCCTACATCTCTAGGAACCCTGCAGTCAGAGAGAGCCTCAGAGGGCAGAGGACCAGGCCCAGGAGTCCAGCAGGCTTCCTGGGGCCTGAATGGATGGGGGAAACACCTGCTGAATCTCCCCTCATCCTCCGGTCCTGGAGGGCCCCTCCTGCCCACCTCTCCTCTTCTCTCCCCGTCTCCCTCCTATGCCCCTAGGACTAACGCAGCCCGGAAGGGGCCTTGGAGGGCAGAGGACCCGGCCCAGGTGCCCTGCAGGCTTCCTGGGCCCCAACTGGGAAGGGGAGACGCTAAGTGCACTCCTCCCGATCCTCTAAGCCCCCGAGGTTCCCTCCAGGCATGGGAAACCCTCCCCCTTCCCAGATACCCCCTAGCGGTGCTGGTCCTGTACGGCCTCCACTAGTCTTCCCCCCTCACTCCCCCCTCATCCTACCCGGTTGCTTGGGGGTTCCTCCTGTCTCCTTGGGCTTCGAAGTCCCCCACCAGCATCCAGCAGGCACCCTCGTTGTGGGGAGACATGAACTCCATGTCCTCCCCCGCCACCATCTTAACATGCAGTATTCCTTTACTTTTAATCTATTTGTGTTTTTATATTTAAAATGGGTTTCCTATAGAAAACATAGTGTTGGGTCTTGTTGGTGGTGGTGGTTTTTTTTAACCTATTCTGATAGTCTTTTAATTGTTGTATTTAGACCATTCTAATTTAAAGCAATTGTTTATATTGCTGGATTAGTATCCACCACCTCTGTAACTGGGTCCTATTCATTGCCTTTGTCTTTTTCCCTTTTATTTGTCTTCCACATCTTTTTCTGCCTTTTGGTTTTAATTGAACATTTTATAGGATTCCCTTTCCTCTTCTCTCTTAGCATATCAATTATAATTCTTTAAAAATATGTTTAAGTGGCAGACCTAGATTTTGCCACTATCTCAGTCCACTTTCAAATAATACTATACTGCTTTATGGGTAGTGCAGGTAACATAACAGAGTATTACCAATTTCTCCCTCCCCTACTTTATAACTTACTGTCATATATTTTACTTATCTGTAAGCTATAATCATCATTGTTACTATTTTTTTAACAAACTGTTATTTGTTAGATCAGTTAAAAATAAGAACAGTAAAAGATGTTATTTTAAGTTCATTTGTTCTTTCTCTAATATTCCTTTATTCATATAAATCTGATTTTCTGACCTGTATCATTTTCCTTCTCTCTGAAGAACTTCTTTTTAGCATTTCTTGCTAGCCAGATTTATTGGTGGGAAATTCCCTCATTATTGTTTACCTGAGAAAGTCTTTGTTTCTCTTTCACATTTGAAGAATAATTTTGCTGGGTACAGAATTCTACGTTGATTGGTTTGTTTGTTTTTTTTCTTTCAACACTTTAAATATTTCACTCCATTCTCTTTTTCCTTGCATGGCTTCTAAAAGAAGTCTAACATAATTATTTTATTTAGTTAATTTTTATATTATTAATATTTATTATGAAATGTACATCTTTATCTCTAGTAATGTTTTTTGCTTAAAGTGTACATTTTTGGAGTTAATATAGATATTCCACCTTTTTTGGGGGGGAGGGTTACTGGGATATACTTCTCTACTCCTTTATTTTCAATTTTTGTGTGCTTATATTTAAAGTGTGTCTCTAATAAATAACATGTAGTTATATTTTCTTTTTAACTCATCCATAGTCTTAGTATTTAGCACATTTATGTTTTTGTTATTACTGATGTATATAGACTTATTTATATCTTTATATTATATTTTTCCTATTCAACACCTCTCTTTGTTTTTATCCCTTTCTGGTGTCTTTTATTATTTATAAATAAATTAATACCATTAATATCTTAGTGAAATATTTTTCTTGTTCCATTTCCCTCTCTATTTATTTGACATATATTTATTCTTTTACTATTCTTTTAATGGTTACCCCAGAGATTACAATATGTACCCTTGACTTATTATAGTTCAATAATAACTATTATTTTTATTACTTTCCAATAATGTTAGAAGTTATAGATATTTTAGTTCCCTTTCAATATTTTGTTACTCTTGCCATGAATTTTACTTATATTTTAACTCTCACATAATATTGTGTTTTTATTAAAGTCAATATTTATTTATTTTTACACAAATATTTGCCCTTTCTAGTTCACTTTATTTCTTCATTCATTTCTATCTTTCCTGACAACAAATTTCTTAGTTTTTTTTTTTCTTTCTGGAAATGACTTTTATGATTTTTCTTTTTTTTGGTATGGATATTTTCACTGGTTAAAGAATTCTAAGTTGGCAGTTATTTTCTTTTAACACCTTAAAAATATCATTCTGTTATCTTTTGGCCTCCATCATTTTTGTTGAGAATTCAGTTGTCATTTTAAAGTCATGTGTCATTTTTCTCTTTTATTCATTTTAAAGTTTTTCGTTATATTGGTACTGAAAGGCTTTACTATTATTTGCTTACATCTTACTTGACTTATTTAGCTTGTGGTTTGCGGTGCTTCTTCTATATCATTTTGCTTCTCTCTAAAGAACTTATTTCAACATTTCTTGCAAGTCAGGTCTATTGGTGAGAAATTTCTGCAATTATCATTTATCTGAGAATGTATTTCTCCTTCACTTTTGTAGGATAATTTTGGTGGATCAGAATTCTAGGTTGGTGGTTGATCTGTGGGTTGATGGCTTTGATTAGTTTTGAAAATTTCTCATATAGTTTTTCTCCAAATATTGTTTTTATTCTTTTCTTTCTTTCATCTGTACATTACAACTCTTCATTTTACCCCACAATATCTTCCACTTTTTTTCTGTATTTCCTATTCTCAGTGGTTCTGTTTTTTAATCTCAGTGCTGCTGTTTGATTATTTTCTGTTAACATTTCTTCCAGTTCACTAATCCTGTCTTCAGCTGTGTCAAAACTGCTGCCAAAAACCTGTTTGATTCTTAATTTCAGTTATTATATTTTTATGTTATAGAATTTAAATATTAAATGAATTACAACACTTTGGTGAAGGTCTTTATCTTTTAATGTATTTTATCCATCTTTGCCTCTATGTTCTTGAACATGCCAATCATAGTTACTTTGAAATTCTTAATTTTCAACTTATTATCTTGATTACCTTTGAGTCTGTTTCCTGTCTTCTTCCCTCTTGGCTTACAATCATATGTTCTTGTGTCTTGGCATGATTAGTAGTTTTTAGTTGAAAGGTAGATATTGAATAGTAAAAAAAATGATAGAGCCTCCAGTTTATATGTCTCCATAGAGATTTTACCTTTTCCTCTGCTGGGCATATAAAGAAAGGGCTTATAACTTTATTTCAGTCAGAGACTGTGTTGAGTCAAGGCTATATTTTGTTTTTGGAAAGGCTTTGTCTAGTTCTGGTTAATTTAAATCCTAGGTTGTAAATTTTCAGGGCCTTTTTGTGTTGACCTAAACAAGTAGACTGCCAAATATTCCTCCAGCAAAGATGGGTTTATTTAGGACCTGCTGAGAATTGAAATTTGGGGTCTGCAACCATGGTGAGTCCCAGGCAACTTCCCACATGGCAAGGGAATGAGAGGAAAGGGAAGTAGGGAGGGCTACATTAAAGCGTCCATGGCTTTTCATTGGTTGAGTCCTTGCCAGAAAAGAAAAGGAGTCTTCCTTTTTCCTGTTGGACTGTTATCATTACAGGGTGTGAGAACTCCCCATTCTGGTCTCCCACTTTATTTAATTGAGGTTTCTGTTGATTAATTTTTTACATTTCCCCCTTTTGATCAAGACCATTCTCTGAAAGCATCTCTGATCAAGTATCAGGTTTTTAGTTTCAGCAGCTTTTTGTCCCTCAACATCAGGAAGGACCTTTCCTGGGCGTCATGTGTCTTATCAATGGGAAAGTTCACAGATTAAAAACCTATTAAGGTCACAGTGAAATAACAAGTTAAAGGTAGGAGGGAGAACTGTCAGGCACTTTTTATCTAAAGTCCATATGTTATCAAGTTCATAGACATTGGAGATCATGTGAAACATTACATCATCAAAGGTTTGGCAATAAACTTCCAATAGACTTGGTCCATATATCTTAGGAAAGCTGTCTCATCAGATGTCATCTGCTTCAATTCTGGGAAATCTTTACTTTCAAGTCACCAGATGAAGTGTATGTCCAGTCAGGGTTCAGTGTTTTCTTTAGATGTGTAACATGAATCCAAAAGTCTATTCCTTAGAGTTTGGTGGCACAATGGTTGGTTAGCAGTACTTGATAGGGGTTTTTCCAGCAAGGTTGAAGAGAGTTCTTGTTGTGGTGTCTTTTCCAGTAGATAAAATTTCCAGGTTGCAAAATGTGATGCTTAAGGTCTTCATCTCTAGAGAGTACACTGAAAAGATGGATCTACCAAAACATGGTTATTTTAATAGAAGCAATTAGGCCTTTGCAATATTAGAGTATCTCTCCTTCTATCAGTTGTGGATCAAAAGAAGCAGGTGCCAATTGTATTGGAGGTCCTGTGACCATTTCAAAGAGTGAGAGTTTATGAGCTCCAAGAGGGGTGGGTCTGAGATTTAGAAGGACCAACAGCAATGCTTTTGACCAAGGTATTTGGAGGTCCTCTACAAATTTTGTCAATTAAGTGTTAATAATGCTGTTAGTGCATTAGAGGATTGAGTGTTGTAAGCAAAGTGAAAGTGTTGTAAAACCAGACACACAGCACAGACTTGTTAAAGCACCTGGCCAGCAAAACAGGTTCCTTGGTCACTATGAAGTTCGAATAATCTTTCCTAAAAGGACTTTAGCCACAAAACAGGTAGTAGACTGTCTGCAAGGAAAGGCTTCAGTCCAGTCTGAAAATGTACAGATCATGACTAAACATATTTATATTCATTAGACAAAGGAAGTTGTATGAAATCCATTTGCTAGTTTTTAAAAATTATCATTTGGGAAAACATCTCTTTGGACCGTGACAAAGGTTTAGTTGCTGTTGTTCCCCTTAAAGGCACCATTCTTTGAAGGATTATCAGCAAGGTGATTTCCCCTAACTTCCAGAGAGTCAAGTTTAAAAAGCCCTGGAATCTTAATAATAGCTAAAGTGACAGGTAAAAATATTGCATCAAATAATTCTTAAATATAGCGACCATTTAAATTTTTATTTCCACTGGAAGTAAGGAAACCAACATTCCTTCCACAACATTCCAAAATCATGAACTACCAAAAGCATATCTACTATCAGTATAAATATTAGCAGTTTTGTCCTTGGCTAAAGTTCAAGCCTGTGTAACAGCATATAATTCAGCCTGTTGGGCCAAAGTATCCATGGGTAAAAATGCTGCCTCGACATCAAAAGTAGTTATGATAGCATACTCAGCACAATATTTGCCATTGTCACCTTTGAAATAAGAACCATCAGTGAACCATGAGAAGTAAATATTACCCGATGGGATTTTCTGTAGATCATCATGAGGAGTCAGGAGGTGGTCCATCAGTGTTAAGCAGTCATAAGGGACTTTGTCAGTGATGGAGGGAAGAAGAGTAGCTGGGTTAAGTTTATTACAATATAAAGAGTTACGTGCATGGCAGTTAACAAAAGGACTTCATAGGAGGTGAGGCAGCTGGCTGAGAAATACTGAGTGTGATGAGAATTCAGGAGAGCTTCTACTGCATGAAGTACAAAAATAGTTAAAAGGGACTCCACAATAATTTTCTCTTTGACCTTAGCCAAAAGGGCAGTGGCCATAATGGCTCTGAGACCAGAGTGGTATCCCCATGCCACAGGGTCCAGGTGCTGACTATAATTCCCCATAGGTCCATGGTAGTCCCTGTGTTTTTGGGTGAGTACTCCAAGGGCATTCCCTTTTCATATATATAAAGGGGGGATATGGTAATTAGGGAGCCCAAGGGGAGATGAGTTCATCAAATTCTCATTTAAGGCTTTTAAGTCTTTTAAGACTACATTGTCCCATAAAATTGGACTGGGGTTGTTAATGTTGAGTGAAACCTATAGTGGTTTAGGCATAAGAGAAATTTGGAATTCAATTTCAGCAATAACCAAGTAGCCCAAGAAAACCTCACAGTTGGTGCTTAGTTTTGCGTTTTGGGAAACATAGGACACCATGAAGTCTATCTGGATCTAGGCGTAACCCTTGTTATAATATCAGATGCTCTAAATACCGAACCTGGATTTGGGAAAACAGTAATTTTTCTTTGACGACTTTGTGTCCCTTTAAGGCTAAAAGTTTTTAGATGCTGTCTTCCCATGAGGAGGTTTCAGAAGTAGAGCAAAGAAGCAAATGGTCCACATATTCCAACAAAGTAGAACCTCTGGGAACTTTATGACATCCAGACCAGCCTTTAGGATTTGGGAGAAATAAGGACTCTTACTATTACCCTGAGACATTGCTGTCCAGGTGAATTATTCTTCCCAAGTGAAGGCAAAAAGATTAAGGCAAAAACCTTCATTAAATGGAATAGTAAAGAATGCACTGCATAAATCAATTACAGTAAAGAATTTACTTCCAATGGGAATGGATGTTAGTAGTGTATGGGAGTTAGAAACAACAAGGTGTTGAAGGATAACAATGCTGTTTATTGCTCAGAGGTCCAGGACAAACCTCCACCCTCAGCCTTTAGGTTTTCTCACCAGTAATATGGGAGTGTTACAGGGGTTAGTACAAGGAATAATGACACCCTGAGCTTTGTAATCTTCTATTATGGGCTTTATGCTTTGGAGGGCTTCTTATAGGGTATTGATTAATTCTGAGAAGACGTTTTGAGAGGTCTATTTGCATCTTGATAGGAGTTGTGCTGTGAATTTTGCCAACATCAGTTGGAGATTTTGCCCATAAGGAAAGTGGTAGCTGATTCAATAGGGATGAATTATCAGTGTTTCCAGAATCACCTCTAGTACCATCAGAGATGGAACAAATAAAAGATGTCAAGGGTCATTTAATTCACTTGGTGGGTTCCTTTGATTACTACTGTTAATTTCTAGAATCATTTCTCTCTCTGGGAAGAAAGACATACTGGCATGATACTTCTCTAAGAAGAAGTCTCAACCTAATAAATAGATGGGGATGGAGGAACTAAGGAGAAAAGTGTCAGTATCTCTCAAAGAGCCTAAACAAAGAGAATAAGTTTAGAGAGAGGAACCTTTTGAGGTTTATTAGAGATGTCCACTATTTGAACTGTTTTAGTACTCCGAGGCAGGGGCTGATTTATAGTAATGGGGTTGAGCACCAAGAGTGTGGCTCTGGTGTCAATTAGGATTGGAAGCGAGTCATCCCCAGCTTGGAGAAATGATTCTGAAAGCCAATTAAAAGGGAAGAGTGGGAAGAGCCCCTACAGTTCCTTGGAGCCCCATCATTGAGAATTGGGAGAAAGTTGGAAAGGCTGGTTAGAGGGCTGTAGGCACCTAAAGCACTTCAATTTGTAATGATCTCTTTTCCAATGTCCTGGCTCTTTGCAATAACAGCAGAAATCAGGAAGGTTTTGGTTTTGTTTAGGAACCTTCATTTGATGGAGTTGAAGATTAAGAGCTGATTGCCAGATTAACGAAATCAGGAGTGGACATAATTTCCATTCCATCCTGGTCTTTCTTACTAGAAGGAAAAGGTCCCAGTTCAGCAAATTAATAAACATAGAGTTAAAAGCTACCCAGGTGGAATCAATATCTGAAGACTAGAATTTTCTTTAAAGACAACCTGAAGTCGATTGTAATAATCATGAACAAGTTCTTCAGATTTTTGTGTGCAAGACTGAATTTTGTTTCAATCAACAGTCTTCAGAAAAGTCCTAGGAACTGCTAGGTTGATAAGTCTGAACGACTATATTAAATTCCTTAGCAAATCTGAGGAATTCAGTTACTTTGGGAAACTTTTTGACTATGGCTTGCAGTTCAGCTTTAGTCCAGGGGGTATAAGAAATTAAGGGTTTAACCTCTGGATCCTCAGATGGCTTAATTTTAAAGGGACAGTTCTGACAAGTTCAGAGGAAAAGACAGTGAAAAGATTTTCAGAGAAAGGGAGAAGTTTGGCGAGAGACTTGGGGAAACTGAGGCTGTAGAGGAAGCATAGGTAGCACAGACGGCAAGGAGGCAAAGTCTGACCACAAGGAGTTGAGGGAGACAAGACAAGGCTCTGCTGGAGACAGAGAAGCCAAGAAAGAAGAGCCTGAGGTGCCGGGAGCCATTTTATCTCTCTTTGGTAATTTGTTTGCCCAGTTAATCTTAAAATCTTATTCTTTAGTGAGGCAATTTTAGATTCCTAACAGCATTGGGAAGTTTCAAAATACCAATCAGAATAAGCATTCCACACAGTTCTGAAAAATTCTGAGCTATTGTAGTCCAATTCTGTTTTAAGGGAATTAAGTTTGGGGATTCCAAAATTCCCCATAAAGGCCATTGATCTTCTAAATTGCCTTTGGTCAGGTCAGTCTATTTAATTAGAAATGCACAGGAGGAAGGACTGTGTTTTTTTGCTGCACTGCCCAGCTTGTGGGATCTTAGTTCCTTGACCAGGGATTGAACCTGGGCCACGGCAGTGGAAGCACCACATCTTAACCACTGGACCAACAAGGAATTCCCAGGTTATGATTTTTAAACATAAAATCAGCTGGAGTTCCTGTGAGGGGGGCACCCTCAAAATACTTAGATAACTGGGATCCCATTTTCTACAGGTCTTTTATCCTCTAGAATAAAGAACAATTTTCAAACAACTTAAACAGCTTACAGAACAAATGGCTCAATTCAAACAGCTTGTAAGCTAATCCCAGCCAATCCTAAAAAGATAACTTGGTCTGGGAGGAGCCAGGTCTCCAGAAGACAGCTCTTCTAAAGGAATGGGCTACGGGCTGAAAAACCAGCACAGTTTCATTTATTTTCTCTTAATCATCTTTATTGGAGTATAATTGCTTTAAAATGGTGTGTTAGTTTCTGCGGTATAACAAAGTGAACCAGCTATACATACACATATATCCCCATATCTCCTCCCTCTTACGTATCCCTCCCACTCTCCCTATCCCACCCTTCTAGGTGGTCACAAAGCACGGATCTGACTTCTCTGTGCAATGTGGTTGCTTCCCACTAGCTATCGGTTTTACATTTGGTAGTGTATATATGTCCATGCCACACTCTCACTTCATCCCAGCTTACCCTTCCCCCTCCCCGTGTGCTCAAGTCTATTCTCTTTGTCTGCGTCTTTATTCCTGTCCTGCCCCTAGGTTTTTCAGAATCGTTTTTTTTTTTTTAGATTCGATATATATGTGTTAGCATACGGTATTTGTTTTTCTCTCTCTGACTTGCTTCACTCTGTATGACAGGCTCTAGGTCCATCCACCTCACTACAAATAACTCAATTTCATTTCTTTTTATGGCTGAGTAATATTCCATTGTATATATGTGCCACATCTTCTTTATCCATTCATCTGTCAGTGGACACTTAGGTTGCTTCCATGTCCTGCCTATTGTAAATAGAGCTACAATGAACATTGTGGTACATGGTTCTTTTTGAATGATGGTTTTCTCAGGGTATATGCCCAGTAGTGGGATTGCTGGGTTGTACGGTAGTTCTATTTTTAGTTTTTTAAGGAACCTCCATACTATTCTCCATGGTGGCTCTATCAATTTACATTCCTACCAACAGTGCAAGAAGGTTCCCTTTTCTCCACACCCTCTCCAGCATTTATTGTTTGTAGATTTTTTGATGATGGCCATTCTGACTGGTGTGAGGTGATACCTCATTGTAGTTTTGATTTGCATTTCTCTAATGATTAGTGATGAGCATTCTTTCACATTTTTCTTGGCAATCTGTATATCTGCTTTGGAGAAATATCTATTTACATCTTCTATGCATTTTTGGATTGGGTTGTTTGTTTTTTTGATATTGAACTACATGAGCTGCTGGTAAATTTTGGAGATTAATCTTTTTTCAGTTGCTTCATTTGCAAATATTTTCCCCCATTCCGAGGGTTGTCTTTTCGTCTTGTTTATGTTTTCCTTTGCTGTGCAAAAGCTTTTATGTTTCATTAGGTCCCATTTGTTTATTTTTGGTTTTTTTCCATTTCTCTAGGAGGTGGGTCAAAAAGGATATTGCTGTGATTTATGTCATAGAGTGTTCTGCCTATGTTTTCCTCTAAGAGTTTGGTAGTGTCTAGCCTTACATTTAGGTCTTTAATCCATTTTGAGCTTATTTTGTGTATGGTGTTAGGAAGTGTTCTAATTTCATTCTTTTACATGTAGCTGTCCAGTTTTCCCAGCACCACTTATTGAAGAGGCTGTCTTTTCTCCATTGTATATTCTTGCCTCCTTTATCAAAGATAAGGTGACCATATGTGCGTGGGTTTATCTCTGTGCTTTCTATTCTGTTCCATTGATCTATATTTCTGTTTTTGTGCCAGTACCATACTGTCTTGATTACTGTAGCTTTGTAGTATAGTCTGAAGTCTGGGAGCCTGATTCCTCCTGCTCTGTTTTTCTTTCTCAAGATTGCTTTGGCTATTTGGGGTCTTTTGTGTTTCCATACAAATTGTGAAATTTTTTGTTCTAGTTCTGTGAAAGATGCCAGTGGTAGTTTGATAGGGATTGCATTGAATCTGTAGATTGTTTTGGGTAGTATAGTCATTTGCACAGTGTTGATTCTTCCAATCCAAGAACATGGTATATCTCTCCATCTGTTTGTATCATCTTTAATTTCTTTCATCAGTGCCTTATAGTTTTCTGCATACAGGTCTTTTGTCTCCTTAGGTAGGTTTATTCCTAGGTATTTTATTCTTTTATGATGCATTGGTAAATGGGAGTGTTTCCTTAATTTCTCTTTCAGATTTTTCATCATTAGTGTATAGGAATGTAAGAGATTTCTGTGCATTAATTTTGTATCCTGCTGCTTTACCAAATTCATTGATTAGTTCTAGTAGTTTTCTGGTAGCATATTTAGGATTCTCTATGTCTAGTATCATGTCATCTGCAAACAATGACACCTTAATTCTTCTTTTCTGATTTGGATTCATTTATTTCATTTTCTTCTCTGACTGCTATGGCTAAAACTTCCAAAACTATGTTGAATAATAGTGGTGACAGTGGGAAACCTTGTCTTGTTTCTGATCTTAGTGGAAATGGTTTCAGTTTTTCACCACTGAGAACAATGTTGTCTGTGGGTTTGTTATATATGGCCTTTATTATGTTGAGGTACGTTCTCTCTATGCCTCCTTTAAGAGGGAAGTGTATAGCAATACAATCCTGTATCAAGAACAAGAAAAATCTCAAATAAACAACCTAATCTTACACCTAAAGCAATTAGAGAAAGAAGAACAAAAAAACCCCAACGTTAGCCGGAGGAAAGAAATCACAAAGATCAGATCAGAAATAAATGAAAAAGTAATGAAGGAAACTATAGCAAAGATCAGTAAAACTAAAAGCTGGTTCTTTGAGAAGATAAACATAATTGATAAACCACTAACCAGACTCATCAACAAAAAAAAGGGAGAAGACTCAAATCAATAGAAGTAGAAATGAAAAAGGAGAAGTAACTCCTGACACTGCAGAAATACAAAGGATCATAAGAGATTACTACAAGCAACTATATGCCAATAAAATGGACAACCTGGAAAAAATAGACACATTCTTGGAAAAGAACAACCTTCTGAGACTGAACCAGGAAGAAATAGAAAATATAAACAGACCAATCACAAGCACTGAAATTGAAACTGTGATTTAAAATCTTCCAACAAACAAAAGCCCAGGACCAGATGGTCTCACAGACGAATTCTATCAAACATTTTGAGAAGAGTTAACACTTATCCTTCTCAAAGTCTTCCAAAATATAGCAGAGGGAGGAACACTCCCAAACTCATTCTACAAGACCACCATCACCCTGATACCAAAACCAGAAAAAGATGTCACAAAAATAGAAAATAACAGGGCAATAGCACTGATGAATATAGATGCAAAAATCCTCAACAAAATACTAGCAAACAGAATCCAACAGCACATTAAAAGGATCATATACCATGATGAAGTGGGGTTTACCCCAGAAATGCAAGGATTCTTCAATATACGCAAATCAATCAATGTGATACACCATGTTAACAAAATGAAGGATAAAACCATATGATCATCTCAATAGATGCAGAAAAATCTTTTGACAAATTTCAACACCCATTTATGATAAAAACCCTACAGTTTCATTTAAAGCAGCCTCTTCCCAATAGTATTGGGCTGAAGGCATTCTTAGCCAGCTTCAGTTGAAACAGTCTGATCTCAAGATCAGATCAAAGTGCCAAACAAGTACTTCATACAGAACAAGGCCTTAACCACAAGGATGAAGCCTTTATATAGATCCCAAGTAAAAACTAGAGAGCTTCAAATGCAAAGAGGGTGTGAGCCTGGATCCAGGAGAAGATGTACCTTCAAATGCCAGGGTCAGGCAGAAAAGCAGTGAGTGAAAATGGGCTCCACTGTGGATGCAGCACCTAGTTGCTCACCAGCCACAGAGCTGCGGGGGTCTTCTCTGGTCCCCATACATGCCACCAAAATGTTGATCTGAAACAAATGGACTGCTAGATATTTCTCCAGCCAAGATGGGTTTATTCAGGATCAGCAGAGAATTGCAATTTGGGATCTGCAACAATGGCAACCCATGTGCAAGTCCCCACGTGGCAAGGGAATGAGAATGCTTTTATGGAGATGATAAAGAAGTTGGAAGGGCTACAGTAAGCAAAGAGTCCATGGCTTTTCATTGGCTTAGTCCTTGCCAGGGAAAAAGAAGAATCTTTTCCTTTTGAGCTCTGCTTTTGTCCCAGGACATGGGAGCTCCCCTTTCTGGTCTCCGAGCTCTATTAATTTTTCACATTTCTGATAGCCTGATATGTTCACTGGGAGCCCTTCCCCTAGCAAATCCTGAACTCTAATTTTTATGTCAATTTCACAGTGAGACTGCAAAAAGCACGGCTCTGAATTTCAGGAGATTTCGGCTCAGGTTTATATCTTCCGAAGACATTCAGCTATAGAAATAGGCAAATTCCTAGAGGGCGAAATGGTCCCTCACCAGATTCAGTTTCACTCTTCTCTACTCACTGGAATGTTGCCTCCTCACTTCCAATGTTGTCTCTCTAGCCTTGTGAGATTTACATTGTCTCTTCTGGTTTCTGTCCTCCAGCTACGGCCACCTGCCTGGGAAAAACCCAAATTATCAGCCTCTTGCCTTGGAACTGGAATTGATAATTGCCCTCAGTAACAAAGTAGCTACCATGTGGTCTCAAGTTGCATTTCCCTGATGACTAATGATGTTGAGCATTTTTCATGTGCTTATCAGTCATAGATATATCTTCTCTGGCAAAAATCTTTTGTCCACTTTTAAACTGGGTTTTTATCTTTTTATTGTTGAATTTTAAGAGTGGTTTATAAATTCTGGATACAAGCTCCTTATCAGATATATGATATCAAAATACTTTCTTCCCTTCTATAGGTTGTCTTCTCACTTTCTTGATGGTGTCCTTTGAAGCACAAAGGTTTTTAACTTTAATGAAGTCTATTATATCATTTTTTTCCTTTTGTTGTTTGTGCTTTTGCTCTCATACCTGAAATTGTTCCCTAAGCCAAGGACATGAAGATATACTCGTAAGTTATTCTTAGAGTTTTAGAGTTCTGACATTTAGGTCTATGATCCATTTTGAGTTATTTTTGGTAAGTGGTGTGAGTAGAGATCCACTTTCATTCTTTTGTGTGTGGGTGCTAGTTGTCCCAGCACATCTGTGGAGAAGCTATACTTTCCCCGTTGAATGACCTTGGCAACCTTAACAAAAATCAATTGGCCATGGATATATGGATTTTATTTTGGACTCAATTATATTTCTTTGATCTATGTGTCTTTTTTTTTTAACATCTTTATTGGAGTATAATTGCTTTACAATGGTGTGTTGGTTTCTGCTTTATAACAAAGTGAATCAGTTATACATATACATATATTCCCATATCTCTTCCCCCTTGCATCTCCCTCCCTCCCACCCTCCCTATCCCACACCTCTAAGTGGTCACAAAGCACCGAGCTGATCTCCCTGTGCTATGCGGTTGCTTCCCACTAGCTATCTATTTTACATCTGGTAGTGTATATATGTCTATGCCACTCTCTCACCCTGTCACATCTCACCCCTCCCCCTCCCCATATCCTCAAGTCCATTCTTATGTGTCTATCTTTATGCCAGTGCCAAACTGTCTTGATTTCCATAGCTTTGTAGTAAGTTTGGAAGCAGGGAAGTGTGATTCTCCAATTTTATTCTCCTTTTTCAAGATTGTTTCGGATATTCTGGATATCTTGAATTTTTATATGATTTTTAGGATCAGCTTATACATTTCTCAAAAAAAAAGGTAGATATTTCAATAGGGTTTGCATTGAATGCACTGTCAGTGTAGTTTAAAATTACATTTATCTTATGAATCAGAAGAACATATTTTTCGTATTTTAAAGCCCGTTTGCGTTTCTTTTTCTGAAATAAGAACTCATATCTTTGACTCTTTTCTTCTTTGGGTGTCCGTTCCAGTTCTATTCTTATAACACTCAAATTATGTTTGAGAACAAGACTAGAGGGATGGGCATGTTTCATAGCTACACTAGAATATAGACTCATATATACTCTTCATGCTCCACTTGTATTGTGGTACAGGATATTTCTGATTAAAATAACCAGACCCACATTTAAATTAACAAGGGAAAAACCTGTTCTTTTTTCCTCTTTCCTCAGAAGACAAAGTATATTTATTATTATGTCCATGGATTGAAAATTCCAAAATGACTTTCATCAAAATAGCCAGACAACTCATACTTGGAAGAAAGTTGTTTCACAAGACACATCAATTTATTATTAATGTTTTTTTTTAATCAGTTTCTTTTTCTTCAGATGTTTTTTTCTTTGTTCTCCATGGGGAGAATTTATAGAATTCTTGCCCCCTTTCTGTTTTGAAGGGATTTCCCCTTAGTTATGTTATTTCTCCTTTCTCCTTCCCTTACCTGGTATGGGCTAACAATTATTTATGCTTCTCTTGTATTTTTCAGTTTTCTAACTACAATTTATAGGTCTTAAATTTAGCCTAGTCATGCTCCTTGGAAGAAAAAGGCTTAGGTATATAGCTATGTCTTGGTTAGTGAGAAAAATAACTCCCAGATGTGTCAAGGCTAGATAACCAGTGTCACCGCGAGGTGCACAATGACAGAGGGATAGGGAGCATCAACCTCCATACTGATCAATGGTCAGTGATGGATAGTTTTGCTGTTCTCTCCACTATGCTAAGAATTAACTTATAAGTACAGGTGTTTGACAGCTTTTGTTTCAAATATGAAGATCTCTTATTCTATTCCCCTGGAGTACCGAAAGTGTGCATTTTCATTCACTCCAAACAGACTGTCAGTGCCAATGGGTGTTAATCAATTCTAGATCACTAAAGGGCTGTGTGAATACCTAAATGGCTCTGCCTGTTCTTGATAACACATTAGAGAAACGAATAAGGCAGTGAAATTATAACATAATTAATTTCAAATCATGAGCAAAGTAAGATGACCATGCGTTTTAAGCAAGTTTTCTCTAAGGGCTCGGTGCTGTATCTTTTCAAATTTCTTTCTGGGAGCAGCTAATGTTCTCTATCTGTCCAGTCTCTCTCACTTCTTTATTTTAAATTGTCCTGTATGCTATTTCATCATTCTTCTTGGTGACAGACACAGGTTTTCGAAATATTGACTTGGGTGCATAGCATAGAAAGAAAAAGAATATGTTACAGAGTTTGAATGTGGTTAAGTGTGGCATTTCCACTGAAGAATGATATGAACAGAATTTTGCTTGTATTTATTTAACATCTTTCTCATAAGGAGGTCAAAGAACTTTATAAATGTGACTGTGAATCATCTTTGCATTACTTGCAAGTGGTGTCAAATTCACAGGATTTTTCATGGCACTAGTATTAGCAGAAAACACTGAAATTTGCCAGTTTCAGTTAACCATGTTATCTAGGTTTTTTCACTTTAGTTGTTTCAGAGGACAAGATTTTCTTCAGATATGGCTAAAGCTAGTTTATCAAGAAATTGTTGAAAGGAAGGAACTAACTTCTATGTAGGTCTTCATGTGCCAGAGGCCATGCTAAAAGACTAAAGGTGTTATCACATTTGATCCTATGGCAGACTTATGAGGTAGCTTTTATTATCTCCACCTATTTCAGATGAGGAAACCGAGGGTTCTCACACTTCAGAAGAGAGCTCTGAATCCTAGTCTAACTTCAGAGCTTGAACTTCCTCTTCCATATTCACTATCCCACCCCCAAGGAGACTGCATGAGAGTCCTGTGCTCAGGATACAAAAGAAGTAGACTTGGGTTTCCCTGGCCTACAATTACATTTCCGTTAAATTCCAAAGTGTGTGTTTTTTCCTATAAAGTTTTAGAAAATGTTTTCAATTCCTTGATTTTTTCTAGGATAGGGGCTATACCTCACGCTCCCAGCCAAGTTCACTGAAAATGGGACTTTTGTCAGAAGAGGCTAAGCATGACAGAAGCTTATTGCAAGTCAGCTTTATCAAGGATCATTTATGAATGGCATTTTTGGGCCACTTCACTCTTTACAAATGAATTCAAAATCAGAATGTTCACTTATGGAAGCAACAAGTATGTACTGTATGGCACAGAGAAATATAACTATTATTTTGTAATAACTTTAAATGTAGTATAACCTATAAAAATATTGAATGACTATGTTTTACACCTGAAACTAATATAATATTGTAAATCAACTATACTTCAATTAAAAAAAAAAAAGAAGGTTCACTTGTGGAGAAGCTGTGCTTTCTGCTGCTATGTACGCGTGGCCAGAAAATGGGAAGAAAAGGAATATGGAAGTAGCTTAGATCAAAATTTAAAAAATAACTAAGTATGCCTGGAAATACATGGCCATATCATGTCAGCTCCACTGTTGGTGCTGAGGCTGACCTCTCAGAGGTGTCAGAGCTGTAAGAAAGCTCAAAGATCATAAAGTCTAATCGACCCATTTTTTCAGATGAAAATATTGAGCCACATGTGGCAGGGGCGGGGGAAGCCAGATTCCACAACTGCAGCAGCAGGTTCATGGCAAGAATCATGACTTGCAGGCTGCCCTGGGTGGCCTCGTCTTCCTGCAGCTTGTAGACCCTCAGGATTAGTGGAGCTGCTGCAGAGGCAGTGGTCACCCAGAGCAGCAAGAGTACCACCACCAAGCTCCTTCCCCTGGAACTACACTTAGCATTGCAGCATCAAGATGCTATATGTCTGGTCTTGGTGCTCTGGCTGGGTGTCAGGCCTGAGCCTCTAGGGTGGGACAGCCAAGTTCAGGACATTGGTCCACCACAGACCTCCTGGTCCCCCATAATATCAATCGGTGAGAGCTCTCCCAGAGATCTCCGTTTCAATGCTAAGACCCAGCTCCACTCAACGACCAGTGCTGGACACCCCATGCCAAACAACTAGCAAGACAGGAACACAACCCCACCCATAAGCAGAGAGGCTATCTATAATCATAAGGTCACAGACACCTCAAAATACACCACCGTACGTGGTCCTGCCCACAAGAAGACAAGATGCAGCCTCATCCACCAGAAGACATGTACCAGTCCCCTCCACCAGGAAGCCTACACAAACCACTGAAGCAACCTTACCCACTGGGGGCACACACCAAAAACAACAGGAACTACGAACCTGCAGCCTGTGAAAAGGAGACCCCAAACACAGTAAGTTAGGCAAAATGAGAAGACAGAGAAATACACAGCAGATGAATAAGCAAAGTAAAAACCCACCAGAACAAACAAATCAAGAGGAAATAGGGAGTTTACCTGAAAAAGAATTCACAGTAATGATAGCAAAGATGATCCAAAATCTTGGAAATAGATGGAGGAAATACAAGAAATGTTTAACACGGGCCTAGAAGAATGAAAGAGCAAACAAAAAATGATGAACAACACAATAATGAAATTAAAAATTCTCTAGAAGGAATCAATAGTGGAATAACTGAGGCAGAAGAACAGATAAGTGACCTGGAAGATAAAATAGTGGAAATAGCTACCACAGAGCAGAATAAAGAAAAGAAGAATGAAAAGAAATGAGGGCAGTCTCAGAGACCACTGGGACAACATTAAATGCAGCAACATGTGAATTATAGGGGTTCCAGAAGAAGAAGAGAAAAAGAAAGGGACTGAGAAAATATTTCAAGAGATTATAGTAGAAAACCTCCCTAATATGGGAAAGGAAAGAGTCAATCAAGTCCAGGAAGCACAGAGAGTCCCATACAGGAAAAACCCAAGGAGAAACATGCCAAGACACATATTAAGCAAACTACCAAAAATTAAATACAAAGAAAGAATATTAAAAGCATCACGGGAAAAACAACAAATAACATACAAGGGAATCCACATAAGGTTAACAGCTGATCTTTCAGCAGAAACTCTGAAAGCCAGAAGGGTGTGGCAGGACATATTTAAAGTGTTGAAAGGGAAAAACCTAAAACCAAGATTCCTCTACCCAGCAAGGATCTCACTCAGATTCGACAGAGAAATTAAAACCTTTACAGACAAGGAAAAGCAAACAGAATTCAGCACCACCAAAATAGCTTTACAACAAATGCTAAAGGAACTTCTCTAGGCAGGAATCACAACAGAAGGAAAAGACCTACAATAACAAACCCAAAACAATTAAGAAAATGGTAATAGGAACATACATATCGACAATTACCTTAAATGTAAATGGATTAATGCTCCGACCAAAAGATATGGACTGGCTGAATGGATACAAAAACAAGACCCATATATATGCTGTCTACAAGAGACCCACTTCAGACCTAGGGACACATACAGACTGACAGTGAGGGGTTGAAAAAAGATATTCCATGCAAACGGAAATCAAAGAAAGCTGGAGCAGCAATTCTCATGTCAGAAAAAATAGACTTTAAAATAAAGACTATTACAAGAGACAAAGAAGGAGACTACATAATGATCAAGGGATCAATCCAAGAAGAAGGTATAACAATTGTAAATATTTATGCACCCAACATAGGAGCATCTCAATACATAAGGCAAATGCTAACAGCCATAATAGGGGAAATTGACAGTAACACAATCATAGTAGGGGATTTTAACACCTCACTTTCACCAATGGACATATCATCCAAATTGAAAATAAATAAGGAAACACCAGCTTTAAATGACAGACATATTAAACAAGTTGGATTTAATTGATATTTGTAGGACATTCCATCCAAAAAAACAGAATACACTTTCTTCTCAAGTGCTCATGGAACATTCTCCAGGATAGATCACATGTTGGGTCACAAATCAAGCCTTGCTAAATTTAAGAAAATTGAAATCATATCAAGTATCTTTTCCAACCACAATGCTATAATATCAATTACTGGAAAAAAACTGTAACAAATACAAACACATGGAAGCTAAACAATACACTACTAAATGACCAAGAGATCACTGAAGAAATCAAAGAGTAAATAAAAAAATACTTAGGAACAAATGACAATGAAAACATGACTACCCAAAACTATGCGATGCAGCAAAAGCAGTTTTAACAGGGAAGTTTATAGAAATACAATCCGATCGCAAGAAACAAGAAACATCTCAAATAAACAACCTAACCTTACACCTAAAGCAATTAGAGAAAGAAGGAAAAAACCCCCAAAAGTTAGCAGAAGGAAAGAAATCATAAGGATCAGATCAGAGATAAATGAAAAAGAAATGAAGGAAACAATAGCAAAGATCAATAAAACTGAAAACTGGTTCTTTGAGAAGATAAACAAAACTGATAAAGCATTAGCCAGACAAACCAAGGAAAAAAGGGAAAAGACTCAAATCAATAGAATTAGAAATGATAACGGAGAAGTAACAACTGACACTGCAGAAATACAAGGGATCATGAGAGATTACTACAAGCAACTATATGCCAATAAAATGGACAACCTGGAAGAAATGGACAAATTCTTAGAAAAGCACAACCTTCCAAGACTGAACCAGGAAGAAATGGAAAATATAAACAGACCAATCACAAGCACTGACATTGAAACTGTGATTAAAAATCTTCCAACAAAAAAAAGCCCAGGTCCAGATGGCTTCACAGGCGAATACTATCAAACATTTAGGGAAGCACTAACACTTATCCTTCTCAAACTCTTACAAAACATAGCAGAGGGAGGAACACTCCCAAACTCATTCTATGAGGCCACCATCACCCTGATACCAAAAGCAGACAAAGATGTCACAGAAAAAGAAAACTACAGACCAATATCACTGATGAACATAGATGCAAAAATCCTCAACAAAATACTAGCAAACAGACTCCAACAGCACATCAAATGATCAAGGGAGGTTTATCCCAGGAAACCAAAGATTCTTCAATATTCGCAAATGACTCAATGTGATACACCATATTAACAAATTGAAGGAGAAAAACCATATGGTCATCTGAATACATGCAGGAAAACCTTTTGACAAAATTCAACACCGATTTATGGTAAAAAACCCTCCAGAAAGTAGGCATAGAGGGAACTTACCTCAACATAATAAAGGCCATATATGGCAAACCCACAGCCAATATCATTCTCCATGGTGAAAAACTGAAACCATTTCCTGTAAGATCAGGAACACGACAAGGTTGTCCACTCTCACTACTATTATTCAACATAGTTTTGGAAGTTTTAGCCACAGCAATCAGATAAGAAAAAGAAATAAAAGGAATCCAAATCAGAGAAGAAGAAATAAAGCTGTCACTGTTTGCAAATGACATGATAGTATACCTAGATAATCCTAAAGATGCTACCAGAAAACTACTAGAGCTAATCAATGAATTTGATAAAGTAGTAGAATACAAAATTAATGCACAGAAGTCTCTTGCATTCTTATACACTAATGATGAAAATTCTGAAAGAGAAATTAAGGAAACGCTCTCATTTACCATTGCAACAAAAAGAAAAAAATACCTAGGAATAAACCTACCTAAGGAGACAAAAGACCTGTGTGCAGAAAACTATAAGACACTGATGAAAGAAATTAAAGATGATACAAACAGATGGAGAGATATACCATGTTCTCAGAGTGGAAGAATCAACATTGTGAAAATGACTATACTACCTAAAGCAATCTACAGATTCAATGCAATCCCTGTCAAACTACCACTGGCATTTTCACAGAACTAGAACAAAAAATTTCACAATTTGTATGGAAACACAAAAGACCCCAAATAGCCAAAGCAATCTTGAGAAAGAAAAATGGAGCTGGAAGAATCAGGCTCCCAGACTTCAGACTATACTACAAAGCTACAGTAATCAAGACAGTATGGTAGTGGCACAAAAACAGAAATATAGATCAATGGAACAGGATAGAAAGCACAGAGGTAAACCAATACACATATGGTCACTTTAGTTTTGATAAAGGAGGCAAGAATATACAATGGAGAAAAGACAGCCTCTTCAATAAGTGGTGCTGTGAAAACTGGACAGCTACATGTAAAAGAATGAAATTAGAACACTCCCTAACACCATACACAAAAATAAACTCAAAATGGATTAAAGACCTAAATGTAAGGCTAGACACTATCAAACTCTTAGAGGAAAACATAGGCAGAACACTCTATGACATAAATCACAGCAAGATCCTTTTTGACCCAGCTCCTAGAGAAATGGAAATAAAAACAAAAATAAACAAATGGGACCTAATGAAACTTAAAAGCTTTTGCACAGCAAAGGAAACCATAAACAAGATGAAAAGACAACTCTCAGAATGGGAGAAAATATTTTCAAATGAAGTAGCTGATGAAGGATTAATCTCCAAAATTTACAAGCAGCTCATGCAGCTCAGTATCAAAAAAACAAACAACCCAATGCAAAAGTGGGCAGAAAACCTAAATAGACATTTCTCCGAAGAAGATATACAGATTGCCAGCAAACACATGAATGAATGCTCAACATCATTAATCATTAGAGAAATGCAAATCAAAACTACAATGAGGTATCACCTCACACCAATCTGAATGGCCATGATCAAAAAATCTACAAACAATAAATGCTGGAGAGGGTGTGGAGAAAAGGAAACCCTCTTGTACTGTTGGTGGGAATGTAAATTGATAGAGCCACTATGGAGAACAGTATGGAGGTTCCTTAAAATACTAAAAATAGAACTACCATGCGACTCAGCAATCCCACTACTGGGCATATACCCTGAGAAAACCATCATTCAAAAAGAGTCATGTACCACAATGTTCATTGCAGTTCTATTTACAATAACCAGACATGGAAACAACCTAAGTGTCCATCGACAGATGAATGGATAAAGAAGTTGTGGTACATATATACAATGGAATATTACTCAGCCATAAAAAGAAATGAAATTGAGTTATTTGTAGTGAGGTGTGTGAACCTAGAGTCTGTCATACAGGGTGAAGTAAGTCAGAAAGAGAAAAACAAATACCATATGCTAACACATATATATGGAATCTAAAAAAAAAAAAAAAAGTTTCTGAAGCCCCTGTGGACAAGACAGGAATAAAGGCACAGACGTAGAGAACGGACTTGAGGATACAGGGATGGCGAAGGGTAAGCTGGGAGCAAGTGAGAGAGTGGCATGGACATATATACACTACCAAATGTAAAGTAGCTATTGGAAAGCAGCCGCATAGCACAGGGAGATCAGCTCGGTGCTTTGTGACCACCTAGAGGGTGGTATATGCAGGGTGGGAGGGAGACCCACCAAGAGGGAGGGGATATGGGGATATATGTATACGTACAGCTGGTTCACTTTGTTATACAGCAGAAACTAACACACCATTGTAAAGCAATTATAATCCAATAAAGATATTTAAAAAAAAAATTGAGCCACATGGATATTAAGTGACTTGCCCAAAGTTAAACATTTCGAGTCTCAACACCTAGTCCAATACCCATCCCATGACACCACAATTACCATAAGGCCGTGAAATAATACATGGCTTGTAATTTTTCTATAGTTAATCTGATATATATTTTTTATATGGAGTACATTTAATTTACTAAGCTGGACTTTTCTTGAGAAAGAAATAACCTCCTCTTATTTTAAGCCATAGAGATTTTGGGGCTTGTCTGTTACCACAGCATAGCCTGTCTGTCCTGAATAATATATTCCTGTATTGAGTTGATCATACTTTTTTCTCCCTTAATGTATTTATTGAAATGTTACATTAAAAGATTTTTTGATGTTGACTTATCTTTGCATTCTTGAGGTAATTCCTAGATTATGATATAGTATGTTGACATGGCCTATTTGATATATACTACATTTAATAAAATTATTTTATTTATTTCTTGACTCTAGGATCACAAGTGAGACGGGTCTATCATGTGTTCTTCTTACCCTACCCTTGTCCAGTTTTGACATTAGGTTTCACTAGATTCATACATTGGTTGACTTTTCCTCTTTTTCTATTCCCTGAAATAGCTTGTGTAAGATAAAGATGATCATCTCTTGAGTTTTGAGCAAGAGGGAATGTAGCATCAGATGAACTTGGAGAGGTGATGAGGGGTCAGATGATTTAAGATTTTGTAGGCCACAAAATCTTTGTAAGAAGCTTGAATTTTATTCTAAGGGAATTGGGAAGCTATTGAAGGATTTAAGCTCCCAAATATCATCACGATCTATCACGTATTTTAAATATATCACTCTGGCTTTATTTGGAGAATATATTAATGTGGCTAAGCATGGAAGCAGAAAGAGTAGTTAGGAGGCTACTTCAGTAGTCTGTGTAAGAGATAACGGTGGCTTAGTCTAGGAGGAGGCAGATGAAGTGGGAGAATAGAATTATCTTGATGTGATGTTTATTTTGATATATATTGACATGACATTAATGGATTGTATAAAGTAATGAGGAAAAGGGAAGGATTATGGCTTCCTTGAATGATTCTTAGATTTTTGTTTGTGTAATTGGGAAAAGAGTGTTCTACATGCTCACATGGGGAATTCTGGGAAAGGAAGAACTTGGGATGTAGGTTGGGAAAATATAATTTCTGTCTTGGACCTCTTTAAATAGAAAAGGCTATTATGTATCCCCGTGAAGATGTAAACAGTTGGAAATGTGAGTTTGGAGTTCTGGGTGATGGGGTAGAAATCAGGATAGGGGATGTAAATTAGGATATCATCAGCATAATGATGGCATTTAAAGCCACTGAGCTGGATGAGGTCACCAGAAGAGAGAGTATCTGGGGGCAGGCAAAGAAGTTGAGCCAGGAAGAGACATTCTCCAGGGTACTTTAGTAGCTCTCTTGTATTTCTAATTTGGGTCGGGATGATTCTCCATCTACCTGGGCTGTGATATTCATTTAGAAACCTGTCAGCCACTGTGTAGGTGCTTAATGAATAAAGATTTAATGATTCAGAAAAGATAGTTATTTGTGGGCGAGATGTTTGGGAATCCACAGGAGTTCTTGCAGTGGCTTCCCGGGCCTCTCTCCACCTGTAGTGGCTTGATAGAGAACTTCAGGTTCTCCCTCAAAGAACTTCTAGCATAAAAGTTCTGCTTTCAGTCAGTATAGAATTGTGTCAGTCAGAGAGTTGAATTGAATCTGGAACATTTCACCAATGGGTCTCAGAAGGGAGGGAGAGCTTTAAACCAGGATCACTCCTGAAGGCCTGGAATGTCACACCCTTGGCCCAGGGCAGGATTTTAAATCAGTCGTAGCATTCTTTCTGCTGATCCCACAAATGATGACCTCTTTCTCAACACGTAGAGCTCAAGGCATCCAAACAAAAATGGAAGCAAAAGCTTCATTGCTAATCAAGGAATAGACAGATGCTAGATTTAAGAGCTATAGTATTTGGAGAGCTCAAGAACACGTGTTTAGAAGCTCAAGAGACCAAAAGAGATGGCTTCAGGGCCTTGATCTGCTGTTCAGGGAGAGTTTCTCTTCCAGGTGGCCATACGCTACACTGGGAAACTTGGGAAAACCTTGTTTTCCAAATATGGGCTCTATTAGTCAAGGGCAAATAACATTGATTTTCGTACCTTGAAAAATTATTCCTGGAGTAACCAATGGTAAGAAAGAAAAGTAATTCTTTCTAGGGGTCTAATATTTAAGGAGAATTGGAAAATACCACCCTGTGTCAAGTAGATTGAAAGCTGCAGATTCGATGGTTTAAGTACCATAAGAGAAAAAGTTACACAGCACAGGGAGAATTTTAATCCTGGTGCTAAGCTCTTTGCTATAGACTGCTTTGCCGTCTTTCAATTACAGCATTATTCTTTGTATAGCATTTGAAGTTGGTAAACATAAACTAATTTAGGGTCTACTTTCTAAATGTTTTTCTATAAATTACAGTGGTGTATTAAGTAATTTAAGTAAGTCTTCAGTTCACTCTTTTATGGTTTCCTTTTGCTGTTTCTTCTTAAAAACAAGTTAGGTTTGTAGAAATTCAGTAGTGCTAATGCTTGGCTAGTTGAAAGAACTAGGAAATATTTATAAGTAGAGATAATGGAGAATCAAAGAAAAAGATAATAAGAGAATTACAAGTGAGGTTCTGACTTGGGGTGAGCAGTTGCCCTTTACCCTGAACATGATAAAATTAGCAACTTCTGAGAAAATACAAGCTGCTGGTGGGAAGACATATATAAGACAACCGTGCGGTGAAGACCAACTTCATGATATCAGATAGCAAATGTTTCTAGGTGTGCAGCTTCTCTCACAGTCACACTTCAGCAACAACCAGCCCACCCCTTCTGTATGCAATGTTTAAAACTAAGTCCCCTCTCCTGAATGAGGTCTTCCCTGACACCAAGAAAGCCCTAAATGAAATCAAAGAGATATTTTAATATTGGTATCCTTCATCTGTCATTTTTAATATTTCAGGTCACTCTTGTCTCAATTTAGATGAAAATTATTTTGTCTTCATAGGAAAATGGTGTTCAGTTTTCAGTGTCCAGTTTCAAATCATTTCCTCCTATGCCATCTCATTTTGTAGTTAGACAACATGGATTAGAAGTAACCATTGTAGCCACCTAGTCCAGCATCCTCAGCATAACAATAATCCCTAACGACCATTCATCATGCCCTCGGACACCTCCAGGGACATGCAACTCACCTCCTCAGTAAGGCCATTCTAAACAGCCCTAATTGTTAGAAATTACTTCCTTGCATTGAACTGAAATCCATCTGCCTGAAACCTCTACCCTTTTAAACTTAAATTTGTCCTCTGGGGCTTGAAAGATTATGTTTGATTCTTTTTGCTCAAGAGAATCCTTTAATGTTTTAAGATAATCATCACAAATCACCCAAGCCTTTTCTTTTACTGACAAAGCATCTCTATTTCTTCCTATCATCAGAGTGGCTTTGAGCACCTTCACATCCTTATTGCTTTCCTCCAGATCCATTTCATCACTCCTTCAACCTGTTGTGCCCTGCTTGTGCCTGGCACTGTTGTAGGCACTGGGTATACAATAGGGTGCAATAAGTAGTGAAAACAGAACAAAATCTCTGTGCTCATGGATCTTAAATAGCAGAGGTAGAGGCAGAGTTTTAACAGACGATTGAGTGTGGAGGTCTATGTCTTTGGTATGTGGAATCCAGAACATTCTAGATGTATCTGCACAGAGCAGTGCTGTGCCAGGCCCAGTTTCTAATAACTCCATTCATTTGGTCTACACTTCTCCATCACTGTATTTCTAGCAATGCAGTCTGAGATTACATTATTTTTGGGGGGACAGACGTGCACTCTTTTTGAACAATATTGAGTTTGCTTTCAATTACAAACAAAACTCAAGTATTTGTTTCATTTGAACTGATGTTCAGTCATATTTTGTCCATCCTGTACTTAGTGTTAATCTAACTCTCTCCCATCTAGGTATAAGGCTTAATATTAATCCTTCCTAAATTTCATCTTATTTGGTTACAAGTTCATCTTTCCAGCCTGCCTTGATCTCCCTGGTTTCTGCCACCATTAACTGGTGCATTAGCTATTCTTCATAGCTTTGTGGCATTCATAAATTTGATAAGTGGACTACTTACACCCTTACTTGAGCCATTGCACAAGCCCAGTTAGAACAGGGAAATTCTAAGTTCAGAACTCTGAATCCTCCCCATGAAGTCCTCCTTTCTGGTGTGTCCTGGTCAATTAATCAGCTCTTTTTTCTGACTTTTTTCAGTCTGTTATGAATCCAATGAACAGTTCTTCGAGCCCTCACTTTATCTTCATGTTTACAAAGCTCTCACAAAAGAAACTGTCAAATGCCCTGTTGAATAGTACATATTGCCTTCATACAGTCCTCATTTGCCAGTCTAGAGACCATACCTACAGAGGAAACGCGGCTGGTCTGCACAATGTTGTGGTGGGTGTACCCTCATTTAGCTCTTTGTGATTCCCATTCTTCTCTTCAAATTTTCAAAGCCCATCCACTTTCTGATTGCTTAAATCCCAGACTTCCCAGCATGGGCTGTAGGTTCTTTGCAGTCTGGCCCCAATTTGTATACCATCTTCATCTCCATCAAAGTCATTCCTTCTCTTTGAAACCATCCACATCAAACTTCTTGCTGTTCATTAAATATTTGTCTCTTATTTATGTTTCTGTAATTCAGCATATGTTATTCCACCCACCTGAGATGCTGCTGTGTTCTCCTTCCCCTTTGTCCATCTGGAAGATTCCTATCAATTTTAGAGAGTCTGACAAAATGTCCTTGACTTTCATTTCCATGCTTTCCTAACACTTTGTCCACACATGCACTGAATACATCGCACCATAGTGATTTACCCATCTTTCTACTGAACTCTGCCTTGGGAAAGGTCTATTCATCATCAGAGACTAGCATAATGTCTGGTATGTTGTAAAGGACTTAATAGACATGTGTTGAATTCTACTGTAGAACTTTCCTATGGGCAGGCTCTAGGTACCAATCCAGTATGTGCATCTTCTCCCTTATTTCCGGCAAACTGGCTCAATTTTGCTATCACCGTTTCTCTACCATGCTTTAAAAGTTCCTGAGAATTTCATTTCCAAATTCTCTCATTGCCAATGACTGGAACTTCTCTGACTTTGGAGATAAATTCTTTAAGACGATTGAGTGCCTTTTTTTTTTTTTTTTGGCTGTGCCGTGCGGCATGCAGGATCTTAGTTCCTTGACCAGGGATCGAACCCACACCCCCTATATTGGAAGCACGGCGTCTTAACCACTGGACTGCCAGGGAAGTCCCTGAGTGCCCTTTTTTTTTTTCTTCTCTTATCCTGAGCCTCAGTTGCCTCTTAGAGGTGTTATCACATAATGTAAGAATCATTAGATTTGGAATCTTAAGACTGGGGTTTAAGTCCTGACTCTAATTCTGCCAACTTGTGTGACCTTGAGAAAGTAAGTTCACTTTATTGAAACCCAGTTTTTTTATTTGTTATTTGAAGGTTATTGCTTCCATTTTTATTATTTTAATATTCTAATCATGTCTTCTATCATTTCTAATTTGAAGACTGTTCTTGGCTAAGAATTTGGAAACTAAATAGGAACTGAGTTCTTCTGTGTTTTCCTACCTTCTGGGGTCATGACCCCACTTACCCCTGTCCAGCTGCTGGACTCTGCACCCATGCATCCCAATACGAGCCCCGCTGAAAACTCCAAACATGGCCTGTTCTTGCCATGCTTAGCCCTCCTGCAGGGGCTCTACCTTCTAGCTCTCGTTATACCATTCTGATGCTGTCACCTGGTTTTCACTACATTTTAGACACCATCCACTGCCTGTTGGATGGATTGTTTTCAATTACTGTAGCTACAGCTGCCCCTGGTGTCTGACCAACAGAAATGATGGTCTATTTCTAGGCCACTGCTTCTGATCTAATCAATATGACTGCTATCAGACTGCCTTTCTAAATACTTTACTTGCCTTGCAATAAAAAGATTTTCACACAGAACAAAGCAGATAATATGAGTTTTGTTTTATTGTTAAGGACACTGAGGCTTAGAATGGTCAAGTCACTTGCCCACTGTGACCTAGATTTTAAGCAGTGAAGTCAGCTAAAATTCAGATGTTCTGATACCCTCTCTAGTCCTACTCCAACATGCCAAAAGGGCAGGAACAAGGTCGCAACACTTTCTGTATTCCTTCCCAAACATTATACAGCATCTCACTCATAATATGTGTTCAACTAATTTGCCAACTAATTGAAAAGTGTATATAACACTTAAAAATTGTGTCACTTTGGAAGTAATCTATATCAGAATTTAAACATTTTAACAGGAAGGAGTGTTATGATGTGACTTCTTTTGTGTTATGATTTTTAGTCATCTTGTGTGAAAGTTACAGGATTTATGCTATGTTAACCTATGCTAAGTAGTTCAAATGGAGTCACAGTGGCCAATGTGAACTTTCATATTAGTTGTTTTGAAATGTCTGCTGTAGGATTGCAAGTGTCTTTGAGTAATAAACTGAGAGTGCTAATTTCGATAAGGGATTTATTAGGCAAATTAGGATTTATGTCACTGGAACTGAAGGAGCAACTGATAGAGACAAGATCCCCTGGGGTATAATTGTTGCTCCTACTGAGAGACAGACTTCTTAAAATGAGACCACTGAGCTGCATGACTGGAAGGCTCTTTGCTGGAGGAGCCAACTCTGAGCTGCTGAGAGCTATTCCAGGAAACTGCTGGGGGCTCCCTCAGAGCAACAGATGTCTTCCCACACATACTTGTCGCTTGTCAAGAGCCCTGCTGCTGGACCTGAGATGCCTCCTTCCCATGCTTTTCCTTGGAGCGTCTCGTTACCCCCTTGCTATTTCCCCACTTTGACTAACTCGTGTTGTGTGCTAATTGTGTGCAATGTACCTAGTGATTTGTGAATTGAATTGGCTACATTTTGTAAGTCTATAATTCTGTGATTCTTTTCTTTTTTTTTAAACTTTATTGGAGTACAATTGCTTTACAATGTTGTGTTAGTTTCTGCTTTATAACAAAGTGAATCAGCTATACATATACATATATACCCATATTTCCTCCCTCTTGCATCTCTCTACCACCCTCCCCAACCCACCCCTCCAGGTGGTCACAAAGCATGGACCAGATCTCCCTGTGCTATGTGGCTGCTTCCCACTAGCTATCTATTTTACAATTGGTAGTGTATACATGTCCATCCCACTCTCTCACTTTGTCCTGGCTTACCCTTCCTGCTCCCGTGTCCTCAAGTCCATTCTCTACGTCTGCATCATTATTCCTGTCCTGCCCCTAGGTTTTTCAGAACCTTTTTTTTTTCTTTTTTAGATTTCATATATATGCATAAGCATATAGTATTTGTTTTTCTCTTTCTGACTTACTTCACTCTGTATGACAGACTCTAGGTCCATCCACCTCACTACAAATAACTCAATTTCTTTTCTTTTTATGGCTGAGTAATATTCCATTGTATATATGTGCCACATATTATTTATCCATTCATCTGTCGATGGATACTTAGGTTGCTTCCATGTCCTGGCTATTGTAAATAGAGCTGCAATGAACATTGTGCTACATGACTCTTTTTGAATTATGGTTTTCTCAAGGTATATGCCCAGTAGTGGGATTGCTGGGTTGTATGGTAGTTCTATTTTTAGTTTTTTAAGGAACCTCCATACTGTTCTCCATAGTGGCTCTATCAATTTACATTCCTACCAACAGTGCAAGAGGGTTCCCTTTTCTCCACACCCTCTCCAGCATTTATTGTTTGCAGATTTTTTGATGATGGCCACTCTGACCGGTGTGAAGTGATACCTTATTGTAGTTTTGATTTGCATTTCTCCAATGCTTAGTGATGTTGAGCATTCTTTCATGTTTTTCTTGGCCATCTGTATATCCTCTTTGGAGAAATGTCTGTTTAGGTTTTCCACCCATTTTTGGATTGGGTTTTTGTTGTTTTGATATTGAACTGCATGAGCTGCTTTTTTTTTTTTTAATAATTTTATTTATTTATTTTTAGCTGTGTTGGGTCTTCGTTTCTGTGTGAGGGCTTTCTCTAGTTGTGGCAAGTGGGGGCCACTCTTCATCACGGTGCACGGGCCTCTCACTATCGCGGCCTCTCCCGTTCATGAGCTGCTTTTAATTTTGGAGATTAATCCTTTGTCAGTGGCTTCATTTGCAAATATTTTCTCCCATTCTTAGGGTTGTCTTTTCATCTTGTTTATGTTTTCCCTTGCTGTGCAAAAGCTTTTAAGTTTCATTAGGTACCATTTGTTTATTTTTGGTTTTATTTCCATTTCTCTAGGAGGTGTGTCAAAAAGGATCTTGCTGTGATTTATGTCATAGAGTGTTCTGCTTATGTTTTCCTCTGAGAGTTTGATAGTGTCTGGCCTTACATTTAGGTCTTTAATCCATTTTGAGTTTATTTTTGTGTATGGTGTTAGGGAGTGTTCTAATTTCATTCTTTTACATGTAGCTGTCCAGTTTTCCCAGCACCATTTATTGAAGAGGCTGTCTTTTCTCCATTGTATATTCTTGCCTCCTTCATCAAAGATAAGGTGACCATAGGTGCGTGGGTTTTTCTCTGTGCTTTCTATCCTGTTCCATTGATCTATATTTCTGTTTTTGTGCCAGTATCATACTATCTTGATTACTGTAGCTTTATAGTATAGTCTGAAGTCTGGGAGCCTGATTCCTCCCGTTCCGTTTTTCTTTCTCAAAATTGCTTTGGCTATTCGGGGTCTTTTGTGTTTCCACACAAATTGTGAAATTTTTTGTTCTAGTTCTGTGAAAAATGGCAGCGGTAGTTTGACAGGGATTGCATTGAATCTGTAGATTGCTTTAGGTAGTATAGTCATTTTCACAAGGTTGATTCTTCCAATCCAAGAACATGGTATATCTCTCCATCTGTTTGTATCATCTTTAATTCCTTTCATCAGTGTCTTGTAGTTTGCTGCATACAGGTCTTTTGTCTCCTTAGGTAGGTTTATTCCTAGGTATTTTATTCTGTTTGTTGTAATGGTAATTGGGGGTGTTTCCTTAATTTCTCTTTCAGATTTTTCATGATTAGTGTATAGTAATACAAGAGACTTCAATGCATTAATTTTGTATCCTGCTATGTTACCAAAGTCATTGATTAGCTGTAGTAGTTTTCTGGTAGCATCTTTAGGAATATCTAGGTATACTATCATGTCATTTGCAAACAGTGACAGCTTTACTTCTTCTTTTCTGATTTGATTCCTTTTATTTCTTTTTCTTCTCTGATTGCTGTGGCTAAAACTTCCAAAACTATGTTAAATAATAGTGGTGAGAGTGGACAACCTTGTCGTGTTCCTGATCTTAGTGGAAATGGTTTTATTTTTTCACCATGGAGAATGATGTTGGCTGTGGGTTTGTCATATAGGGCCCTTTTTATGTTGAGGTAAGTTCCCTCTATGCCTACTTTCTGGAGGGCTTTTTTTTATCATAAATGGGTGTTGAATTTTGTCAAAAGCTTTTTATGCATGTATTGAGATGACCATATGGTTTTTCTCCTTCAATTTGTTAATATAGTTTATCACATTGAGTGGTTCACGAATATTGAAGAATCTTTGGATTCCTGGGGTAAACCCCACTTGATCATGGTGTATGATGCTTTTGATGTGCTGTTGGATTCTGTTTGCTAGTATTTTGTTGAGGATTTTTGCATCTATGTTCATCAGTGATATTGGTCTGCAGTTTTCTTTTTCTGTGACACCTTTGTCTGGTTTTGGTATCAGGGTGATGGTGGCCTCATAGAATGTGTTTGGGAGTGTTCCTCCCTCTTCTATATTTTGGAAGAGTTTGAGAAGGATAGTTGTTAGCTCTTCTCTAAATGTTTGACAGAATTCATCTGTGAAGCCATCTGGTCCTGGGCTTTTGTTTGTTGGAAGATTTTTAATCATAGACTCAATTTCAGTGCTTGTGATTGGTCTGTTTATATTTTCTATTTGTTCCTGGTTCAGTCTTAGAATGTTGTGCTTTTCTAAGAATGTGTCCATTTCTTCCAGGTTTTCCATTCTATTGGCATATAGTTGTAGTAATCTCTCATGATCCTTTGTATTTCTGAAGTGTCAGTTGTTACTTCTCCTTTTTCATTTCTAATTCTATTGATTTGAGTCTTCTCCCTTTTTTTCTTGATGAGTCTGGCTAATGGTTTATCAGTTTTGTTTATCTTCTCAAAGAACCAGTTTTCAGTTTTATTGATCTTTGCTATTGTTTCCTTCATTTCTTTTTCACTTATCTCTGATCTTATCTTTATGATTTCTTTCCTTCTGCTCACTTTGGGTTTTTTTTGTTCTTCTTTCTCTAATTGCTTTAGGTGTAAGGTTAGGTTGTTTATGAGATGTTTCTTGTTTTTTGAGGTAGGATTGTATTTCTATAAACTTCCCTCTTAGAACTGCTCTGCTGCATCCCATAGGTTTTGGGTCATCATGTTTTCATTGTCACTTGTTTCTAGGTAGTTTTTGATTTCCTCTTAGATTTCTTCAGTGATCTCTTGGTTATTTAACATTGTATTGCTTAACCTCAATGTGTTTGTATTTTTTACAGATTTTTTTCCTGTAATTGATATCTAGTCTCATAGTATTGTGGTCAGAAAAGATACCTGATATGATTTCAATTTTCTTAAATTTACCAAGTCTTGATTTGTGACCCAAGATATGATCTATCCGGGATAATGTTCCATGAACGCTAGAGAAGAAAGTGTATTCTGTTGTTTTTGGATGGAATGTCCTATAAATATCAATTAAGTCCATCTTGTTTAATGTGTCATTTAAGCCTTGTGTTTCCTTAATTATTTTCATTTTGGATGATCTGTCCATTGGTGAAAGTGGGGTGTTAAGTTCCCCTACTATGATTGTGTTCCTGTCGATTTCCCCTTTTATGGCTGTTAGCATTTGTCTCATGTATTGAGGTGCTCTTATGTTGGGTGCATAAAGATTTACAATTGTTATGTCTTATTCTTGGATTGATTCCTTGATAGTTATGTAGTCTCCTTCTTTGTTTCTTGTAATAGTCTTTATTTCAAAGTCTATTTTGTCTGATATGAGAATTGCTCCTCCAGCTTTCTTTTGATTTCCATTTGCATGGAATATCTTTTTCCATCCCCTCAGTTTCAGTCTGTATGTGTCCCTAGGTCTGAAGTGGGTCTCTTGTAGAGAAGATATATACGGGTCTTGTTTTTGTATCCATTCAGCCAGTCTATGTCTTTTGGTTGGAACATTTAATCCTTTTACATTTAAGGTAGTTATTGATATGTATGTTCCTATGACCATTTTCTTAATTGTTTTGGGTTTGTTATTGTAGTTCTTTTCCTTCTGTTGTGATTCCTGCCTAGAGAAGTTCCTTTAGCATTTGTTGTAAAGCTGTTTTGGTGGTGCTAAATTTTCGCAGGTTTTGCTTGTCTGTAAAGGTTTTAATTTGTCCGTTGAATCTGAATGAGATCCTTGCTTGGTAGAGTAATCTTGGTTTTAGGTTTTTCCTTTTCATCACTTTAAATATGTCCTGCCACTCCCTTCTGGCTTTCAGAGTTTCTGCTGAGAGATCAGTTGTTAACCTTATGTGGATTCCCTTGTATGTTATTTGTTGTTTTTCCGTTGTTGCTTTTAATATTTTTTCTTTGTATTTAATTTTTGATAGTTTGATTAATATGTGTGTTGGCATGTTTCTCCTTGGATTTATCCTGTATGGGACTCTCTGCACTTCCTGGACTTGACTGAATATTTCCTTTCCCATATTAGGGAAGTGTTCATCTATAATCTCTTGAAATCTTTTCTCAGTCCCTTTCTTTTTCTCCTCTTCTTCTGGGACCCCTATAATTTGAATGTTGGTTTGTTTAGTGTTGTCCCAGAGTTCTCTGAGACTGCCCTCAATTCTTTCATTCTTTTTTCTTTATTCTGCACTTCGGTAGTTATTTCCACTATTTTATCTTCCACGTCACTTATCCACTCTTCTGCCTCAGTTATTCTGCTATTGATTCCTTCTAGGTAATTTTTAATTTCATTTATTGCATTGTTCACCATTGTTTGTTTGCTCTTTCATTCTTCTTGGTCCTTGTTAAACGTTTCTTTTATTTTCTCTATTCTATATGCAAGATTTTGGATCATCTTTACTATCATTACTCTGAATTCTTTTTCAGGGAGACTGCCTATTTCCTCTTCATTTGTTTGGTCTGTTGGGTTTTTACCTTGCTCCTTCATCTGCTGTGTGTTTTTCTGTCTTCTCATTTTGCTTAACTTACTGTGTTTGGGATCTCCTTTTTGCAGGCTGCAGGTTCATAGTTCCCGTTGTTTTCGGTGTGTGCCCCCAGTGGCTAAGGTTGGTTCAATGGGTTTTGTAGGCTTTCTGTTGGAGGGGAATGGTGCCTGTGTTCTGGTTGATGAGGCTGGATCTTGTCTTTCTGGTGGGAAGGACTGCATCTGTTGGTGTGTTTTTGGGTGTCTCTGACCTTATCATGATTTTACGCAGCCTCTCTGCTAATGCGTGGTGTTGTGTTTCTGTCTTGCTAGTTGTTTGGCATAGGGTGTCCAGCACTGTAGCTTGCTGGTCGTTGAGTGGAGCTGTGTCTTAGCATTGAGATGGAGATCTCTGGGAGAGCTTTCGCTGTTTGATATTACTTGGAGCTGGGAGGTCTCTGGTGGACCAATGTGCTGAACTCAGGTCTCCCATCTCAGAGGTCCAGGCCTGATACCTGGCTGGAGCACCAAGACCCTCTCAGGCACACAGCTCAGAAGAAAAAGGAGAAAAAAGACAGAAAGAAAAAATAAATAAAATAAAGTTATTAAAATAAAAAGTAGTAAAAATTATTTAAAATGAAAAAAATTAAAAAGTAATAAAAAAGAAAGAAAGAAAGAAGAGAGCAACCTAGCAAAACAGCAAATCCACTAGTAATAACCAGCACTAAAAATTATACTAAAAACAAAAAAACAGATAGCCAGAACGCTAGGACAAATGGTAAAAGCAAAGCTATGCAGACAAAATCACACAAAGACGCATACACATACACACTCACAAAAAAAGAAAAAGAAAAAAATATATATCTCTATATAAAAATACAAGAAAGAGAGCAACCAAATCAATAAACAAATCTACCAATGATAATAAACTCTAAATACTGAACTCTGATGAACATAAAACCAAAAACAAATTAGATGAAGGAAGCAAACCCCAAGTCTACAGTTGCTCCCAAAGACCACTGCCTCAATTTTGCGATGATTTGTTGTCTATTCAGGTATTCCAGAGATGCAGGGTACATCACGTTGATTGTGGAGATTTAATCCGCTGCTCCTGAGGCTGCTGGGAGAAATTTTCCTTTGTCTTCTTTGTTCGCACAGCTCCTGGGTTTCAGCTTTGGATTTGGCCCCTCCTCTGTGTATAGGTCACCTGAGGATGTCTGTTCTTCACTCAGACAGGACGGGGTTAAAGTAGCAGCTGATTAGGGGGCTCAAGCTCACTCAGACTTGGGGGAGGGAGGTGTACGGAATACAGGGGGAGACTGCGGCGGCAGAGGCTGGCATGACATCGCAACAGCCTGAGGCACACCGTGTGTTCTACCGAGGAAGTTGTCCCTTGATCACAGGACCCTGGCAGTGGCGGGCTGCATAGGCTCCAGGGAGGGGAGGTGTGGATAGTGACCTGTGCTTGCACACAGGCTTCTTGGTGGCTGCAGCAGCAGCCTTAGTGTTTCATGCCCATCTCTGGTGTCCGCACCGGTAGCTGCGGCTCGCGCCTGTCTCTGGAGCTCGTTTAGGTGGTGCTCTGAATCCCCTCTCCTTGCGCACCCAGAAACAATGGTCTCTTGCCTTTTAGGCAGTTCCAGACTTTTTCCTGGACTCCCTCCCGGCTAGCTGTGGCACACTAGCCCCCTTCAGGTTGTGTTCACGCAGCCAACCCCAGTCCTGTCCCTGGGATCTGACCTCCGAAGCCGGAGCCTCAGCTCCCAGCCCCCATCCGTCCTGGCGGGTGGGCAGACAATCCTCTCAGGCTGGTGAGTGCTGGTCGGCACCGATCCTCTGTGCGGGAATCTCTCCGCTTTGCCCTCTGCACCCCTGCTGCTGTGCTCTCCTCCGTGGCTCCAAAGCTTTCCCCCCTTGCCACCTGCAGTCTCCACCCGCGAAGGGGCTTCCTAGTGTGTGGAAACTTTTCCTCCTTCACAGCTCCCTCCCAGAGGTACAGGTCCTGTCCCTATTCTTTTGTCTGTTTTTTCTTTTTTCTTTTGCCCTACCCAGGTATGTGGGGAGTTTCTTGCCTTTTGGGATATCTGAGGTCTTCTGCCAGTGTTCTGTAGGAGTTGTTCCACATGTAGATGTATTTCTGATGTATCTGTGGGGAGGAAGGTGATCTCTACGTCTTACTCCTCCACCATCTTGAAGGTCTCTCTAATTCTGCGATTTTTAACCTGGCCTCACCGCTGGGCCCTGACAAACAAGGAGAGAGGAATAAACTCCTGATAAGGACAAATTTTAGTTTTTATTTTTTTCCTCTTTGCCAGCCCCCTGACATTGGTATGGGAGTTTAATTAGCAAGAAAATGGCCATAAAATAGACAAAAGGATGGTAAAAGTGGAGAATAATTCATTAATGTGAGTATTGTGCCATAAATAATTGAGAGTTGACTACAAAGAGGAAAGTATTTCTTAAAAGTCTGTCATTTCAGATAAGATTTCTTAAAACGCTTTGCTTTTTTCACCCTGCCTATATCAGTCTCAAATCAATTATCCCATAAAATGCCAATGTAATATTGTGACCAGCATTATCCATTTAACATGTCCTCATCTTTGTACTTGCCCCTGTGTCACTTGCAGTTCTTTCACACAATAAAAGCCTCAAATTAGTAAAGTGCTTTCTTCTAGAAATTCAAAATGCTTTATCCATGTTAATGTTTAATTAATTCTCAAAGCATTTCTCTGTGGAGTGGGCATGTAGTAGGAAAAGGAATTATTCTTTCCTTTTATGACACATAGGAAACAGGTTTGAAGAGCATATCATTTCCATCTACTGTGGAACTTGATGCTAATTCAGTTTTGTTCAAAGTCATAGACCATGTTCTTTTCAAACAGAATCATGTTCATGGATTTATTCACTCAATAAATCAGCAAATAATTACTGGGTGCTCTCTCTATGTCAGGTCCTGTTCTAGACCCTGGGGATATAGCAGTGAACAGGAGAGGAAAAATGCTTGACCTCGCAGAACTTAAATTCTTTCAGAGGGAGACAGACAACAAACACAGTCAATAAGTAAATTGTATGTTTGAAGGTCATTAATGCTCTGAAAAAGAAAACAAATCAGTGTAAAAAGGAAGGGGAGTGACAGGAGGGGGCATAACTTTAAATAAGTTATTTAGAGTAGGCTTCACTGAGAGGGTGCCTCAGCAATATCTGAGGGAAGAGCTGTCAGGGCAGGGGGATCAGCTGCTACAAACATCCTGTGGTGGCAGCATGCCTGGAATGTTTCAGGAATCAAGGAGGGCAGTGTGGTTGGAACAGAGTGAATATGGGGAGTAGCACAAATTAAGGCCAGAAGAGGTAACATGGTGTCAGATCAAATGGTGTCAGAATGAGGTCACTAGGGTGGGCCCAAATGCAGTATGACTGGTGTCCTTATACAAAGGGGGAAATTTGGACACAGAGAAGAACACAGAATATGATGTGAAGAGACACAGAAAGCCATCTACAAGCCAAGGAGAGAGGCCTCGGACAGATCCTCCCTTCAGAGCCTTTCAGAAGAAACCAACCCTGGCCGACACCCTGATTTTGGACATCGAACCTCCAGAGCTGTGAAAGAATACATTTCTGTTGTTTAAGCCACTCAGTTTGTGATGCTTTGTTACAACAGTTAGCAAACAAATAAACTATTTCCAATATTTCAAAAATATTAATCAAATTCTATTTTTTTCCAAGGTAAGACTGAAGCTAAAGACAAAGACAACAACAACAAAGACCTTAAATGTCATTGTTTGGGGTGGAATTACATTTATTGGGTGAAGTAACAGAACTTTTACCTGATGCACAGGAGTTCTATATAGCATGAAGAAATGGATGCATTATTACATTTTACAATTTAATTTGTTTGACAAAAATATCTCAAGATATAGGGTCCATGAGGAAAATGATAAGTGATTTTGAGCGATGATATCTGAGAATCACATATTTACATGGTTTTGGAAAGAAAGAAACAGAAAAACATCCCAGAATATCCATGTTGTTTTGCTAGTTGCAACATAAAAAGCCATTACATAGGCCAAAAATACAAAAAAGAACATATTAAAGCTTTATGTTCTAAGATCCAGACAGGCTTTGAGAGAGGATCTAGTCTAATTTCCACAGTTTATATATGAAAAATGTGAGTCCTAGAAATGTGAAGGTGATGGACATAATTTTGTTTCCAATATACTGTAACACAAATTATGAATTGTTTGATGAGGCTTAATAATAACAATAGAAGAAATGGTGAAATGTGCTATTCCTTGAATCTTCCTCCTTGATATTTGCCTTGCAAGGGTAAGTAGTCAAAGGAATTTTGAGTGTTAAATGCACAGAGAGAAAGGTGTAAGTTAGGTACGTGGAGGGATGACAGTGGGATGAAAGATGAGACAGACAATAGAATGAAAGGCATCTTGGTGGGAGACCCATGGATTCTTTTAAACTCATGCTGTTGCTAGAGGCATTTTTGTACCTTTTTTTTCATAGGGCTTTGGAGACACATAGAGGCATGTTTGAATCCAGGCTCTGATAGTTAGAAGGTATATGACCATGGTCAAGTTTCCTAACATGAACCTCAGTTTCTTTACATAGCTTGTGGGGTAAATTTTGTCAGAAATTGTGAGAATTAAAAAAAATGTATAGGACAAATATAGATATAAATTATGTCTATATATAAATATAGATATGGTAGGAATCCTGTAAATGGTGGTCTTATTATAGTAATTTCCTAATGCGTTTCAGAATTTCTTGCCTTTGTGTCTTACTGGAAACCCTTTCTGTCATTCTCTCTACATGGAGATATCCTATCAGTCCTTGAAGAGTCCAGTTTGAATGTCAACCCCTTCCCTTCAGTCAGTTCACATACTTTCTATCATTCAGTTTTGCACTTTCGTGTAGTTATTGGTTTCAAGGTTTTAGCTCCCTAACTTGGATTTCTTGTAGAATAATGAAAAGCACCAGGAAGACTTGGATATGAACTCTGCCAGCCACTCAATCAGGGAAGTAGAACCACTATGAGTATAATGGAATAAGAGTTGTATTTTAGGAACAATAGTTTACACAATTGAAATATCTGAGAAAAGTCACTGCCAGACCCTCTGAGGCCTTTGTGTCGGTGGGCAAGTTGAAGCTTACAGGGATATCTCAGAAGCCAGACATAGCCGGGTGCTGGAGGGGACAATTACAGGAAGCTGGTAGGAAGTCAATGGAAAGCTATGGTCTTTGCATGGCTACTGCTCCTTTAGGTCCACATTCAGACTCTTGGTATGTGTGTGGGGCGACTGTTGCTCATAAGGGTTGCGAATTAGGAATGTCTGAATGTGAAGTGAGGGAGAGCAAGGACATGCTAGAACGCTCTGGGACTCTGTGTGTGTCACGGTGTCAAACTACAAAGTCCTTCAGAGAGGAATAGGTGCTATCTCACTTTGTTTTCCTTATTTTGCACAAATTCCTCCTTTGGCAAACTCTGCTCACATGCACACAGGGAAGGGGATCTTGGGAAATATAGTTTTGGCTAACCAAGTTGACAGAGTAACAACCAGCACGGCCACTTATTGGTTATGTGGGCTGTATCTGGACAGTTTATGTAAGCTTTCTAATCTTCCCCTTTCCCACTGGTGTATCAGTGTAAAAGACATGACAATTATAACTACCTCTGCAGGGTTTTAGTGAGGATTAAATGAGATAATAATGTATAGAATGTATTACTAAATATAAAAATTACTTATCATATTATTATTATTAGATACATCTATTCATTTAGCTAATGTGCATCTACTGTGTGCCAGAAACTATGCCTGAGATGTTATATAGCAGTGAGATAAATAGACATTATCCCTGTTATCATGAAGCTGATCAGACACCAATTAGATATTCAAATAGAGATGTTAAGCAGGCAGATGAAAGACTGGATTTCAGAGCATGGGTCTACATTAAAGGTATATATTTGGGAGTTATTAGGATTTAGGTAGTATTTGAAGGTCTGAGTCTGATTTAGCTCACCTAGGGAGTGCTCGTAAATTGAGAGAAGTAGAAGCCCAATGACTGAGATATGAGGCATACCAAAATTTAGAAGTGAAAAAGATAAAGAGGAACAAGCAATGAGGCTGCGAAACAGCAGTCAGAAATGTAGAAAAGAAATAAAAGGGGTGGGGGGATGAGAGAAATAGGTGAGGGAGTTTAAGAGGTACATACTTAACAGTTACAAAATATATGAGTCACAGGTATGAAATGTACAGTGTGGGGCATATAGTCAATAATTATGTACTATCTTTGTATGGTGACAGATAGTAACTAGACTGACTGTGGTGATCATTTTGAAATGTATAGAAATATTGAATCACTATGCTGTGCAACAGGAACTAACATAGCCTCACAGGTCAATTAAACCTCAAAAACAAACAAACAAAGAAACTCAAAGAAAAACTGATCAGATTTGCAGTTACCAGAAGTAGGGGTGGGGGGGAGGTAGAATTGGATGAAGGTAGCCAAAAGGTACAAACTTCCAGTCACAAGATAAATAAGTACTAGGGATGTACTGTACAACATGATAAGTATAATTAAGTATAATTAACACTGTGGCATGTTACAGATGAAAGTTGTTAAGTGAGGAAATCCTAAGAGTTCTCATCACAAGGAAAAAACACATGTTTTTCTTTTCTTTTGTATCTATATGAGATGGTGGATCTTCATTCACTAAATTTATTGTGGAAATCATTTTATGATGTATGTAAGTCAAATCATTATGGTGTACACCCTTAACTTGTATAGTGCTGTATGTCAATTATGTCTCAATAAAACTAGAAGAAAAAAAAAGAAATAACAGCAGTGTCCTGATAACCAAATGTAGAAAGTTTTTGAGAAGGTGAGAGGGATCAACTTTAACTTCTGCTGCAAAGTTGATTCACATGCATGATAATTGAGAACCGACCATTGATTTAGTAACAAGGAGGTCATTGTCAGAATAGAATGGGTTCAAGACAGAATTAGGGTAAGGAAATTTTTGGTGTAAAAGGAAGCAGAAAAATAGGACAGGAGCAAGTGGGAAGTGTGTCAAGGGAGATTTTACACGTATCTATAACTGTATCTACATATAGATATCTTACGTACACGTCTTACCTAAGATAATCTACACATAGATATAGATATCATATCTATATGATGGGTGAATAGATGGATGGGGTATATTTTACACCTCATTCATAAAATATGAAATGTTAGCTCTATTCTGTTAGTTTGTTGATTGGTGGGAATGTTCCATCAGTGCTGAGCTTGGGTGAGACCCCCCTATAGGGACAGAACCTCTATCTCGACATGTGAAGGAGAAAGACTGCTTGTTTCAGGCAGTTCCTCCTTAAGAGAAAAATGTTAAAACTGAGTGAATATGCCCAGTTATTCTTTCCAAACTTATTAATCCAGTTCATGACAACTTCCCGGAGTTGACTGAGTGAAGGGGAAGAGAGAGGGGCCAAAGGGGAAGAGGTAGTTTTTGGCTATGGTAAGAAGGTTAAGGACATATATAGAGAAGAATTTGAAAAAATGGTAATTTTGCTGAAAAAGATCACAATTTCCAGAGCACACCATGGAAAGAGTTTGGGAATTGGGGAAGAGTGGGAGATGGGTCAGACTAGGGTGTGTGTAATGTAGTTTGGGCTAGTAATCTTTGCCCCGTAGTATTTAGAACAGAGGATAGGTTGAATAAATATTTGTTCCCTGAGTGAAACCTGACAGGACCTGGGTGGGACTGGGGAAATGCACTGGTGCACATGGCCCCCTGGGTTTGCTTTGAACAGTTGTCCTGACCAGGGGTAAGTTCTATTCTTACCTAGGATGTTAGGAGGGGCTGGCTTGATTATTTTGTCTCTCCACCACACCTGGCCCAGCTGTGGAAGGAAAACTTCAGATATTTATAACTTCACAACCCTGTCCCTGAAAGCTGGACACACAAGTTTCTTTACTATAGCTGGGACACAAGTGATTTTTCTTCTTAATGTGGCTCTAATCCTTACAGAAAAGAATTAGTGACAGCAACCTGAGGAATAATTATGGGGGATCAGTACCCCACACCTTCTTTGAAAACTGCTGGAGGTTGAGAGTGAGTGGGTGAAAGTTCCTCTGAGCACCATCTGTCAGAGAGAGAAACCAGATATTGGGGATGTGCCTTCATTTTAACAGGTGGCAAGATGTTCACCTCGAGTTGGCAGCCTCCAGATCATTTCCCGTTTCTCTAACTTAGGAGGAAGCTGTGAAAGTCGCAGGCAAACGGGCTGAATGACTCATTTGATCCTGGACATTTCCTTCACTCCTAGGATGTCTCAATATCTCTCTACTCTCGTTATTTAAGCATAACGATGAACACTCATCTGCTTCCCTCGCACCGTCAGCGAAGTCATCAGGCACGTGACGAAACTGCCGGCTGCAAGGGGCTCCATCCATTCCTGCATGCCTCCATCCATCCACCCACCTACCCATCGCCCTTCCTGTTCTCCGGCTTACACTCCCATCGCCAGGCCTTCAGCGGCGCGCGCACCGCCGGGCCGGGTGCGCAAGGGCCCGGGCTGCGCGCGCTGGGGGCAGGGCGGCAGCTTCTCACAGCGGAGACTGTGGGGCGGCGGGGCCGGAGGGGCCGCGAGGCCGAGCGGAGCCGAGCCCCGCCCCCTAGCCAGCACCTACGGACGCCGGGTCCCACGTGACAGTCCCCTCCTCCCTCCCCAGTCGCGCGCACGGGCCGGGCGTCTCGGTCCCGCGCGCGCTCGTGGTCCGAGAGCCCGGGAGCAAAGCGAAGCGAAGGAGGGAGCGGCGGAGCGCGGGCCGTCAGAGCCCTGTGCCCGCGCGGAGGTGATGAAGCTGGCCGCGCGCTGACACCGCCGCACCCAGCCGCCGGGAAGAAGGCGCCTCGGGCCGCGACCTTCAGGAGAAGGTACGTGGCTGGGGGTGGGGGTTGGGGGGAGGCGGCGCCCCGGAGCCCCGCGACCCGGTCTTCGGGGCTGACACTGCCGCTGGCCCGGCTCCCGCGCGCGGCTCGGGCTCGCCTGCCATTTGCTGCCTCCGTGAGAGCCAAGCTTGTTTTCCCCTCTGTGCCTGGTCACTCTGAGGCTTCCGCAGTTAGGTGCTGCTCACGGTGACCCAGGTAATTGCCTAAAGGGCCGACCTCCCACCTGGTCTTGTTTCCGGGACACCTTCTGATGCCTTCTTGCAAAGGTTGGGCAGGGTTACGCCGTGACTTCCGAAGCCGAGTGGGCCGAGGGGAGAGGAGCCAGTGGCCGGCAGTGCAGGCAGGTGAAAGTCGGAGAAGCTGCCCTGACTCTGTGCGGGAGACCTAGGGGAATGAAGACGAAACACATGACTGGAGAATGGCTCTGGGAATGGGCCTCTCTGATGCGCCTGCATGCGGGAAACTAGGCAGACACCTGGGCGAAAGTGTGCTGCCACAGGGTGTTGTTGCCTTTCTGCCCATTCGGGGAAAACACCGAAGATACTGTGGAGATGCAGTATTGGGAGAGAAGAGAACTCATAGGATGGAAATGGTAACCGTGGTTTTTTTTTTTTTTTTAGTGAGCCTTAAACACTTTAAAAAATGAGTACCCAGAAAATCAAGTCAATTAAAACCATAGTCAAATGACTATTTTAACTAAAAGATTGTCTTTTCTTACTTATAATTCCCTGGGAGTACTGTAGGTGTAAATTCAGTTTTTTGTTTTTTTTAAAAATCTATTTCTGTGCTATTTCTTGCAAGCCAGCCCCAGCATTTAAGCATGCTCCATTGTGGGATGGGTGCTGTGGATGGGGAAGATGAATCAAGAGTCAACCTTCTTAAGTACTACCATTAGGATCTCACTGATGTCTCTCTGACTTTTGCAGGGAGGACTGATAATTCCTGTATCTAAGAGTGGACCACGTGTGTGGTGACATGGCCCAGGGGAATAATTATGGGCAGACCAGCAATGGGGTGGCAGATGAATCACCCAACATGCTGGTGTACAGAAAGGTAAGGATTTCTTCACTTTCGTGGAAAAAGGGAAACTCCTGGCTTCCTTGAATTTTTTTTCCCTCAGATCAGAGTATATATCAATTTTGTGGCCTTATGGATTCTCCAGATCCCCAGTGACTGCACATTATACTTGAGGATGATCTGACATTCTCAAGTAATGCATATGTGTAGAGACACAGTGAAGTAAATGAGGCTACTCATACTGTGTTCTCACACTTTCCCTGGTGATCTTACATAGATTAATCTGCAGTCAGCAATAGCAGCAAGTTTGGACATCCCACATATTTTGTTTGTTACATACATGATTTTATAGCATCTGTAATAGATTTTAGAAGCTTTTTCTTATACTCCTTCTAAGCATTTAAGTTATAATGATTATATAAATGTATAACATTTTAGAAATGAAAATAGACTACTTTGCAATTTTGGGGCAAGTGTGAATGTGGCTGTGAATGTATGGGTGGTTTAATAATTTTACTTTTAACTAAACAATTCCAGTTTTTTTTTTTGTTAAATCTTAGCTTTAAAGCCACCATAATAAAGGTGTATTTGAATATTGTATGTGCTTCAGAGTGGTTGCTTAGGTAAGTTCATTCTGGTTATAGTCAACAATCTTACTAAAATTAAGGAAGCAGTATTTTTTATTTAACTTCTGTACCATTTGTTTCTATTGCATTTTATGCTGGGATTATTTTTCTTTAGCATATTATCTGTAGTGCTTATGGGGCAAGATTTCTTTAGTTAACACTAGCAATGG